>NC_056728.1:1013934816-1014274816 GCF_019279795.1 Protopterus annectens
TTAGTTAACTGTGTTTGCTAATATTTGCTTTTTCTGTACAAACTACTACATTTACTTTCAGTGCTACATAAGTTGCTTAAAAAGTAGTATCTGCTCTGCTTTCAGGGCTTAGTCAACTGGGAATACTGTTATTGTTACAATGGTTATTTATTGTCTGTATTTCACCTCACTTATCCTTCTGATTCTCTAGGGTTTTTCTAGATCTGGTCTCTCATATGTCTTTTCTTACTTTCTTGGTATAACCTTTGTGTTCCCCCTTATCTCTTGCAGCTTCTCCCAATGGGTTAAACACCGTCTAGTCATCCCCTGCCCAACAGACTCGTCCAGCAAAATACCTTGGGAAAGTGTTATAAATATGCTTAAATTACCTGCCAGAAGCAGCTCCAAAAACAAACTAAAACCACAGTTTTCTAGCTCAACTGTAGGTGTTGCCTCTACTGTAATTTATCCACACTTTCTGCTTTTTAAAAAGTGAACTGCTCCTTATCATTTAAAGTATTACTAAAGGGCAGGTGAGCACACATGCAGGTTAGTTTTTCTGGCTGTAGTAACTTACTTTCACCACCAGGAGGCATCACAGTGCCAGCAGTCTACCATATTCCTTGTTTTAACCAACAATAGTACCAATAGCTTTCAGTTTAATGTTATTTTAACTCTCAATTGTTCCAGTATATGTAGGTTTAATGTTGCCAGCCACATTCTAGAATGCTGTTTAACCCCTAGTATGTCTTCTGTACACTTTGTCTCCTGTTTTTAAATGTATATCTGCAACATTTCCTTCTCTGGCTTGCTCTCTTCTTACCTCTTCAGCTCTGATTTTCACAGTTGCTTTCTGATTGTTATTTTCAGTGCCGTTTCACACTGCTGACCTGGCCCTGCCTGCTCCTTTCGCCCTTGTTATGCTCGGGTTCTCTCCGTTCCCCTACCCTGCCCCCATTCCTACCCACCCCATTACAATTTCCTTTATACCATCCACTCCCTCCCCTTCCCTCCCCAACATCCACTGACAAACTACTTCCTGTCAGACTCTAAATATATCACTTCCTTCCCTTACTATTACACCCTGACTATAACCCCTACACCCTCCATCAAAATGAAACACCTTATCATTACCACCTCACTCCTACTTCTATCTGGTATAACCTCTTATCATTTACACCTTCCTTATTCTCTTTTATGCTCTCCTAGCTCCTATATTTTTCACACTCATTCCACACATTCCTACTTTCATATCCCCCAGCCCTTTTCAACCTCTCCACCTCTTCTCTGCACAAACTGTCTATATTGCAAATCCACCCCCCTACCTACAAATCCACCCACAAATCCACCCAAACCTACAAATCTAAACCCAAGTGACACAAACTACATCTATGTACTACTGTACTCCCTCTTTCCACTAAAAACTTACTCACATCTGGTGATGTCCACCCCAACCCTGGCCCCTCCCCCTCTCCCCTCAATTAAACACCCCCTTTATCTTCTACCTCCCTTCCTTTCCCAAACACCTTTCATCATACCCAGCCTCTTTCACTAAACTCATCCATATCCAAGCACCTGGCAATATACTCCAAATATTCAAAGCCTAACCAACAAAATTACCAATTTCCATGCCTGGATAACGCATACAAACTCTCACATCCTTTCCTTATCTGAAACCTGGCTTAAGCCACATAGCACTAACAATGACAGTCTCCCATCAGGCTATAATATCTATCACTCTGATAGATTCCTCCCCAAAAAAGGGGCAGTGTAGCCATCCTCCACTCCAATAGGCTCAATCTCTCACCTTTCCCCACATCCATCCCTGACTTTCACCCAGCTGAACTCATCATCCTTAATTGCCACCCTAACCCTCACAAAAAAGTAGCTGTTGCCGCCATCTATATACTTCCTGGAAACAATTCATCCACTTTAGAGAATATCTTATCCTGGTTTTCCCACAATATTCCTTATGAAACCTCATCTTTGGCGATGTTAACCTAAATTGGTCTAAACTTAAAACTGACTCTCCACAACTCAGCATCAACCTGCATGGTTTCCATCAACTGATATCTTCGCCCACCCGCCTCCATTAAAACTCATCTTCCAGCTACATAATTGACTGGATACCCAGCAACTCCCCTCACCACTACCACAACCCCACTACCTTACCAGACCAACTTAGCAACCACCTCCCCACCTCGGTCCTTAGATACATCATCCAACCCTCCAAATCCCATAATTATAGAGATTGCCAAAAACTCTCTAATTTTAATGTAGTCCAATTCAACTCTATTCTATCCACCATTGACTGGTCCATCCTTAAACAAATCCCTCTCGATGATGCAGTTAATAGGTTCAATAGCATCTTCCTGAATACCCTGAACTCCCTTGCTCCCTCTAGGAAGGTTAGAATAAAACCCGATTATGCTCCCTGGCTCTCAAAAGACACTAAGTCCCTTACGCTAAAAAGAGATAGAGCTTGGAAAGCCTGGATCAAAACAAAGGAATTACACCTTCTACATAATTATAGACACGTCTGAAATCTTTAGAAAAACAATAATGACAAAAAGTCCTTTTATAACTCTGCCCAATTCAATAACAAATCCAACCCTTGCAAGTTCTGGTATGCTATTAACAAAATTCTCTCTCCAGGCTGCCTGTCAGCTCCCTGGCCCTATCCAAATACATCTTCTCTGGAAACTGCTACTCTTCTCAGTAAACACTTTATTGAAACCATTCAAACACTCATACCTTCCAACTGTAACACAACTTCTCTGCCTACCCCTCCCAATCCTTCTAACAAACAACTATTCTCTTTACATCCGGTTCCTACTTCCTACATCAGATCTCTTCTTCACAGACTCAAACCCTGCTCTCCTGCCACTAACAATCTACCTCCTACCTTCCTCAAACTTGCTGCTGACTCCATTGCCTATCCAGTATCTATACTAATCAATAGATCTATTCAGAAATCCACCATCCCTACCCTATGGAAATCCTTTTTCACTATTCCCCTGCATAAAGGTGGAAACTCTACAGACTCATCTAACTACCGACCTAGAGCTATTCTATCTCCCCTCTCTAAGATTTTAGAAAAATGTATCCACTCACAACTACTCATCTACCTCCTCCAGCATAACCTCCTTACTCCCACCCTGCATGGTTTCTGTCCCAACCACAGCACAACTACAGCACTCTTATCCTTTACACATACCATTGCTGAGACCCTAGACAATAACAATCTCATATCATGTCTCTTCCTTGACCTTTCCAAAGCCTTTGATACAATGTCTCATCCCCTACTGCTATCTAAACTTGAAGACCTCAGTCTATCTTCTTCCTCCCTTGTCTGGTTCTCCAGTTACTTATCCTGCAGGCAGCAATCTGTTAAATGGCTCTCTTCCAGCTCTCCATTCATACCAGTCCCAACCGGGGTACCACAATGTGCCATCCTGGATCCCCTCCTATTTAATATCTTTACCAATGATCTCTATACTTCTTGTAAATAATCCTTCCTCATCCAATATGCAGATGACTCAACTCTCATCTACATCTCAGACAATATCTCCAATCTCCACACTTGTATTCAATAGGCCTTCCTATCCACTGAACAGTGGTTGTCCAGGAATCTACTCATTCTCAACCATAAAAAGACCAAACTCTTATTATTTTTCCCCGATCTCTCTCTCTCACCACAAACCCACCTTTACTATTACTTCCTCTAATAATACTATTATCCAACCTGAAGCTCACACTAAACTCCTTGGGGTCATCATAGATGATGAATTCAAATTCAACTTGCACATCCTCCAAAGCATAAAAAAGACTCACCAGAAACCTGGTTTACTGTATCGCAACAAAACATTTCTAACTACAAATGCTAGACTCTCCCTTGCACAAGCTCTTCACCTCCTCTCCCTACTATATGCTGCCCTAGTACTCACTAACATCCAAACTACTACTTTAAACAAACTCCAACAAACTTACCACAAGATAGCTAGATTTATCACAAACTCTCCATACAATACATATCATTGCTTTACCCTAAATACTCTCCACTGGTTAGAATTCCCCCATCTTCTAATGCTGTCACAACTTCATTCTTTACAAACCTTCATCCTGCCCTGCTCTCTCTTCTTTCATCTCTATCTACAGTCCTCCGTGGACTCAACATACCTCTAATTAACAACTACTACAAATCTACCAACCCAAAAAAATAGCTGGCAAAGTCTTTTATAAACACTCAGTCGCCCAAGTGTGAAACAAACTCCCAAGAGACATTTGTTCCATCATTCACTCATCCCAGTTAAAAGAAAAACCCAAACTTCATCTACTCAACTCCAAAATATGTCCTTATCAAGCCTCTACTTAAGCTACCCACAACCCTACTTATACCTTTTCAGTCCTTCTACATACAGCTAAGTACTCCACTATCATGGATACTTATTAAACTCTACAATCAATACTGTTGGACTTAACTCTTTTTGTAAATATGTAAATACATTTTTTAGTCTGTAAAAATATTGATATGTATATATCATGTGTTTGCATTTCTACTTTGTCTCTCTTACGTTCTTGTCTAACTGATTTTGACCATATTTTTGACTCAAATGTTTGAGTCTCTGTAAACCTTTCGTATTTTTTTTTTACTTTTCTCCTTGGGTCTCCACTGAAAATGGGCCACAAGCCCAGCTGAACAAACCCATTTAACAAATGTCAATCAATAAATAAATAAGTAAATAATCGAACAGACACATTGTTGAATGTGTCATCTAATCAACAATGCAGGCCGCTGAACTGCTCCGACTGAGATTGCGTTATGGTAGGGATTAGGAAATCTGACCTTTTCCCCACTGCATTGCTATCTCAGAGTTGGTATATATAATTAGTGGTGGGGGGGCGTGGAGGGGGCCTGAATTGTCAACGACATAACGTTCTACAGTGTGCCCATTCGATTATTTGACATAGACCTGTTGAGGACATGGGAAGGACAGTAACCTGTATTAGCCTGCCTGTTGATCTCCTGTGATTCTCTATAGTTGCTAATAAACTTAACACTATAATTATTATCTAACTTCATCTTAAAATGATTAACTATGTCACAGTCTTTAACCTCATTGTTTTTTTTTTCCCTGATTAACTCTGTATCACTAAATCAAGTGCTTTATATGTACAGAAAAATCTTTCAAATCCATGTACCGTAGAGACTTGTAAACATAGGCAAGTGCAACATTTATACTGTTTGCTTCAACAACCCATAATAACTGTGAATATTTGCTTGAAAGTGTCATTATGCAGTAAATAAAACTGTCTTTTACCCATGGCAAAAAGTCTTTTATGAAGTGAAATGTGTAATGTAACTCGTATTGTATGGCAGCTGAGAAATGGGGACATGCATTAATGAATGGGTTCTATGAGTAAAGTGCAATTCTCTTGTGGTGAATAGGTACAATCATAAAAGAGCATAGTTGTTTAACAGGAATCACGTGCAGTATTCCAACAATATGTAAAAGGCACTTTTCTACCCTCATTGGGGACATTGTACTCTCCTCAGATCTTTATAGTTAGGGAAAAGGAAAAATAATTGACATTCTGCAATTTATGTACTTAATTATTTTATTTGGAACTTGTTAACCAAGTAAGTAAACCAGACCATGCATCCTTTTCAGTCAAAACTTGATTTGTTGGTAAGTATAGTTTTAAAAACATATACTGTGCTGATATAGAGTCCTGCAAAGATTAGCTCTATTGAAAGCCTTAAGTATAACATTCAACAGTATGTACATATTTAAATACTCTGAATTATTAGGTAATAGATACTGTTTATTTGAATCCTTTGGGATTGCATAGGTTAAAGGATCACAATAGAGCAAACGCAATCTCTGCATGTAACACCTTAGAACTGCACATTACTCAACTTGTGTTAATCGCTAGTCTGTCGAACCTAAGGCTGGCATTCACGATAGTGCCTGATATATTGTGCATACCACCTGACAAAGGCGCAACTGAACACTGGTCTGGGTGCAATGTTGGCACACTTCAACAAACATTTGTCAACTTTTTCTATAAATAGAATTATGAATAAGCAGCATAATGGGCTATTTCCTAAAGTTTCATTTGACCCATGGCATTGATAAAAATATTGTACTACAGAGTTTAGAGATACAATGATCATTATTTTACTTATACAATTCAGAAACAAGGTGTCTAAGAGCTTTCAGCCTAGTAATAGCATATCTTTTAATATTCTTACTAATCATAAACAAACATGAGTATAATTATGCTTGTTAGAATGAATGTAAATAAATACCTGGAATTTCCAGTTCACAATGTGCATGTTGCTTTCCTTTTTCTTATTTAGTTTCTCATCTCAGTTGACACTGTTACCCCACTTCTACAAAATGTGCAGTAAAAACAGCTTATAAAGATTTATTAGTTCTGTAGATTCCATGAGTTAATAGACATAAGTTTGTGGAAATAGTTAATTGTAGTGTTGGTCGCCCCCAGCATGCACTATATAATGCTGTCAGTATTGCAGCTATGATTAAAGTATTGATAGCTTCATAATATACAACAACAACAACAAACATAAAATAATCATTACAATATATTACAGAAGCAACCACAAAGTGAGTATTGAGATCATCTCAGCTTTTGACTGCACTTCAAGTTTGTTTAATTATTTCACTCTTCACTTGTTTCACAGTTTTACAAACCTATAAAATGCAAGCAGGCTAATCCGCTTTTTAAATTCTAAATTTCTGCCTTAGGGGGTCATGAATTTTACTGCAGTTTTTCACCACTTTTATAGAGCGATTTTATTAGTAGGCTTGTCATTTTTTCCAGTCTGTTCAAATTTTAATGAAATGCATGTATATACAATGTGTGTGTTTCTGGCCATCTGCCTATGTGTTAATAAATATTGTCTATTTATATCAATAGAGAGGAGTGCACACACACACACACACACACACACACACACACACACACACACACACACACACACACACACACACATGCATGCACGTTAGGGACCTCTGTACAACCAACATATATTTAAAGGAAAATTGTACCGTCTCCTATAGTTTAAGTCAATCCTTAGCTTTCTTTTCTACCTACAGTATGGTTCCAGTAATGTGTAGGTGCCAGAAACCTGCTTGCACTTTTTAAAACTTTCATTTCCTTGCATTGGAATCAATGGAAGGAAAAGCCCGCCTACTATTTTTCTTTTTTTAAGCTTAACTTCTCATATACTTTGTAAAGGACTTCATCTCCACCTGCATGACATAGCATAGACACAGATAAATCCCTTGTCAGGTACTGCTGTTAGTCTTAGCTGGGTTAATCCTGCTAATGTTAGGAACACAGCAGCTGATATAAAGAAAAAGACAGAAGGCTGTGGAACTGTCTTTATTGCAGATAGGAGGAGAACTTAACACTCACGTTTCATAGTAAAACAAAGAAATTAGATCAGTTAGGGGTTTAAAGGCAGTTGTCACCTGTTCTTATAAATTGACATAAGCAGCAACACAGTATTGAAATGCTAAGATTTAAATGTCAGTTATTTATAATAGTTTATATAGGTTCATAGGTTCATAGGTAGGTACTAGGCTATCGGCCCTAGGGCCTATACAAGCCTAGCCAAAAAGGTACCCTGGCTTTCACCACCCAAGAAAATTATTTTCCTGTGCCCCCGTCGAGCAGAGCCACAGAGGTGATCCCTGGGGTGAATTTCATATTTACCATCCAGTCATCAAGATTTTTCTTGAAGAGTGCTAATGAGGAGCTATGTCTGATATAGATAGGTAGTCTGTTCCAGAGTATGGGAAGTCTCTGGGACAGGAATCTATCCCTCCAGCATGTTCTGTTTATTGTGGTGACAAGGTTTAGGTCCCTAGAGCATGTCGCTCAGAGTGATTGGGATTTCTTTAAGTGGAGCATGTCCAACAGCTCTGGGTTTGACATAGCTTTGTATGTTAGGCAGAGATCACCTCTGAGTAGGCGATATGCAACGGAGTAAAGCTGGAGTTTTTTGAGACGGTCTGCATAGGGCATCTGTTTGAGACCAGTAATCCTCTTTGTGAGGTATTTCTCCGGCCTTTCCAGTTGTAGATGTCTTGTGAGGTACATACCAAAAGGGGTGTTGTACTCTATAATGGGTCTAATGAGTGACGAGTAGAGCGGAACAATTACCTCTTTTTTTCCTGGATGAGAAACCTTTTGTGATGAGGTGTGCCATGTAGAAGGATTTCCTGACTACTGTGGTGATGTGATTATCAAAGAAGAGACTACTGTCCACCTGTGTTCAAAGGTCACTTATCACACTTTCGGTGTTAAGTAGACTACCACCTATGTGGTAGCTCATGGGTACAGAGATTTTACCGAAGGGGATGACAATGCACTTTTTGGCATTGAGCTTGAGGCCATGGCTTTGACACCAGGCATATTCAGTGAGGCCCTTTTGTAGGATGTCCACATCGTTAGGAGTTTCAATTATGGCTCCTAGTTTGCAGTCATCTGTGAACTTCATTAGCCAAAGACCTGTGTTAGCCTGTACTTCAGAAAAGTAGATACCAAACAGGAGAGGACCCAGGATTGAACCCTGTGGTACTCCACTTGTCACTGGTTTGAAGTCGGATTTGGAGTCTGCTACTTTCACATTGTGGGTTCTGTCAGTGAGCCAGTTGACAAGCCATCTTGTGACATAGGGATTTATACCTAGTTTAGTGAGTTTATCTATAATTCTAGAGTGGGGGATGGTGTCAAAAGCCTTGGTGAAATCTTGATTGGCTGTGTGAACCACCTTACCCTCGTCTACGGCTTTGGTGACTGCTTCAAAGAAGTCAGTCAGGTTTAGGAGACATGATCTGCCTTTTACAAACCTGAAATGGGTGGGGTCCAAAGTTTGGAGATTAGCAATGTCTTTGTTTATAAGTTCCATGATTTTACGTTCCACGGCCTTGCAGACCAGGCTCGTTAGGCTAGTGGGGCAGTAGTTCCCGGGGTTCGTGGTGGCTCCCCCTTTGTGGAGTGGGATAAACATTGCTGTGCGTCATTCAGTGGACACAAAGCCTGAGGTGAGGCTATGATTGAACATGGTGCTTAGATCGGGTGCCAGTTCATTCTGTAGTTGTTGTAGAACACAGCCTGGGATGTTGTCAGGTCCCATGGATGCTGTGTTCATGGCTTTGGAGAGTGTGGTTTTTACCTGTGCAGCCGTGATTACAGGAACTTTGCATTCTTCCAGTATAGAGATGGGCCCTTTAGGGAGTGAGGGGGGCGGGTAAAGTTAGCACTGAACCTGTCTGCCATGATGTTGGCAATATCAGTTGGGTCTGTATATTTAGTGCCATTGTACTGTAACTCAGAGCAGATCTGAGTGTTGCCATTCAGATTCTTGACATAGCTATAGAATGCTTTGTGGTTGTCTTTAGAATCAGTGACAATTTTGTTTTCATAACTAGTTTTGGAGGATTTTATGAGGGATCTCAGCTTCTTACTGAGGCTGAACAGGGAGTTCTTCCAGTCATGGTATTTTACTCTTTTTTGCAACAGTTTCTTTCTTCTGTTGTAGAGTTTGTTTATGGCAGGGGACCACCAGATTGGCTTCCTTTTTATGGAGGATAGCATCTTGGTTCTGTCAGGGATAGCATGATCCATACACTTGTGTAAGTGCTTATAAAGTGCATTTGTGTAAGATTCAGCAGTCGTACCTCTACTGTCCATCTGCATGGGTGTTGTGAAGTTTGCCACTTCTGTCTTAAGAAGCATGAAGTTGGCTTTGGAAAAATGTTTTACGGTGGTTTCCCTAATGGGGAGTGGGGGTGGGATGTGGATGCCTAGGCTGATTAGCTTGTGTTCGAATCTGACCAATGAGGAATTGACCTCTGGTGTGGAACACTGGTTGCCCATGTTAGTAATGACCAGATCTAGGATATTGCTGCCCGTGGTGGGGGTGTAAATAAGTTGATCCAAGGCATTGGAATTTATGAATTCCAGAAAACGTTGAGCAAAAGAGTTGGTACATGAGTAGTTTCCCAGTTAATGGTGGGGTAGTTGAAATCGCCCATTATTAGGGGGTTGGGTTGTACTCTAATATTTTCCAGTGTATCAAGAAATGAGGAGTGGGAATCCTGGGGCATGGTAGGGGATCTGTAGCAAGTTACAGTTTGGATTGCGGTCTTGCCCAGAGTTAGTTGCACTTGGATAATCTCAGATGCATTATGCTGAGAAACTAGCCCAGAGGTGTGGATATCCTTAATGAATATGGACATGACTCCACCTTTAGTGTTTCGGTCCAGGTTAGGTGGTCGAATGGTGTGGTATGAATTATAGCCTGGTAATGCAGGGGTGCTCTCTGGAGCCTTGAACCAGGTCTCAGTCACTGCACAGATGTCGATATTCTCCATTTTAAGGAGTGCCTCAGGTGAATGCATTTTGAGGTTTAATGTTAATATAACTTATATGTAGTATCAAAGATTTCTGTGACATTTAGAGAAAAGTCAGAAAATATTTTTTTCTTGTAAAGTATCAACACATTTACCATTTTCAAGCACACACACACACCCTCCTCCACACACACACAGGACAGAACTGCAGAAAGGGAGACAAGGAGACAAGTGCCAACCCTGTTAACTAGATGCACTGATAATGTTCATAAAAACGTCTTTTATGCCTTTCTGTGACATCTACTCAGGGGGTGATGAATATCTGGTGCATTCAGATCTATGGTACAAGATTCCCACTGGCTTTGAGTCAGTCCTTACATTGTTAGAGTGCATGAGCATTTTGTCATCCGTAAAGAAAATGTGACCATTGATGGCAACCATAATATACAGCTGAATTTGCTTTAAAATATGTTTACTGTGTGCTGTTGCATTAAAAACATTAAGAAAAGGTAATCAGAAGAACTTTACTGTGTTTAAATGTGTGCACATGTACACACACTCACGCACGCGCACGGGCGTGCACACACACACACACACACACACATATATATATATATATATATATATATATATATATATATATGGTTCCCATTCAGAAGCCTGAAACATCATAAGCCTGAAAACACAAATAATGCTAATATGTCACTATAAAGACACTAATATCTACCAACTGACCCTGACCCTAACCCTAACCCTAAGGTCCGTCACTATCGCACACTCACCTGACCTGCACCCTAACCCTAACTCACTTAAACCGCCCCTAACCCCAATATTTGTCACTATTGCATACATGCCTAACCTGCGCCCTAACCCTAACTCACTTAAACCGCCCCTAACCCTAAAATAAAACCAACCGCACACTTACCTGACCCCAACGCATGACCTAACACCACAGGGCTAACAATAGCAAAGCCACAATGACATCAGTATGTCTATTTTGTGTTTTCAGGATTTTGAGTTTCAGGATTTTGGGCTTTCAGGATTTTGGGCTTTCAGGATTTTGAGTTTTCAGGATTCTGAATTTTCAGGCTTTTGGTTTCAGGATTTTGGTTTTCAGGCTTATGATGTTTCAGGCTTCTGAATGGGAACCATATATATATATATATATATATATATATATATATATATATATATATATATCATAACGAATCCCTATCATATGATGGAAACCTCATTTGACTGAAATTCATTTGACTGAGACCAGAAATTTCAAAAAATTTCAAAAGACTTTTGACTGAAACCCATAAGACTGAAACCCATAATACAGCATACTAAATTCTGAACTGGACCATATAAAAACAGACTAGGTGGGGGGCTATGCCCCCACCCCCCAACTATATATGTTAACTCCAGGATCGCACTACAGTGGGGAAAAGGGCATAGTAGTGGCAGCATGTAGACTACTGTAAGGTAAGTGAAAGGTATATGCCCTTTTCCCCACTGTAGTGCAATCCTGGAGTCAGTATATATAGTTAGGGGGGTGTGGGGGTGAAGTTTCCCACATTGGGGGTGTAGGACTCATAGCCTCCCACCTAGTCTGGGTTTATATGGTCGAGTTTACAATTTAGTATGTTGAAATTCAGTATTATGGGTTTCAGTCAAGTGACTTTTCAGTCTTTTGAAATTTCAGTCTTTTGGCTTCAGTCAAATGCATTTCAGTCAAATGACATTTCTATCATATGATAGGGATCCATCTAACACCAGTAGCACAAACGTTCAAACAGCTATTTAAAAACTTAAGAACTGTTTGCTATTTTGGAAGGAATATAGATGCTAGGCTATTCTCGGGGGTTTGGTCAGCCTTTTATTCATTTAAATCACATTTTGAGTGATTCATTCATTATAAAGTTTTCAGTCGAACTTCACACAGACAGACATTCAGACAGGTGTATATTTAAAAACACACACCCACACACACTCACACATACAATGTTGAACTCAGTTAATAATGCAGGAATTGAAAGTTTCTTATCTCTATACCTATCACATGTCAAGATTTTCAAGGAATGTCCAGATTTTTAACTAATTTTTTAAGTCCCTTCCTCATAAAAGTTGTGGTTTGCTGGCAAATCGCTGGGGTAGAAGTCAGTAACCAATGACACACATCTGAATTTCATACTTCATTTCCTTCAGAAAAAGTATCCTAGCAAAACAGCTTTTATTCTAACAACTTTCTCATTTTATAAGAACAATATTTAAAATCTATCTCTATTTTTGAGCCTTTGTCCCCCATTATTTTAGGCTTTATCCAAATTTCCTGAGCAAAGAGGTTGAGACATGCACATGCCTTTTCATTTTAAATGACTGTTGTAGCCACTGCTCAATCGATTGATCTTGCTCTCTCTCTCTTTCACTTCCGCTTTCATGAACACAAGCACATATATAACACTCACGCATGCAGACAGAAACATAAACGCATACACACACACACACACACACACACACACACACACACACCCACACACACACATGCACGCACATGCATACACACACACATACACGCGTGCGCGCACACACACACACACACACACACACACACACACACACACACACACGCACACACACTTTTCTATGTATTTTTTAATTATCCATTTGTCTAAATTTTGCATTCACAACAGAAGCGTTGCTTAGCGAGAGTAAAATAATGGAGACTGTTAGCTTCCTTGCAGTCTGAGCTTCACAGCAGCTTAATATGCTACCATGAAGTGACAAACTCATTTTTCAGTTGCCATTAACTGTATATTAACGTTCTACTAGATAACATTCATTCTTCATTCAGGGTTTAATATACAGTTTGCCCATTCTCTAAAATGTAACAATGACAGGCATTTTGTTTAATCATTTTCCTACATAAATCCACTAAGAACCACTTTGTAAATTTAACAAACTACAAAAACTACAATGCTGTGTATTTGCAAGCATTTTCAGTATTATTTTTCAGCTGCCAACAGCACTGAGCATGGATGTTATGTTACAAAACATGCAAAAGGATTGCTCACAGAATATGACAGTATGTAAAAAGATGGCTCACAGAGGACGACAGTATGCAAAAGAATAGCTCACAGAAGATGACAGTATGTAAAAGGTTAGCTCACAGAAGATGACAGTATGTAAAAGGATAGCTCGCAGATGACAGTATGTAAAAGGATGGCTCACAGAGGACGACAGTATGTAAAAGGATAGCTCGCAGATGACAGTATGTAAAAGGATGGCTCACAGAGGACGACAGTATGTAAAAGGATAGCTCACAGAAGATGACAGTATGTAAAAGGTTAGCTCACAGAAGATGACAGTATGTAAAAGGATAGCTCGCAGATGACAGTATGTAAAAGGATGGCTCACAGAGGACGACAGTATGTAAAAGGATAGCTCACAGAAGATGACAGTATGTAAAAGGTTAGCTCACAGAAGATGACAGTATGTAAAAGGATAGCTCGCAGATGACAGTATGTAAAAGGATGGCTCACAGAGGACGACAGTATGTAAAAGGATAGCTCACAGAAGATGACAGTATGTAAAAGATTGGCTCACAGAAGATGACAGTATGTAAAAGGATAGCTCACAGATGACAGTATATAAAAGAATGGCTCACAGAGGATGACAGTATGTAAAAGGATAGCTCACAGAAGATGACAGTATGTAAAAGGACGGCTCACAGAAGATCACAGTATGTAAAAGGATGGCCCACAGAAGATGACAGTATGTAAAAGGACGGCTCACAGAAGATCACAGTCTGTAAAAGGATGGCTCACAGAAGATGAAATATTGTGTCCTATATTTATAGATAGAAAAAACAGCCGTGTGTTTGTCAGTTTGTATTGTGTCATTCCTTTGTTGTAATGCCTTCTATTCTACATGTCATGGTGACTTATGAAGTATAAAAAACATTGAAGATCCTTACTAGTAGCCTCATATGCTGACCAGGTAGGAATAATTCCTCATTAGTAGCCTCATTTGCTGACCAGGTATAACGAGATCCTAACTAATAGCCTCATGGGCTGCCCAAGTCTGTTATGCCTGGCATTCTTTTTGTAAAGAACCTTGAGGTTGCTCTCGTTGCTGCATATGCTTGGTCAGGTACATACCAAAGGTAGCATTGTACTCTATGACTGATCTCATAAGTTCAGAGAACATTGAGATAATTTCCTCTTTGGATCCAGATGCCATGCCCTAACTTATAAATTGTGCAACATAAAAGGATTTCTTCACCACTGTAGCCAGGTGGTGGTCGAAGGTAATAGTAATTAGCCAGGATGGTTCACTTTCCAAAGGGTATGATAGTATGTTTCTTAGCATTAAGTTTAAAACCATGGCGTTGGCACAATTTGTTAATAACAGAAAGACCTTCTTGAAGAATGCTAGTGTCTGAAGGGGAGTTGATGATAACCCCCAGATTGCAATCATCTGCAAAGTTAGTCAGCCATAAACCTTCAGCATTTGCTTCCATTTCAGAGAAATAGATGCCAGAAAGGACCAAGCCCAGTACTAAGCCCTGAGGGAATCCACTAGTGACTGGCTTCTTGGTGGAGGTGGCCTGACTATTTTGACCTGCTGGGTCCTATCAGTGAGCCAGTTGGATATCCAGCAGGTGATAAAAAGGTTTATACTTAAATCAGTGAGCTTGTCTATAATGCCTGGAGTGGGGTATTGCATCAAAAGTCATGGTTAGAATCAGTAACATGACACCAGCTATGCTGTTCGAGTACTGAAACTTGAAGTCTTACCCTGGCTTAATAAAACCAAATGTCAAGATAAAAATGCAAATGACAAAATTTAGTTTTAGCCAGCATATACCAGTGTATAACTATAAGTCTGAAATATGAGAGCCAGGACTGTCAGTAAACACAACTGATGTGGGAAAACACATCAGCTAAATCCAACACGAATGGCTATCAGATGACTCCTACTAAAGTTATGTAAAACTACCAGAAGGCCAAATACATACCCAAAGGAAGGTGGGCTGCCAATAGTCCATCCTAACCCTTCTGCATTTCAAATACTTAACCCCCAAAAAGATAGATAACCAGTGGACTTAACCAAGGATGGAGAACCAGGGATGTACCCCAAGAAGGACGGATGACAAGGTCAGTAACGTAACTTGATTAAGCTCTTCCTAAGCACTGAGACTGATCTTGTGATGAGTGGGACAGTCTGGTTAAGTAAAAACAAAACTTTCTGTGGAGTTATAGGTCAGTGTCGAACTAATGGCATGTCTTTTATGCTGCGGCAAGTTCTCTTTATTAAGAAAGTAAATTTAAGTCTCATCTAACATCACAGCTGATATGATCAGTAATGCCACCACTCAGTACTGATTTTGTGTTACAAATGCTGTTGAATTACTTAACTTTGATGTTATATCGACAGTATATTGCATTATTGCCATTTAATAGTCTTCATATTATTTCCTTAATAGAAATCACAATAAAACCCAAGTAATACTGACTTGGCATACTGTACATATATAACTTTTTTTCATTTTGTGCCCACAGTGCTGTTTAACTAAAATTACAAGCAGTGTGCAATGCTTTACACAATCTCTCATATAATTAAATGTTTGTGCTTGTCTGAACATATGTGGATATCTGAGCAACAAGCAAAGAGCGACAGCAAGCCTTTTCTCTGGAACCATGTATGTATTGATCTTTATAACAGACTTCTCAGCTCTCCCTATTTTGGAGGAACTTGCCTATTTTTGAGCCCGATTTACTCCTGCATATGATGTATCCATTTTTGTAGGTAGGCCCCTATTTTCAGAATTAATTTACCCCTTCATACACTTTCCTGAATCCCCTCATCAAGTGTGATTTTTGAAGGTGACAAAACACAGAAAACCAAACAACCTGACCAATAATTTAAAGAAAGGGGGAATACATCTCACATCTTGCTTTTTTCAGAAGCAAACATAAATGTAATTTTGTGGTAGAATTTTGCAACATAGTTGGGAGGGTGGCCTAATGGTTAATGTGTTTGCCTTACAAACACAAGGTGCAGGGTTTGAGTCTCACAAGGGATAATTGGCTAGGCTTAAAATGTCTCGCAAGGGCAGTTAGCTTAGTACTAGTCAATGAACCTAAGTCCACAAATTTTACACACACACACACACTCACTCTCTTTCTCTTTAATAATGGCTTATATTTTTCCATTGTCTTTGTCACTCTCTGTTTTTTAAACATGGGTTTCTCAGTAGTATCCCACATTCCTACTGGGAAGCAGGAAGTGTTATGTGCTGTTTGGTAGTCAGTATTTTAAACTAACCAGAAGTCCTGATTTTTGGCTGTCAAGGGCCTTTGTACCTATTTTCTATAGTGGTATGCTTTATTATATTGTGAATGCAGTCAGTTCCATTCACCTTAACTGTCCTTGATTATGAAGAATGTCTCTGATTTTTCTTTATAGCTCTGTTTCTCATAAAATTGTTGATTTTCTGGTTAATGACTGAGCATTACCGACAGTCAATAATAACAGAAAATAGTTTCATGCTTATTATTGCTCACAAAATGCATGTTGATACATTTGTTCTGATACTTTTTTACATTTTTAAATGAATTACAGCAATATTGAAAAAAATAATCTGTGACTTTGGAGCTTTGTTCCCCATTATTTTTGGATTTGTCTCTGATTCTTGAGCAAAGAGATTGAGAGGCATGGTTAGTTCAGACAAAAAACTCAGAAGATGTTACTTACCTTTTTATTTTTTATAGCAGATGTGTAAGATGAAAACATTTTCAATTAAGTCATTAAAAATTAGTAACAAAACTCATTATACTGGTTGGATAAGAGTACAAAAGGAAATTGTGTAAGCGTATTTATTTATTTATTTTATTTTCCATTTGTTGACTGGGAAAGGCTGACTGGATACATGTCCATTTTCAACAGAGGCCCAGGGAGAAAAGCTCCAAAGGTAGTTACAAGAATAAGCATAACAAAAATATACAATTAAAGTTTACAAGCTCAGTAGAGACATTTGAGTTATACAGTCAAAGACTTAAGATATAGCACACTTAATAAAAACACATTACGTAGTATAAATACACAGGTATTCCAAAAATGTAGTCAGGTTTAGAGCAGGAGCATAGCCAATGTTTATTAAGATACTGCTTGAGACTTTTCTTAAATTGTGTTAGGGAGGTCTCTCGAGTGTTGTCATCAGGCAGTGAGTTCCAAGTTTTACCAACAGAATTGGGAAACAGAGTCAACTGACATGTTTTTGGATTTAACAGTTTGGACTACCAGTCTATTAGATGAACGAAGTGGTCTAAAGTTACTGTGGTGGTAGATAATGTTTTTAAGAGCGTAAGGCCTTAACATCAGAATTTTCAGATATAATTACTATCGGTACTCTGCCAAATCTCTGTCTAAACTTCATGACCTGACATAACAATCCTACTTATTGACTGAAACATGGCTAAGTAATTCACAACTAGTTCTAAACCCAGAAAAAAATATGTTACTGCTCTTAACAACAAAACACATTTTTTTTTACCAAAACAAGACCATTCACTGTCTTCTCTGCCAAAAACAACATGCTAGAACAATTAAACCAAACAAAATAATTGGGTGTCATCAAAGATGACCAGTTGAAATTCGACGACCATGTATTACATGTGGTTAAAAAAAATCATGAATATCTAGGAGCATTATACAGGTAGCAACATCCTTGACCTGGTCATTACTAACATGGGTGACCACTGCTCTACACCAGTAGTCAACTCCTCCCTGGTTAGATCCGACCACAAACTAATCACCTTGGAAATCCACATTCCTCCCATCACCACCACCACCACCATCCCTGCAAAGGTAACCACCATAAAAAACTTCTCCAAAGCTAACTTTGGGCTTCTAAAAACAGAGGTGGCTAACTTCACGGCACCCATGCAAATGGAGAATAGTTGCATGACCACTGAATCATACAACAATGCACTGTACGGACACGTACACAAATGCATGGATCTCGCCATACCCATTAGAACCAAGATGCTCTCCTCCAAAAAAAGGAAGCCAATCTGGTGGTCCTCTGCCATAAACAAACTCTACAACAGAAGGAGGAATCTGATGCAGAAAAAGTTGAAGTCTCAAGACTGGAAAAACTCCCTTCTCAGCCTCAACAAAAAGTAAAGATCCCTCATCAAATCCTCTAAAGCTAGCTATGAAAACAGAATTGCAGCAGATAGTAAAGACAACCACAAGGCCTTCTATAGTTATGTAAAGAATCTCCACGGCAATACCCAGATTTGCTTGGAGCTACTGCATAATGGTACCTCCTATACCGAGTCAACAGATATTGCCAATATACTGGCCGACAGATTCAGTGCCAACTCCCCCCCCGCCCCCAAAGGACAAATCATAATACTAGTAGATTGCCAGGCACCCAGTATTACTGCTGCACAGGTTAAAACAGCACTGTCCAAGGTCAAGAATACAGCTTCTATGGGACCTGACAATATCCCTGGCTGTGTTCTACATGAACTACAGAGTGAACTGGCACCTCACCTGTGTGCCCTGTTCAATCACAGCCTCACCTCAGGCTTTGTCCCTACCAAATGGCACACTGCTACACTCATCCCACTCCACAAAGGAGGAGTGACTACAGACCCTGTGATCTATCGGCCCATTAGTCTGACAAGTCTCATATGCAAAGATATGGAATGCATCATCATGGACCTAATAAACAAGGATATAGGGAATCTCCAAACTCTGGATCCCACACAGTTTGGTTTTGTGAAGGGTAGATTATGCTTGCTCAACTTGGTCAACTTCTTTGAGTCAATCACCAGAGCTGTGAATGAAGGCAAGGTGGTTCATACAGCCTACCTTGATCTGGCCAAGGCCTTTGATACTATTCCCCACTCAGGAATCATAGAAAAACTCACTAAGCTAGGCATCATCCCCCTACATTACTAGGTGGGTTACAAACTGTCTTACAGATAGAACCCACAGTGTGAAAGTAGCTGACTCCAAGTCAGACTGCCGACCAGTCACGAGTGGAGTCCCACAGGGATTGGTCCTGGGTCCTCTCCTGTTTGGTATATCTATCTAGAAGTCCAGGCCAACATGAAGGGACTCTGGCTGACAAAGTTCACAGACGATTGCAAGTTGGGATCCATTATTAACTCCCCAAGTGACATTGACATCCTACAGAAAGGCCTCACTGAGACCAACGACTGGTGTCAGAACCATGGCCTTAAGCTCAGTGCCAAAAAAATGTGTCGTCATCCCCTTTGGGAAAAACCCAGTTCCCATGAATTACCACATCGATGGTAGTCCACTGAACACAGAAGGAGTTATAAGAGATCTGGGAACACAGGTTGACAGCAACCTCTATTTTGACCACCACATTGCCACTGTGGTCAGAAAGTCCTTCTATGTGGCACATCTCATTACTAAGGGTTTTGCATCCAGGTAGAAAGAGGTCATTGTCTCCCTCTACTCTTCCCTCATTAGGCCAATCATCGAGTGCAATGCCCCATTTGGCATGTACCTCACTAGACACCTGCAACAACTGGCGAGGCCACAAAAGTACCTCACAAAGAGGATCCTAGGCCTTAAACACTTGTCCTATATGGACAGACTCAAAAAACTCCAACTATTCTCTGTGTCATATCGCCTACTTACAGGCATTCTCTGCTTGACTTACAAAGCCATGTCTGACCCAGCTCTGTTAGAAATGCTACATCTAAAGAAATCCCAATCCATCCACATCACATGCTCCAGAGACCTCAACCTCATTACCACAATCAACAGAACATGCTGGAGGGATAGGTTCATAACCCAGAGACTTCTCATGCTATGGAATAGACTTCCCATACATGTCAAACAGAGCACTTCACTGGCCTTCTTCAAGAGGAATCTTGATGAGTGGATGGGAAATAGAAAAATCACCCCGAGGATCACGCCAGTTACTTTACTCAACAGAGGCACTGGGAACTAAGGTTGGGTGGCACGATGCCAGAGTAATCCTATGGGCTAGGCTTGTAAAGGCTCCAGGCCATTAGCCTAGTACACACCTATGAACCTATGAACCTATGAAAAGTATAACTCACTGACAGAGTCAGAAGACGTATAGCCTCTACTTCCCCACTGCCTTTTCTTCTGTATATTGCCCCAATCTTCACTAACTTTTCAGTCTCAGAACGGTCCAGACTTGAGCAATGTTATAACAACAAGCAAATTTGCAGCAAAATTGAAAAGTAGAACAGACCACTGCTTAACGCTCAGATAATTAAACTGGTTTAAAGTACCACATCACTTAGCTCTTTCTCAGCGAGTTACAACACACAGACTTCTCTAGAAGACAGAAAAGCCCTTAAAAACCCAGGACAGCACTAATTCCCCAATTCCCAACTGAGTTGAATGTTCTAGACAAAAATAACTAGTCACTATAACCAAGTCATTTAATACTGCAGGTGACTCTATATTCAAATAGTGTAGTTAAACTGTGGAGTCACATCCCACTACCAAAGAAATCCATTCAGAATGCAAACTCATTTCAAATACAACTAAAACGTCACCTATCAAATCAATAGATCTGTTCCTCTGTTCCTACACATCTCCTGGGTAAATAGCATTGTTATCTTCATATTACCACATGACTAATCCGTTTTACTTCATTCAAAATCCTATTCCCCAGAACCATGATACCATGACAGCCATATATCTTTAGCTATATCTATATATGTATAAACCTATATCTATCTATCTATCTATCTATCTATCTATCTATCTATCTATCTATCTATCTATATTTCTCTCTCTGCATATGTGTGTGTGTGTGTGTGTATATATATCTATATATATATATATATATATATATATATTTGGGTCTACTTCACTTTCTCGACAACCAGAAGATCGAACACATTTAAGTGAAAGTGCACTATATCGAAAGTGCACTTTCGCAAAAGCCGGTTCTCTGAAGCGCATTACAGTGGGGAAAAGGAAATATATCCTTTTCCCCACTGTAGTGCGATCTCGGAGTTAATATATTTAAGTAGGGGGGTGTGGGGGGCACAGCCCCCCACATAGTGGGTGCAAGGGGGCTTGCCCCTTGCAAAATATTGTTTAAAGCAGTTTTTTTTTTTTTTTCCTGGTTTGGAGAACCAGCTTTTGCGAAAGTGCACTTTTGATCTAGTGCACTTTCGCTTTAATGGGTTTCGATGTTGCTTGATTGAGATTGTGAGATTTCGATCAAGCAACATAGAACCATATATTTATATATCTATATATATATATATATATATATATATATATATATATATATATACACATGCACACATTTGATATATATATATATATATATATATATATATATATATATATATATATATACACGCACACATACATATACACATACACACATTTTATATATATATATATATATATATATATATATATATATATATATATAAAAACAGTGTCTTTTAACCTGCTTTACACCCACCGCTTAACTGCAAAATTAACATTTTCTGACCAACCTGCTTCTTTCCCTTGCCTCCATTTCCTTGAATTTCTAAGCATTAATCACATGATCTGTTAACTGTCTGACAAACTCACTAACACACCTCATCCGTTCTTCAATGTTCAACATTTGCTATTGCACAAGCATCTTATACTGCAATAGTTGTCGCTTTTTTCAAATGAATGTAATTTGATTGGCAAAAGTGTCTGTAATTTTTAATCCATGTTATTTAATATCTGTTTGTGCATATTACTGAATATCTGTTTAAAAATGTTTGTAATATGATGGAGTTTTTCTATCAAGGCCCCCACTGAAAAAGGATTTTGATTAAACCCATTCAGACAAATTCTGTAAAAAAAAGCAAAATGAAATAAAATCAATAAGCAAAATGTCCTGCTTCATTTTTAACATGGTGATAAGGGTTTGCAAAGATGTATCTTAGTAAAAACTACCTGACATGTTGAAAAGCTTGGGGTTAGAGCACCAAACAAGAAATTAAAGAATTTAAAAATAGGGTTTGGTAATCCAGAGAACTGGAATTACTGAGATATTGAAGAACATTTTTAAACCTCTGAGCTATTGATGAGTGCTGTAGAGTATACCAGTGTGTGTGTGTGTGTGTGTGTGTGTGTGTGTGTGTGTGTGTGTGTGTGTGTGTGTGTGTGTGTGTGTGTGTGTGTGTGTGTGTGTGTGTGCGTGAACATGTGTGGTGTTTCACATTAAGCTAGCAGTGAAAACTGCTAACAAGTACATTTTGCTTCTGATCAGTAGCAATATACATGATAACCACTGTGTTTTCTTTAAGTTGTACAGTGGTTTCTGGTGTAGCAGTCATACATTCACCATTTGCAGTGGGTCTGTATTTCATGAGCTGGCAGTTTTGAACAATAAGTACCCTCTTTCTGAGGGTAACACTTTATGACTAACTTTGAGTGTGCATGTCATACTATTACTAGAATAAGGAGCTATGCATTTTTAATGAATCTGCACGTCAGGATGTTAATATCCTGAACTTAGTTTCAACTGTCTATGCAGAGTTTCCTTCCAATGTTGTACCAAGCACGTTTAATTTTCATGCCCTGGTACTTATTGTACCTAGTGATTTTTGTGTATTGCTGTTACTTTTTGTATTTCTGTATTGCCTTTCTATATTTTGAATACTGTAGTTTGTTTTCTTTATCTTGTGTTTTGCTTGCATTCTGTTTTAAACAGCATATTAAAACTTCAAAAGAGACCACAGCTCTCTCTGTTCTGAGTCAAGCAGAATTTTTCCCTCCCTCCCACCCATTTAAGTTGTCTTGTTAAATACCACTGTCTTTCTAGTTGCCCGCCTCTTATGTTAATCTGACCATATATCTCATTTCTCTCTACTTTCACTGGCTTATGTGAGTAATCACAAAACCATCACTTTTGAAATCCCACCCCTTCAATTATTTAAATTTATTGGCCATCCTACAGTATTTCATAGTACCAAAATAACCACCCCTTTCAGTCCATCTTGCTGTTTTAAAAATAGTAACTCTCCACTAAACCTTAACTTTTTAAACAGGCTCAAGTTACCTACTTTCATATCTAACTTCTCTAGTGCACACTGCAGAGTGCATTCTTTTCAATCTTACCTTTAAGCATCCCTGTTACTAGCACTTTCTCTAATACCTAAAAAGATCATCTCTACTTGACTCCAAGTAGACTTTTCTCTATCTGTTAAACCTAGCACTTGCTCCTACAGTACTTATTACCTTGATACGGCACTCTTATAGATAGCACCCCAAAAGGCAAACCCCATTTCCCCACATCCCCGGAATCTCTTTTAAAGTTTTTTGTCTAGTCCTTCTAGCATGTGGATCAGTTGCTAGTGTCCTCTCCTGCTCAGCTGGTGAACCTGGGAATATTGAGGCAATGTTACAATTGCCTCATGTACACAGACAACCCTCTCCTTCTCCCACAAAACACAAATACATGAGATGCAACTATAACTGGAGGCTGAGCTCTCTCAACATAGGACTGGCAAGACCAGTCAGGAGGAGAAGGTTACCACACACACTATAGACCCAGTCTCACATAGTACCATCACAACCTCAAATCATACACATAAACACACAAAGACATACAAAATCTACCAAAACAGCAGAGGCCACCAAAGCAGACACCCAAACAACCACCACCTCAGAACACAACACCTGCAACACATAGACCTCACAGTCAGAGTGTCAAACAGTCACAGCCCAATGCCAGACACACTAGTCATTGGTGACTCCATAGTCAGACACACTGGCACCAGACTGAGTAAGGAGAAGGTCACAGTAAGCTGCCTGTCGGGTGCTAGAAAGCACTCAGGTCTCTCAACAGCAGGTACAAATACGACTCAGTCATTGTCCACGCTGGTGTAAACGACCTGAGAGACTACATGAAAGAGACATTGAGGAGCTCTCTGATTATGTAGCCCAGGCAGGTATGACCCTGACCTTGAGCAGTATCCTACCTTCACCAAGAATGATGCCACAATACAGAGATAAGATGATCAGCTTTAACAATTGGCTTAAACTCTGGTGTCATTCAAAGGGGATCCAATGTCTGTCTGCCTGGGATGACATGCTGGACAAGCCATGCACCTGTCACCCTGGGATTCGGATATTGGCAAAGGCTCTTGCCACCCCCATAGTGCCTTTTTAGGCAAGGCTCAAATTCTAAACCTACCACCCTAGAACACAAAAAGGAAAAAACTAAGGGTAATGCTGCTCAATGCCAGAAGTCTAAATCTCAAAATGCGGCCCTTCTCAGTATGGAGAACATCGATGTCTGTGCAGTGACAGAAACCTGGTTCAAGGCTCCTGAGAGCACCCCAGCACTATCAGGTTTTACCTCTTATCATGCGTTCCGCCCCAAAATCCGGACAATACCAAGAAAGGAGGGTATCCATATTCATCAAAGACACCCACACCTCAAGACTGGTATGCATCGGAGACCATCCAGGTGCAATTAACCATAGGCAAGACTGCTCTGCAAATTGTAGCATGTTACAGGCCACCCTCACAAACTCAGGAACCTCACATGGCCTTCCTGAAAACACTAGAGGGATAAATGTATCACCAAACACCATCATACTAGGTGACTTCAATTACCCTAATATAGACTGGGAACACTACTCAAGCCCAAACACCCTAGCCCAAAAGTTCCTGGAATTCATAAACTCAAATGCCATGGAACAACTAGTCACCATCCCCACAAGAGGAGAAAACATACTTGATCTCATCATCACGAACATGGGAGCACAATGTTCAACACCGAAGTATACCCCTCACTGGTGAGATCAGATCACAAACTAATCTCGCTGGAGGTCCTCATCCCACCCCCACCTGAAATAAAAGACCACAGTAAAGAACTAGCCGACTTCACACTTCTAAAGACTAGTGTGGTCTCCTTTAAGGCCCCGAGCGGTGGAAAACAGTACTCAAGCCGCTGAATCACTTACAAATGCCTTCTACCAGCACCTGCAGGACTGCATGGATAAGGCAATCCCAAGCAAAACAAAGACTCTTTGTACCAAAGGCAAGCGTCCAGTCTGGTGGACCCCAGCCATAAACAAACTCTACAACAAAGGAGGAAGCTACTACAAGATAGAGCAAAATCCTTAAAAGGTAAGACACCCTTGATCACTATAAGTAAAAACTAAGAGCTCTCATAAAATCATCCAAAGAAAAGACAATCATAAGGCCTTCTTTAGCTATACCAGATATGCTCAGAACTAGTTCAAAATGATGTGAAGATTACTGATCCTACAGACATTGCCAACATACTGGCTGACAGGTTCAGTGCAAACTTCGGGATATCTAAACCAAGCGATTGCAGCCCCCAAACATCTCCAACGCCCAAGTGAGAACTGCTCTCTCCAAAGCAAAAACACAGCATCCATGGGACCTGATGGTGTGCTGTGTGCTCCACGAACTCAACGAGGAATTAAACCCACAGCTAGGACAGCTGTTTAATCATAGTCTTACCTCTGGATGGCGCACTGCAACTGTGGTCCCACTTCACAAAGAAATTACCGCCCATTAGCTTGACAAGCCTTATCTGCAAAGCCATGGAGAGGATCATAATGGACCTCATAAATAAAGACATAGGAATTTGCAGACTTTGGATCCATCCCAGTTTGGCTTTGTCAAAGGCAGATCATGCCTTCTAAACTTGGTTGACTTTTTCAAACAGTCACCAAAGCCATTGATGAGGGAAAGGCAGTCCATACAGCCTACCTCGATCTGGCGGTATCATTGAAAAACTCATCAGCTTAAATGTTAACCCATACATCACAAGATGGGTTGCAAACTGGCTGAGTGACAGAACCCACAGGGTCAGAGTTGCTGGCGCCATGTCAGACTCAAAGCCTGTCACAAGTGGTGTACCACAGGGCTCAGTCCTGGGCCCACTCTTGTTTGGCATCTACTTTTCCAGTACAAGCAAACACAGGAGGGTTATGACAAAGTTTGCAGATGACTGCAAACTGGGTGCCATAGTGGAAACACATCTGACACAGATATCCTTCAGAAGGGTCTCACAGAAACGGATAACTGGTGCCAGAGCCATGGCCTAAAGTTAAATGCCAAAAATGCATAGTCATAAAAACAAGGTTACCCCTAGCTACCAAATAGGTGGCAATCCACTGAGCATAGAAGAAGTTATCAGGGACCTGGGGACCCAGGTTGATAGTAGTCTGTCATTCGACACCCATGTAGCTAAAGTAGTTAGGAAGACCTTCTACATTGCCCACCTTATCATGAAGGGATTCTCATCTAGATCAAGGGAGGTCATAGTCTCCCTATACTCATCACTCATCAGACCAATGATTGAGTACAATGCCCCATTCGGAATGTATCTGACCCGACCAGCTGGAGAGGCCACAAAGTTCCTCACCAAAAGGATAAAGGGTCTCAAACATCTGTCCTATGCTGAAAGAACTCCAGCTCTATTCAGTCGCTTACGCTTGCTCAGAGGTGACCTTTGCCTATACATAACATAGCCATGTCAAACCCAGATTTGATGAATATGCTTCACCTCAAAAATCTAGATCCGGATAGATTCATCACCCAAAGACTCCTATGCTGTGGAATAAAATCCCGGTATATGTGAGGCAGAGCACTCGCTGGCCTTGTTCAAGAGAAATCTTGACCAATGGATGATTACCTCAGTGTCACTGCTCAACAGAGGCACAGCAAAATAATGGGTATAGTTAGATAGCCTAG
The DNA here is from genome assembly GCF_019279795.1 of Protopterus annectens. NCBI lineage: Eukaryota > Metazoa > Chordata > Ceratodontiformes > Protopteridae > Protopterus > Protopterus annectens. Next base: position 1,013,961,939 of record NC_056728.1, read on the forward strand.
TATGAACCTATGAACCTATGAACCTAAGAATTTTAATATAGGGTTATTTTTATAAGTTTCTGAAGACTTAATTTTGCAATGTTTCTATATTACTGATGCTTTCCCTGCATTCTGTATTAATAAATGGACTTATAAATAGATGAATGCATAAAAGAAGTTTCACTCTATTGTAATATACAGTCATATCAGCTAATGACTAATTACTTTCCACCGGATTGCATGACAACATAATACAGAGGGACAGCATTTGTTTCAGAATGTATGCATTTATTTAGTTATTTTTACACTTTTAAGTCTTCATTCCTGCTGAGCTTCCCAGCAGCTGCTGCAGCTGTATCATGGAATGACCTTCATCCCAACAGTCATCATTTTATTCATGCATACTTTTCTGCTGTATGTCCTGCAGTCTGCCCAACAAACATGTTTTGTCTCACTTCTGTGCAGACCACAGATGGAGAACCAGGACTGGGCTGCTTTCCAGTGTACACAGTGACTTTTGCCCCACTGAGTAATATCCCAGTTACAGAATGACTTGATTTTAGTTAATAATATGTGAGTTACTAAATGAAAGCCTTAATATGTGAATCATACCTCTCAACTTCCAGACTTTCATAGAATGTCCACATTTTTGCCTCATATTTTGGTGAGCTCCTCATAAAATATATGGTTTTCTGGCAAACCACTAGGAATAGAACTTCTATAGAAGTCTTTAAATAATAATATACATTTGAGTTTCAGACTTCCTGTCCTTCAGAAAATGCATGTTAACACAAATTATTTTATTCTGGCAACTTTCTATGATTATAAGAGGAATATTTAAAATATGTCCCTATTTTTGGGGCCCTTGATCCCCCATTATTTTTAGCTTTGTCCAGATTTCTTACACTAAGATTTTCAGAGCTATAGTGAAAACGCAACAATCCAATATGGAAATAGATGTTACAAGAGTGTTTTACTGGGATCTGAAATTGAGTCCTGTTTGAACAAATTCTCAAATGCGAAATGCATTATGCCCCAAATATGTAGAAAATTCTAACCGAAGAGGGTATAATCCCATATGAAGAACATAGATCAAAAAAGATTCATCTGTTTCCATGTGTACTGTTATTTTTCTTTCATTTAGTATGCAGACAAGATTCAGTGCATGTGCACCGGTGCTGTTCATATCATATGATACAAAATACTTAATTCTGTTACAGGATACACCTAAATCACATCACAGAAGAGCAATTGAATGCTGCACAGATAAAAATTTCTGCAATAAAGATCTTCACCCAACACTTCCTCCACTGAAAAGAGGTAAGATAAAACTGTACATGCTATATGAAACAGAAAAATGTAAATGCAGACAGGTGGTGTCTTTATTAGAACAATATGGACTGACTCACGCCCAAAAAAGTACACAATTTCTTTTGAATTCCTGTTCCCATAGCACTAAATTTCAAACATCTGATACACATTCTATCCAGGGGGCGTGGCAAACCTTTCACCCAAGTCCTGTAATCTGCTTCAGTTTGTGAAGTGATGAAGAGCTTTGATATGGACAAGTGAGCAGATCTGCACCTGCTTAACAGAACAGCATCAGTGCACTTAATCGAAAAAACAGCATTTTCAGATGTGATGAGCTCCCTGCAAGTTCAAAAGGAAACAGTACATGTGCAAGCTGGTTTAGATGTAAAGTAAAATGCTGGAAGCCATTTCTTTGTAGAAATAAGGCTGATTTCCTGCCTGTGAACTTGACACGTGCATCATAATGCAACAAAATTACAGCTGTCCTGCAGTTGCTTCAGCAGAATGGTTAACTCTTGGAATTCCTGTATTAGGCATGTCTCTTGAGGAGTAAATGTTACATGGAAAGAGGTAAGTAGGACTTGGAGCTTGTCAGAGTGCATACAAGGAAACAGTTAATTCAAGAAGGATGTTTAGCCTGAGGTGTGATGATAGTTCCAGTATTCCAATTGTTGTGCAACTTTTTGCGTCCTTTTAAGCATTGTCAGATGCAGGAAACAGGATGGCGAGTCACCATTTAGGCACAGACTATGTGCCAGACATACCTCTCAACTTCTTAGAGCAACAAGTCTGGTCAAAGCCCCAAATAATGGGGGGACAAGGGCCCAAGGCGATATTGTACTTGAGGTCCTCACCAGATGCGCATTGGCAAGCTCTGCCCAAACCCACCCCCGTGCTGTTTCGTAATCGGGCACTAATAAGTATGTATTCCCTCAAAGAATCCTAATACACTGTCCGGATTTTAGTACGTGTCTTGTGTTGTCTTCAAGAACAATTGTTTGCTTCTTATTTTAATATAAACAAAGAAATGTGTATTTATTAAATAAAATATATATTTCAGAAACTTTGTTTTGTTCCTGCATCTGGCTGTCTGCAAAGTATATTTTCTTTTAAATTAAACGGTAAACTACATGGTCACTTTTTAGCTAATGATTTAATCGGGAGATACATTTTTTGTTCAAAATAAAGTATATAAGCTCACTTCTTATTCTTGTCCTGACCTAGGGTTACCATTAGTTTTCCTTTAGGCTGGGCAGTCCCTTATTTGGGCAGGTGTGTCCTTGTCAGGGAGGGGGATATGAAAATGGGAAGTGTCCTTTTTTTCTAAGTTCCCTTTATTAGTCGACTAAAGCTATTTTTTTGTATTTGAATCGCTTACCAACCAACTAAAATTCTAAAAAGAGTGGGCTTTTATTTTAGATAAAAAGCTATTATTTTTGTATCTGAAACACTTCTAAATGTAACATGCAACTAAAATTCTTCAAGAGTGTGCTTTTATTTTTAGCAAAAAAAGTCCATTCGTTTGCATTGTTTGAATGCCATGTCAATCATGGCTCATTACATATGCAGACCTGGTCGTCACTCATTCGCGACATGCCCACTTCTGCGCAAAACACAAGGTGAGGCCTTCAAGTACAATATCGCCGGGCCCAAAAATAGGGGCACTTTTTAAATATTGCTCATATAAACTTAGAAAGTTGATAGAATAACAGGTTTTGTATTAGCATGAACTTTCTGAAGGAAATTCAAATGTCTGCCATTATTTTCTGACTTCAGTCCTCAATGATTTGCCAGTGATCTGCCAGGAAACCAGTTTTAAGAGAAGCAGGTGAAAAATGGAGATTCTGTGAAAATCTAAACAGTTGAGATGCATTTTTTACTCTCAGTTCCCCTGACTGTATCATAAGCATTTGACTTTAAGGGGAACAAGGTGCCATCCAGGCATCACCGTTCTGACCTACATTCTGCTGTGCTTTTAACTGTCAGGAATAGTATCATGACCTGCTGCCTAGCTGACAATGGGGGCATTTTTGACAGCAGTTTTTCTCTGGTATTTTGGAATCTGCATCACAATCCATTGTTTATGAGTAATAAGTGTGGACAGCCAGGTACCATATGATTTCTTTTTAAGGAGAGAAACGTCACTTAGTTAACATTTGCTTTATGAGTGACTCTTGGAAGGTACCTAAAGCATCTTAATGCCCTTTAAATTATCAGATGCTTCTTGTACTGTAGATAAGTCAAAAACTTCAGCTGATTAAATGTAACCTTCTTTCAGGAGTTACCAGCTCTTAGAAATGCACTGCAGTGTTGCACAATATGGATGTTTCAGCAAAATTCCATGTATTTCCTTGAGGGAGTGTCAAACATTTAATGCAATACACTCTACATTTCAAGAATAATGGAGAAATAGAGACAGTCTGTTCTGAATGGCATGTATACCTTTCAACTGTCCAAAATTTCTAAGAATGTCAAGACTTTCCCTTTTATTTTTGTCGGCCCCTCATAAAATGTATGGTTTTCTGGCAAATCAGTAAGAATTGTACTAACTAAAACGTGAAAGACATTTGAGTTTAAGAGTTCATATCCTTCAGAAAAAATATACAGCGATATTGTAGTCGAGGGCCTCACCAGATGCGCAGTAGCAAGCCCTCCCCAAAACCCACCCCCGTGATATGTCATTCGTGAATATGCATTCCCTCCGAATGTACAACCGAAGAAAAAGTGCACTGACATGTAACATGACAGTAAATATAACTGTAAACTGTTTACCAACATCTGTAATTGACAAGTTTTATTGCACTAATAATATATACTATAATCAGCAAAGAAACGAAACCGTCAAAACACGTCATCAGGCTTTTTACTGTGTAGCATTATAGTTCTCTTTGTCAGAGTCAGAATGCGATGGTTCACTGTCCCAATTAATGTCCAAACGGACTCTTTTTTTTTGGTGCAGGTGTCACAGCCGACTCTTCCTCAGTATCATTGGCAGGACCTTTTACTAAGAACAGCTTTCCTGGGCAATACTGTATTAACCGTTTGTGTACATTTAATATTTTCAGATCATGTATGCATGAGCAAATTAAATATGCAGACCGGGTTGTCACTCAATTTGTGACACGCCCACTTTTGAGCGAAACAAACTGGTGAGGCCCTCAACTACATTATCGCCAAATATACTAATGAAAAAAATATTTTTTCTGGTAACTAGAATACTTATAAGAGCAATATTTAAAATTTGTTGCTAATTTTAGGCTTTCGTTCCCACCACCCCCAATTATTTTTGGCTTTGTCTAGATTCCTTGTGCTAAGAGATAGAGAGGTATGTTGACATGTGCTTTTTGATTTTAAGGGGAAAATGACAGCTTCAGGTTTGCTTATGAGAGACATATACCACTAAAATCAATATGCATGAGAATATGGACGTGCCTGATAAGCTAAGTGAGATCAATCCATTGTCCTTTCCCCTGTTGAGCAGTCACCAGTAAACGCCCAATTGCTCTTTCAAGTTGCTATCAGAAGCTATTCAGTGAGAATAGCAAACCAGACTTGCACAGTTCTTTGTCTACAAAATCCCAAATTCAATGTCAGTTTATATGTGATAAAGTTACAGGTTAAATTCCTCCTTACTCTTCACTGATCTGTAGATAAACTGAATGTTTTACATATTATTTCATTTGCAAGAAGCAAAACAATACTCTTTTCTCAAGGATTACAGGAAGGGCACTATCTGTACCTTATCACAGCACTACTGGATGGCCATGAAGGTTGACTGAGCCATATGTAAGTTTGTTCGTGTGTCCAAGTCTATGTAAACATCCATGGTTAATACAAATGAACCTGTAATACTAAGTCTGAGCCATTTAATGGCATCTTCACTTGCAGACTTTGAATATTTAAGAGGAAGGTACCAAGATATTTAATTGAGTCTGTACTGCATAGAGAGGTTCACTAACCAAAGATTTCCCCAGTCATGGTAGGGTATTGAATGGGGTATAAGCCATACTGTATGCCCTGCCTTGCTAAAACAGCGTCTTCATCTGTCCCTTTATTAGTGTGACCCTGAAGCAACATAACCATCAGTGAGCAGCTTCAGGTCAGGAGATCCACCCTTCTTATCTGATAAAATGTCAGGAGGAGGATGATACAGGTCTAACAAGGCATGCACCTGTTCGTCTTTATTACAAGTGCTACTGGCATTCGTATGGAGTGTTTTAGGCCTATAATATTGTCCTAGACTTTCTCTGAAAAGTCTAGCCACCCCAGAAGAGCACCTACTTTATTATAATCCACCTGTATGATGACTGAAACCTGTTTTACTACTTAAACTGAAACTGGAAATAAAGCTGGTTTGGAGAGGAAAGAGAGGATGTAATACAGAAAAAACAGTTGTCTTATTTTAAAACCAAAACCAAAATGCCCAGGCAGGCTGCCACACAAGAGACCCAAATGCACTTTCTTTCAGTAGTTTATTAAAATTTAAAAAGTAGATTTAGCTCTTCTGTCTGTCCACTGGAGACTTCATCAGGATAAACACACATTCAACTGACAAGATCATCAGAATAAGTTGTCTTATTTTACAAAGTCTGATTCCCTATTTTGTACAAATTTACACAAAGCATGTTTATCAAATAGAGTTACTGCAGATTAGGATTTCTGCTTACCCATAAATTGCAATGATCCCCTAGCCTCTTATATTAACAACAGGGGGTCCTGATGCCACATCCAAGTGAAGATGTTTTCCCCTAGGAAAAAAAAATCAATAGCACATTCAGATAATTTGCTGTCACTAAGGTCACAAAATTTGCAGCCAACCTCCTCTACACTTATAGTTTGCCTTATTCTGTTGTATAGTTAATAACTGCTATTAAACTGATTTGCTAATCTGAAGGATAACACACATAAATTGAATGAAAGCTGCCACATTTCTGTATTTTAGCATATGCTTATAACTATAAATGCATACATGTGTTCAGGGATACATCTGCCAAAGAAAAAAGCTGCTTAATGTTTAAAAAGCGTACTTGGTAAAGAGTATTTTCTGTTAATGGGGCAACAGCTTTTTTCGCTCGTTAACAGTTTTCTCATAAGGAAAGTTGTATCAAAAGAAGTGCAAGTTAAAGAGAATACAGTACTTGCAAAATCTTAGTTCTAACTTTTTAGGGGCACTGATGCCAACAGCCATTCTACTTTGGGTCCAGAATAGGTGAGGTACCTCCTAAGGCGTAAGTCATTACAAGTATTCCTCTGCAGTCTGCACCAACTAAGAATATGTACAAATGTGTACACATTATTTTAGTTATAAGAGAACGTTCTTGGCACATATGTTACGGATATCCAAAACAGTAATACAAAAGAATGAAGTGTGGTCTAATGTGCAACTGCTTTTACACTGAAACATGATTGCTCTTTAGGACTGCATGAAGAAATTGCATTCTAACTCTATGTTTTTACACCCATGATCAGGGCTGAAAAGGGTCCTGTGATCAGTCCCGAAGTCTGACCTAACTAAAAATATGTGTGTGTGTGTGTGTGTGTGTGTGTGTGTGTGTGTGTGTGTGTGTGTGTGTGTGTGTGTGTGTGTGTGTGTGTGTGTGTGTGTGTGTGTGCGTGCGTGTGTGTGTGTGTCTCTCTCTCTATACCTCTCCGTGTGCTTGCATGTGGTGTCTCTCCAATGTCCCTGATTTTTGCTGGTAATAAAGAATGACATCAACTAAGCTTAGAGATGGCTTTTACTTCAGAAAATGGACATTAGGCCACATTCAAGTAGTCAGCTAACTTCTCCACTTACTGTCCCTGAATGCTTCGGATTACTTCCAGTCTTGTCCCTGATTCTGGAGGTAAGACAATGACAGCTGCTGCTGCGTGTGTGTTTTTACATAACATATGACATATGTTATATATTTATACAAACACATTGTTAAAAAGTGTGTGTGTGTGTGTGTGTGTGTGTGGGTGTATTTCCTATTTACCATCCACTCATCAAGATTTTTCTTGAAAAGTGCTAATGAAGAACTTTGCTTGACATAGATGGGTAGCTTGTTCCAGAGTATAGGAAGTCTCTGGGATAGGAATCTATCCCTCCAGCATGTCCTGTTTATTGTGGTGACAAGGTTTAGGTCCCTAGAGTGTGTAGCTCGGAGGGACTGGGATTTCTTTAGGTGTAGTATGTCCAACAGCTCTGGGTTTGACATAGCTTTATATGTTAGGCAGAGATCACCTTTGAGCAGGCGATATGCTACGGAGTAAAGCTGGAGTTTTTTGAGGTGGTCAGTGTAGGGCATTTGTTTGAGGCCAGTAATCCTCTTTGTGAGGTACTTTTGTGGCCTTTCCACCTGCTGCAGATGTCTTGTGAGGTACATTCCAAAAGGGGTGTTGTACTCCATAATGGGTCTAATGAGTGATGAGTAGAGGGGAACAATGACATCTTTTTTCCTGGATGAGAACCCTTTTGTGATGAGGTGTGCCACGTAGAAGGACTTCCTGACAACTGTGGTGATGTTACTATCAAAGGAGAGACTACTGTCCACCTGGGTCCCAAGGTCTCTTATCACACATTCGGTGTTAAGTAGATTGCTGCCTATGTGGTAGTTCATGGGTACAGAGTTTTTACCAAAGGGGATGACACTGCACTTTTTGGCATTGAACTTGAGGCCATAGCTCTGACACCAGGCATCTGTCTCAGTGAGGCCCTTCTGTAGGATGTCCACATCATTTGGGGACTTCACTATGGCTCCTAGTTTGCAGTCATCTGCGAACTTCTTAGCCAGAGGCCTTCTGTGTTAGCCTGTACTTCAGAGAAGTAGATACCAAACAGGATAAGTCCCAGGATGGAATCCTGTGGTACTCCACTTGTCACTGCTTTGAGGTCAGATTTGGAGTCCGCAACATTAACAGTGTGGGTTCTGTCAGTTAGCCAGTTGGCAGCCCATCTTGTGATGTAGGGATTTATACATGTTTAGTGAGTTTAGCTATAATTCCAGAATGGGGGATGGTGTTGAAAGCCTTGGCGAGGTCAAGATAGGCTGTGTGAACCACCTTACCCTCATCCACGGCTTTGGTGACTGCCTCAAAGAAGTCAGTCAGGTTCAGGAGGCATAATCTGCCTTTCGCAAACCCGAACTGGGTGGGATCCAGAATTTGGAGGTTACCAATGTCTTTGTTTATGAGTTCCATGATGATACGTTCCATGGCCTTGCAGACCAGGCTCGTCAGGCTAATAGGTCGATAGTTCCCGGGATCAGTGGTTGCTCCCCCTTTGTGGAGTGGGATAACTGTTGCTGTGCGCCATTCAGTGGGCACAAAGCCTGATGCGGGGCTATTATTGAATATGGTGCATAAGTGGGGAGCCAGTTCGTTCTGAAGTTCATGTAAAACGCAGCCTGGGATGTTGTCCGGTCCCATGGATGCTGTGTTTTTGGCTTTAGAGAGTGCAACTTTTACCTGCGTAGTTGTGATTACAGGGACACTGCATTCTTCCTGTATAGATATGGGCCCTTTAGGGGGTGAGAGTTAGCACTGAACCTATCTGCCAGGATGTTGGCAATATCAGTTGGTTCTGTAATTTTCGTGCCTTTGTGCTGTAACTCAGAGCAGATCTAGGTGTTGCCATTTAGATTCTTGACATAGCTATAGAATGCTTTATGGTTGTCCTTGGATTTAGTGGCAATTTTGTTTTCATAGCTAGCTTTGGGGGATCTTATAAGGGATCTCAGCTTCTTATTGAGGCTGACCAGGGAGCTCCTCCACTCATGGGATTTTACTCTCTTTTGCAACAGTTTCTTCCTTCTGTTGTATAGTTTGTTTATGGCAGGGGACCACCAGATTGGCTTCCTTTTTTTGGAGGATAGCGTCTTGGTTCTGTTTGGGATAGCATGATCCATGCACTCGTGTAATGCTTATAGAGTGCATTTGTGTAGGATTCAGCCGTTGTAACTGTATTGTCCATCTGCATGGGTGTCATGAAGTTCACCACTTCTGTCTTAAGAAGCATTAAGTTGGCTTTGGAGAAATATTTTACTGTGGTTTCCTTAATGGGGGGTGGGGGCGGGATGTGGATATCAAGGGTGATAAGCTTATGGTCGGATCGGACCAACGGGGAGTTGACTTCAGGTGTGGAACACCGGTCACTCATGTTGGTAATGACTAGGTCTAGGATATTGTTGCCCCTGGTGGGGGTGTGGATAAGTTGATCTAGGGCATTGGAGTTTATGAATTCCAGAAAGCATTGAGCTAAGGAGTTGGTACAATATTTATATATACTTCCCTTATGAGAAAACCGGTAACAAGGCGAAAACTGCTGTTGCCCTGTTAACGGAAAAGTACTTCATACTTTATATACAACTCTGAGCTATTTTGTTCATTTCTTAAGTAACGAAAGCTTAATTATTGACAGATAAAAGATAGTTCAACTCACACTTTTTTATATTTATTTTATTTTAGTCATTTCTTAAGTACTGCACATACAAAATACATTATTACTCTAAGTTCAAAGGTAATAGTATTTAACCGCTCTCCTTAACTTAACTAATGCTGTTCAAACAAACAGACGTGATGGTAAACTTTTGTCTGCTCTCTTTCTTGATCTATCCAAAGCTTTTGACAATGTTTCCTATCTTATATTCTTACAATAACTCTCCACTCTTTGCCTTGACAATTCCTTTCTATCTTTTTTTTTAGTTATCATTCTAACAGACTCCAGGCAGTAAATAACTCACTGATATCTCATCTTTTCTCCTTGTTGCAGTTGGGGTCCCACAAGGATCCATAATGGGACCTATTCAGTATAGCATCTTTCTTACTGACCTTGATCTGGCTAGTAAGAATGTTACCTTAGTACAGCATGCAGATGATTCTAACTTCATCTGCTCAGCAAACAATTTTGATTCCCTATAAAAACCAACCCAGGAATCCTTCACTATTATAGAAAACTGCCTGACTACCTCCCAGCTATTCCTAAACTCTAGCAAAAGAAACCTAATTCTCTTCACTCCCAAACACATCACAATAAAAAAAATCATTCACTATAACTTCTCCCAGCAATACCACAATTAGAACTTGTCACACAAACCAAGCTACTAGATGTTTGTAAAGACAATTAAGTCTGATTTTCACTTTTGGGTTGCCCAGTTGCATGAGTGGCACAGTGGCATAATGTATAGTGTTGTCTCCTCACAGCAAGAAGTTTCCCGGTTTGATTCCCAGCTGCAATGCATTCTGTTTGAAAAGTACAAGTCCTCCCTGTGTTTGTGTGGGTTTCCTCTGCATGCTCCTGTTTCCTCCCACATTCCAAAGATGAGCAGTTGGTAGACTGGACACTGTAAATTGGCCATAGGTGTGAGTATGCCTGCAAGTGTGTGAGGGGGAAGAACTACCGCGGCAGGACTGACCACCCTACAGTGTAAACCTTAGATCTAGAGGATTGTCACTGTTGAAGTGACACCCTGACCCCATGTAAACAAATTGAGAAAAAGGGGTTGTAGATGGATGGTTGGATTTGACATACAGTGAAAAATAGACACCAAAACCTAAGCACTCTCTATGGTGGAAAACTCTAAATATCTAACATTGCAGGATGTCATAATGCCACTCCCCTCCTGCTACCTGCTACCTGCTCTCCTATCCTCTACTCAGTGCCAGTACTGATAAACATCCAACTGACTTACCTGAACGAACTCGTGCAGTGCTACAACAAGGTCACAAAACATGCAGCCAACCTCTGCCATAGATTACATCACTGTATGACCCTCCAGTAGCTTGAACTACCTCATCTTCTCATATACTCCCATCCCCCTATTATCCACAATCTAATGAAGAAACTAAATAACTGCCCATCTCTAACCATCCTTGTACAACCATACAACCAACCCAGAAGCTTGTAATCTTCAGACAAAGACCTCCTACATATACCAAAACCTAATAACTCTGCAGGGTATCCCCTCTATTCCAATCAAGTTTCAAAAACCTGGAACTGCATTCCCCTAACAGTGAGACAGGACTGCTCACTAAACTCATTCAAACCACAGCTAAAGTCTTACTTACTTAATTCCTGGCTCTGTAAATGTTTTGTACTAGATTAACACATCACTTCTCTCCAACCTCAGCCTCATCCCTGCTCAGCTCCTTTCATATCTTCATCTTACCTGTACTATAACTTACGCTTTTTCTCCTCTTTTGTTATACTCCTTCATCCTCAGCTACCTGTCATCTATTTCTCAACCCTAGCCCCCTCTCCACTATATTTCTTGTAAGACATATTTCTTTCTGTTGAAAATAGCAACAGCATGTCTGTCTGTCTGTATACTTGGCAAATTTGAAATGCAGATGTTCTTCGTGTTTCATTGTTGCAGTCATCACACTTGGGTTATCTGCCTGCAGGTAGCCCTCAGTCGGCCCGAATACCAGAGTCTTGGGATTTCCGCGTCAGATGCTGTTGCCTCTTCCATGACATCAGGTCATCAGGGATATAAAACATGCAGCCAATGCCATCACATCAGCTTTTCTTGCCGAGTGGGATTCCGAAAAAGAAGCAGTTCGCAAGTGCCGGTTGGCCGCTACCAAAAGTTTCAGACCTGAAGTCTTCTAAAGCTAAGTACCCCATTGGAGATCCTTTTTTCTTTTTCTAACCGATGTCAGAAAAAGTTAACAATTGTCCTGCCTGAGGAAAGCAAATACCTCACAGAGATTTTCATTCTTACTACGTCATCTGTCTAGGCCCAGACCACAACGTTCCTTGTTGTAGGTTTTGTGCCTTGTTTAATGCCCAAACTATTCCTCATCAGGCTATCTTTGTCGCTAAATTCTTTCACTTTCGTTCCCCATATTCCAAAATAGCTTCGATAAATCATCCGACTACCAATCTTCCGAAAAAATGTAAGGATAAAGACAGAGACAGACCACATAGGTCCAAAACTGCCAACAACGCTTCTGTTAAGCTAGTCGCAAGTCAGCCGGCACTCAGTGAGGCACTTTTGCAGCCCCTGATACCCGCTTCTACAGATTCACAGGCGTTGAGATGCTTCTTTGACTATGGAACCTGCGGATGTCTCTACCTTGGATGGGTCCGGAGCCACTGTGCAGGCACTGGCTTCTGAGGATGTATTCAACCTTCTGATGTTCGCATTAAACCAACAGCTTTGTTTTTGACTAACACTACCATGTTTTTCAGGCCCAGAGTTCGCACTACACCTAGAAAACCAAAATATAAAAAACAACCCAACACCAACCAGGTATCTTTGCTTGAAATAAATAACAGAAACGTTGAATAAATAATAAAAAAGCAAAGTCAAGGCTCCAGCTTCTCTCCAAAGGCAGACTGCTTTAATGGTGCACACAAGCGCTTTCACAATTAGCTTCTTCAGGTGTATTATTACCATCATTGACACACCCTTTTTATACCATCAAACTTCAGCTTAAAATTAGTTCTTAAAAACATATTACATACAATCTAAAATTACATAGTTATACTAACATGTACTAATATGACAATAAATACAAAAATTTTTCATATAATTATATAAGTATATAACATAATTATCTACACAAAGGTCTATTCTTTAAAACTGGTCTTAATGAAATATAATCATTGAGACCATGACTTGCATTAGCCCTCAGCCTCACTATCCATTCTACTTCCAACTCTTCAGTTTTATTTCTAATATCCCCTCCTCTCTTATTTTCATCAACTGTCCCCAGTACTCTAAATTTAAAATCGTGTTGAATGTTAGTTTCTTTTACATGTTTTGCCAAAGCATTAAAATTACTTTCTTTTCTAATATGGTAAATATGTTCTCTTATTCTGTCCTTAAGCGATCGGTCAGTTTTTCCCACATAGAATTTGTTACAAATTTGGCAGTTAGCTAAGTAAACTATGTGTTTTGTATTACAGTTAGCCTTAGTCCTTAAATAAAAGACTTCTCCCGTATCTGGGTGCTTGTATTCTGTCTCTATAGTAATATAGCTACACCAAGTACAGTTATTACATGGCTTGGTTCCTATTATATCTTGTTGGACTTTAGTGTTTCCTGATATGCAGAGTCTTCTCTTTAAGGACTGTTTATTTTTAAAGGTGAATTGTGGGAGGGAACTCAAATATTTCTTTATTTGTGGATCTGTAGTTAAAATATTCCAATGCTTGTTAACAATATTAGTATATTCCTTGATATTTCTAGAATAACTAAAACATATTCTTAGACTATTACTACTTGAATTTTTATTCCCATCCATCATATTCACTAATGGCTCGGAAAAATAAGGCTTAGCTCTCTTGTGTCTTAATTTTTTCACTTCCTTAACACTCCTTTTTATCATATGTTCACTATATCCTCTCTCCATTAGTTCATTACTAGTAGTGCGTACCTGATGCTCAAAGTCTTCTTATTTCACATTCAACCTAGAGGCTCTATAGAATTGATTTTGTGCAACATTTTTAAAAATAGATTATATTTCATTAAGACCAGTTTTAAAGAATAGACCTTTGCATAGATAATTATGTTATATACTTATTTAATTATATGAAAAATGTTTGTATGTATTGTCATATTAGTACATGTTAGTCTAACTATGAAATTTTAGATTGTATGTAATATGTTTTAAGAACTAATTTTAAGCTGAAGTTTGATAGTATAAAAAGGGTGTGTCAATGATGGTAATAATACACCTGAAGAAGCTAATTGTGAAAGCGCTTGTGTGCACCATTAAAGCAGTCTGCCTTTAAAGAGAAGCTGATGCCTAGTCTTTGCTTTTTTATTATTTATTCAACACCTAGAAAACCGACTACCAAAGCACATGCTCAAGCCCCCTTGCCACATAAACAAATGCTTAGAATGCCTGAAGACCTTATAACTTTAATTAGGGGAAGCTAGCCTTCCCCCTCTAAAAGACAAAGAATTGATTTTCCTTCTGATTCTACAGACCATGAGTCCGATGACTCTGATCCCTCTGATTACCAAGATGTACCCTTATCTACCTATGAGGACTCAGATGCAGAGGATGCCATACTCTCTCCCTCCCCTCTAGAGGAATTTTCTTTTGGTGAAACCTTGCATACTTTAAGAGATCATTTCCACTGGGAATGCCAGGACTACCCTCAGTCCAAAAAGAGACTCAGAGAATTTTAAGACTTGCCTCAGCACAGGCCTCCAGCTATACCCCCTGTAATAGACATTGTAGATGATGTCTTCATGGAATCCAGTCTTACTCCAGATACTTTACCACCAGCTCCTAGAAAGCCTGACAGGTACTACAGAGTACCTGACTCTCACAAATTTCCCTTTAAGAATCCCACTGCGGATCCAGAGACTATTTCCTAGGGACCTAAAGGCATTAAGGGTACTACAGCCAAAACCCCTACCCCTTCAGACAGGGATTCTAGAGCTTTAGACAGATGGGGTAAGAAGGTATATACCTCTGCAACTCTTGCCATCAGGGCTTTGAATTGCCAGTTTCACATGTTGAAGTACCAGCAGCATATTATGGAACTAATTAAACAAAAAATGCTGTTGCTTCCGGATTGTACAGAAAATAAAGATTTACAAGAGCTAATGCATTCTGCAAACCAAGTCCGTAAACATACTTTGCAGTGTGGTTTTGATGCCTTAGAAGCATCTTGCAATGCTGCTATCACTGGGTCTGTACTGAGAAGGCATGCTTGACTGAAGGAGCAAATCTTGCCAGACCATGTCAAAGCAAAATTACTAGATGCTCCATTAAACCAGGAAAGTTTGTTTGGCGCAAAAGCAGAAGAAGTTTGTAAAAAGATGGAGGAAAAAGATAAATCTATGCAAACTGTTAAAGATTTCTTACAGGTGCAGCCACCTAGATTCAGTAGGCATTGGCCTTCTAAAAACTGGTCCTTTCTAGTCCCTCCCAGGCATTCTCAGTCCAAACCCATGGGCAACAGGCCACCAAGACTACAGTCTCAGGGTATGCAGAGATCTAAACAATGGAGTGCTCCCTCCTCTGAAACAGGGAGTGGTAAGCCACCCTGTTATTGGAAAAAGTTCACAATGACTTGTCTATCTTGCTTCCCAGCAAGGCCCAAGTACTTGCACCCCTAGCAGGAACACACACCCTGCATGCAAAAAATAGGATTTCCATTACCCAGGACTGATGGGTCCTAAAATTTGTATCCCAGGGATACAGATTCCACTTCCACTCACTGCCAACCCCAAGCAGGTTGACAGACCTTCCTCCAAACCAGTGGGCAGAGGCTCAAAAGCAAGATTTTCTCTTCTCAGTATCAGAGCTAATCAAACTTTGCCAATAGAGCAAAGGGGACAGGGTTTCTACTCCAGACTGTTCCTGGTGCCCAGAAAAGAGGGCTCTTGACGCCCTATCCTAGATCTGTCAATTCTCAACACCTTCTTGGTGGTCCCAAAATTCAAAATGCTAAATCTGCAACAGCTTCTTCCTATGCTAGCCAAGGATGCCTGGCTAGTCACCCTAGACTTAAAAGAAGCTTATCTGCACATCCCCATAAGGGAATCTTGCAGGAAATATCTACGTTTCAGGGCAGGCTCTATGCACTATGAGTTATCTGCACTTCCCCTTGGCTTATCTACTGCTCCCTGGGTATTCACAAAATGCCTGGCTCCAGCCATTGCATACTGCAGGCAGAGAAATATTCAAATTTACCCATACTTGGATCGATTTCCTGATTCAGGCGGACAGTCAGGAATTGCTACTTCAGCATCTGGCATTTGTAAAAAGACTTCTAACTTATCTGGGGTACACCATCAATGAAAATAAATCACAACTGGTGCCCAGCCAAAAGATTGTATTCCTGGGAGCAAGGTTGAACACAACTTCCCAGATGGCATTCTTAACACCAGAAAAACAGGTTTATTTGACAAACTACTTCAAACTAATGGCCACCAAAACCCAGCTATCTGCAAGAAAAATACTGCAAGCCCTAGGGTTTATGGCCTCCTGTATTCTACTAATTCAATATGCAAGGCTGCATATGAGGAAACGTCAGTGGTACTTAAAAAGTCTCTGGTGTAAACATTCTCAGGACATGGAAACACTGATTACTATCATTCCTTGTCTAAGGGCAGAGTTGCTTTGGTGGGCAGAGGCATGCAGCCACAACAAGGGACTTCCTTTTACTCAACCCCTCACTGCCCAAACCCTGACAACAGACGCATCAGACTAAGCGTGGGGGGCTCACATGTCAGGCAAATGCATTCAAGGCAAATGGAGCCCAGAACAAATTCCCCTGCATATCAATCAAAAAGAAATGTTAGCTGTACAGAATGCTCTGACAGCCTTCAAATACCTAATCCTTCCAAGACAACTCCTGATAAAGACAGACAACACCACAGTTATGTGGTACATAAACACGCAGGGGGGAACTCATTCCTACCCACTCTGCAGGTTAGCCATGGCCCTGTGGAATATAGCCTTGAGCAACCAAGTGCACCTGCAAGCTCAGTTCCTGCCAGGCAAATAAAATTCACTGGCAAATGACTTAAGCAGAAATCTACTGGACCCACATGAGTGGAAGCTGGAACCCAACTCATTCAAACTTCTAATCCACAGGTGGGGGACTCCAGTGGTGGACCTCTTTGCCTCCCCCCAAAACTATCAGTTGAGCAAATTTTGCACCACATATCCCCACAGCCAAGCGTGGAAAATGGATGCCCTATCCTTTACATGGGAAAACCTCTCAATTTATGCCTTTCCCCCTCTGCCTCTCCTCTCAAAAGTACTACTCAAAATCAAACAGGACAGGCAAAGGACAATCCTTATTGCCCCAGACTGGCCATGCCAGCACTGGTACCCACTCCTATGCAGTCTGACAGCAGTGCCCCCCTGGCACCTACATCAGACCCCCTCCCTATTGTCCCAGCAGTAGGGACAGATTTTGCATCCACAGCTGCAAACCATGAACCTTGCAGCCGGGGTTATCCGTGAATACACCACCAGCAACCCTCAGCAAACAGGTGATGGGTGTCATCCTTGAGGCCAGAAGGTCTAGTACTAGGAAATCCTATTCAGAAAAGTGGGAAAGATATTGTTCTTGGAGCTAGTCTCAAGGAAAGGACACAGCTATGCCCACCTTACCTGAAATCCTGGATTACCTAGCAGAGCTACTCCACAAAGGCCTATCCTTCTTATCTATTAAAATTCATGCCTCTGCCATCTCAGCTCATTACAATAATGAGCCACCTCTATTTTCTCACCCTCTCATCAAACAGTTCCTGAGAGGAGCTAGCAATTTAAGGCCCCCAAGGAGAGCTCCCACCCCCGCTTGGGATCTTAACTTTGTACTAGAGAAGCTCATGCTTCCCCCTTTTGAGCCTGCTGCTTCAGCAGATTTAAAATTCTTCTCTTGGAAAACAGCCTTACTTCTAGCCATCACTTCAGTAAGAAGAGTGTCTGAGTTACAGGCGCTAATGGCTGTGGAACCCTTCATTATTTTCCATGCAGACAGGGTTTCCCTCAGGACTAACCCATCATTTATGCCTAAGGTGGTATCCAGTGTGGCTTTAAACCAATGCATACATTTACCAACCTTTTTCCCTATTCCTCAGAATAGAGGAAAGGATTCTGCACTCCTTGGATGTGCACAGACAGCTCAGGTTCTGCCTTAACAGAACTAAACCTTTCAGAAAATCTGACCAGCTGCTAGTCAGATTTGCTATAGGGGCAGAGGGCAAAGCCATTTCAAAGCAAACCATTTCCAAATGGATAGCACACTGCATCCATTTCTACTACAAACACTGTGGAAAACCTTCCCCACAGGGGATCAGTACTCATTCCACTAGGGCTACCTCAACCTCTACAGCATTTCTAAGGGGAGTCCCTACCAGGGACATCCTGGAAGCTGCAACCTGGAGTTCTGTACACACCTTTACCAAGCATTACCACTTACCTATTTTTTCTAAATCCAGAGCTAGATTTGCCACAGCAGTCTTACAAGGCCATATAGCCAGCCCTAATACTTCTTGACTGTCTCCACCCTTCTTCAGCTTTGGGAATCAACCCAAGTGTGATGGCTGCAACAGTGAAACACAAAGAACATAGTACAGTTGTGTACACTTACCATAAATGTTGATGTTCGAGTGTATTCACTGTTGCAGTCCTGGTTACCCTCCCTCCAGCCCCCTGACCTTTCTATTCTTTCTACCTATCCTCTTTTGGCCATATCATATGGCAATGGTATTTACTTTTTACTGGAGGTGTTCCAAACCATGTAATTGCTTCCTATTTTGGGGGCTCCTGACATCTGGGGCAAGAAAAACTGATGTATTGGCTGTATGTTTTATACCCCTGACAACCTGACATCATGGAAGAGGTGACAGCATCCAACGTGGAAATCTCAAGACTCTAATATTTGGGCCGACTGAGGGCTACTTGCAGGCAGATAACCCAGGTGTGATGACTGCAACAGTGAATACACTCGAACATCTACATTTATGTTAAGTGTACACAACTGTACTTTCTATCTCTTTTGAAAAATGTTGTAAAGATTATTGTATATTATTGCCTTTGAAATGTTAGTCTCACTCTGCCTATAACTGCTGTGTATACATCGGAGCCTTTTTCCCTGGTCCTCTGCTGAAAATAGGTCCTGTGCCCACTCAGACTCTCCCAGTAAACAAAAGCAATAAATAAGTAAAATAAATAAATAATTCACACATGCAAAAATAACTAATTATCTCATGAACTAAAAAAATGCTTAAATTAGGGGATAAAATATTGTATAATTAAAACACAACGCCCATACAGAATCATGAGCCAAATTTATCTCACTGAACCACACAGCCAAACAGTCTATCAACACGCACAAATGCAACCACAACCAAAACAAGCAAACTCATTACAGCATAAGGTCAACCAAATTACAGAACATGAGCATCTGCCTTCTGCAAGGTCTGTTCTGTTTTTGCATTTTATTTACTATTTTAATTTCTTGTCTTGAGAAATTTGTAGGTTATGCTTTGGGCAGACTGAGTTTGTGTGTGAATCTAAGCAAGAGCTTGATGTACTCCGGATCCAGGGGGAAAATTAACACTTGGGACTCAGATTTCACGTGTTTTTTATTGGTTATTTTGCTTCCTTGACTGATATTTGACACACAACAGCGTAGTATGGCCTGGTCTTTCAATAAGGCTTGGGCTATATTTGAAAGTCAACAATTAAGAAAGGGAAGTAATTGTATTTTCTTTCCTTGTATCTGTACTTACATTTTTAGCAATTGAGATCTGCCTTCTGCAGTGTCTGTTATGTTTTTGCATTTTATTTACTACTTTGATTTCCTGTTTTGAGAAATCTGTAGGCCTTTGTTTTGGGGCATCCTGAGACTGTATGTGTATGTAGGTGAGGGACTGGTTAACCCCTGATCCATTTAAAGACTTTTAACATTTGGGATTCATATTTAACTTCTTTTCATTAGTCATTTTGCTTCCTTGACTGATATTTAATTCACAACAATTTAGCTTGGCCTGGTCTATTAGTAAGGCTTAGGATACATTTGCATGCAATTATTTGTCTACCTGCTGAATTTTAAAAACAGAAAATAGGCAAGGGAACTAATTATATTTTCTTTCTTTATGTTTGCACTTACATTTTAGCTATTTAGATCTGCGCAATATTTGTTCTGATTTTGCACTTTATTTACTGATTCGATTTCCTGTTTTGAGAAATCTGTAGGCCTGAAGTTTTCTCTCCTACTCATTTCTTGCTTTTTAAACATGAAGGCTTATGAGTTGCCAGCCCCTACTGTAAATTTAGCTTTAGAAACCCCTCCCCATCTTATCTCATCTACTCATTCTACTGGACACTGAAAGATCAAACTGAGAAGGCTTTCCCATAGATAATTAAAGCTTGCGTTAGCCTCTGTTTCACATTACCAATTAGGGCAATATTTTTAGTGTTACTCCCTTCTTTCCAGCTTACCTTTAAAATCTGTAACATCTGGGACTAAACTATGAATCACTGGAAAGCTTGGGATCTGCTTTTCAGGAGTCAGCTTGGGATAGCTGCTTCTGTTTTGTTGCTGGTGAGAGAAGGAACAGGGGACATATTATTTCTCCATTTTTAACAATATAAAGTGTATTTGTTTTTCCTTGGTCTAGCTGCTACTAGAGTGCTTTAAAATCACCTTAAAGTGTGTGTTCCTCAGTACTAGCTTGTCTACCTTAGAACTGCCCTCTAATTAGTTGTTGTAGCTAGTTGTTTGATTTGTTTCGGGTACATTTCCACTTTGGCTAACTGAAGTATGTTTTTACATTTAGAAGACTTAAACTGCAATTCTAGTGACAGTAGAAAAGGTAGCCTGGTCTGTCTAATTTGGGGAACACACAGGGAGGCTTAAATAATGATTGAGTCATTGATCAGACAGCTTTTACATTGATTTAGTCAATTTTATTTGAGTCTATAAATTTTGCTGCTTGTCACACAACAGTGTTTTGCAGTGCCTTGTATAGACATAGGTATTTAGAAACTAAATGTTTCCCTATAAAAGTTCACCTATAACAGTACTCATTTCACAAAGAGCAACTTGTTTGTGCACTGAGGGGCACTGCCACAGAAATTTAGTCATACATATTCTAACTGTAGTTTCTACCTTCACAGCACCTGAATCAGCCTGCTGTTAACTCCTGCAGTTTCATTCCATTGTAGCTCACCTAACAAATCATTAGCACCACACGTGGGCACTTTCTGAATTTCTATGCCACTAATTTGGTAGATATGGGCATCTTGAGACAATGTAGAAATTGTCTTATCTTCAATGACAACTAACTAATCATTAGAAAAACACAGGCAAGACTTCCACAAAAAAGCACTCAAAATGACAGTCAGGTCGTCAGTTACATAAGCATTATACATTGTAGTGACCCAACACATAGACTAACATATACTGAGGTACTTAAAAGCAACCTTTCTAGACATTCATACTACAAAAAGAATCATCAGCAATCCCAAAAGCACTCCACGAAAACAACACATGAAGACACACCCCTTGGATCCTCAACTACAAAGCCCATAAAGCAAGCCAACACACTACCCATTTTTTTTAGTTATAGGATATTCCATTGTGAGACATACAGATGCCCTTTTCATTGGGATGAATAAGGAGAAAATCACTATCAGGAGCCAGAATCCACCAAACCATCCACACACTCAAGTCATTTAACCACAAGTACCAGTATGATTCAGTCCTAGTCCATGTGGATTTTGAATTACCTTGAACATACCTCTGTTGATTACAAGAAGAGAGACAATATGGAACACTCGGACGATGTGTCCCAGGCTGGTATGTTCCTAGCACTGAGCACCATTCTTCCTTCACCAAAGATAATAACAATATATGAACAAAATATGACTGACTTCAATAATTGGCTTAGTTTCTGGAGTCATTCCAAGGTTGGATGTAATATTTGTCAGCATGGGAAGATGTGGTTAACAGACCACATTGCTTTATCAATGATAGTCTGTTTCTGTTCCCTCTAGGCTTTTGAATATAGACCAAAACATTGTTTTCCCTATAGTGCTTTTTTTTAGACAATGCCAGACTGACAAACCTTCTGAAGTAGCAAAACCAACACAAAAGAATGTAAAGGTTCTGTTGCTCAATACAAGTAGACCAAACAAGAAACCCCACTCCCTCTACTCTCTCCTCTCCTCACCTGGAGAATGTGGACATCTATGGAGTTGCTGAGACATGCTTTAAAGCTACAGAGAACACCCGGACTATGCAGGGCTACAATGTCTTCCACTCATTTAGGTCAGCTGCTGCAAAAGCGGGGACCAAATGCAGAGGTGTCTCAATATATGTCAAGATTTGTCAGCAGGATGCACTTGAGCTTCTCCATGTCCAGGTTTCCGCAGGCAAAGTCCCATATCATATCTTTGTAAGGTTTAGGTCATCCTCTATGACCTAAGAAACCCGTAGTTCAAAGTTGGACTTACATTTAACCCAATACCATATTAATGGGCAACTTAAATTGGGACACTTACATGACCCCCAAACTTCCAGGCTCAGAGATTCCTGGACTTTGTAAACACAAATACCCTGGGCCGGATATTCTTTACACCAGCTAGGGGTGAAAACATCCTCAACCCTCATGCTCACAAACACAGGAGAATGCTATACCCTCACTAGTATAGTGTCCTCTCTGGTAAGGTCAGTCCATGAAACTGTCTTCTTTGTAAT
This sequence comes from Protopterus annectens, assembly GCF_019279795.1. Taxonomy (NCBI): domain Eukaryota; kingdom Metazoa; phylum Chordata; order Ceratodontiformes; family Protopteridae; genus Protopterus; species Protopterus annectens. The sequence goes on from NC_056728.1 coordinate 1,013,984,395, forward strand.
AAAACAATTTCTGTGATCCCAGCTAACCACATAACATTTAGTAGTTTGCAGAACTGTAAATGTAACTGGAGCCACCTACACAGAGCCAGAAGATATAGCAAATATGCTGCCAACAAATTTAGCACAACTTTTATCTACCCTTGGCTGTCCCAGGAAATACCATCAAACATACCCCCCAGTGTATCACTAGGGAGCAGGTCCTAGATGCATGCTTTATAAGACCAAAAACATCACATAGATGGGTCCTGATAATATCCCTGGATGCATCCTAAATAACCCTAAACATGACGTATTTGTCCACTGGAGTCACTGTTTAATAATAGCCTCCATATAGGCTTTGTGCCACTCAAATGGAGAACTGCAACAGTCATCCCTCTACAGAAGGGTGGGCCAGAAATGAACCTGTGAACTACAGGCACATAAGTCTGACTACTGTCATATGCAAGTTCATGGAAATGATTAATAAGGACATAGAAAATCTTCACACACTGGATCCAACCCAGTTTGGTTTTGTCAAGAGCAGATCATGCCTACTCAACTTGGTGGACTTCTTTAAGAGGGTTACCAAAGCAATTGGTGTGAGCAAAATGGTGCATACTGCCAACCATGACCTGGCTAAGGCATGTGATACAACCCACTCTGGCATAGAAACAGACTCGTGGATATAGGCATAAACCCCTATGTTATGAGTAGGATATCCAGGTGGCTTTCAGATAGCACCCAGGAACTTAGGATAGGGGAGATCACCTTTATAAAGAGACTGGTCGCTACTAGCATCGACTTCTCAGATGTCAAGGCCAATGTCCAGGACCTCTGGCTGACCAAGTCTGTAGATGATTGCAAACTAGGCTCTGTCATTGAATCCTCCCAAGGCAATGACATCCAACAGGAAGGGCTAAAACAGACAGATGACTGATGCCAAAGCTATGGCTTAAAACTCAGTGCTAAGAAATGTGTAAGTCTTTCACCCTAGGAAATTACCTCATCAATAATATGTCTCTAAAAGCAAAACCAGTAGTCAGGGATTTGGGTAGTATGTAGATAATACCCTGGTTTTGACCAACATGTGTCTAAGGTAGTAAGGAATCATTCTATTTCACTCAATTTATAAGCATCTAGGTCCAAATAAGTTATTGAGTCACTATATTTGACCCTCATCAGGCCCATCACTGAGTACAATACCCCCTTCGGTATGTACCTGACCAGGCACGTGAAACATCTGGTCATCCACAAAGGTTCCCCACAAAAAGAATATAGGGCATAAACAGAATATCCTGTGCAGATTACCTCATAATCCTATCTTCTACTCTGTTTCTTACAGATTGTTGAGAAATGACTTATGCCTGGCATAAAAGGCATTCTTGGATCCCACTCTGATAGACCTTTTGCATATATGCAAAATTATGATTATAGGCATATCTCAGTAGGAAAAATCATAGAGAAAATTATCATCACCCAAAAACCTGTATACATACAAGAATGCCATCTACTCTCCAAGAAACAAGCACAGATTCTGGTCAGAAGACAGCACCAGACCATTTTCTGCTCACTAATTGAAAACATCCTAACCAGTATGGCCAAAGGGAATGTCACATGAGCAGTCATTATAGGCACCATGAAGGCTTTTGATTAAATAGATCATTCCCTGCTATTTGGCAAACTTGCATAAAGTGGTTTAAGAGAGACTCCAAACATTGGTTTATAGATATCCTCACCAGTAGACACTTCAAGGTGAAAGTAAGCTTCTCCACCTATGATTCCACACATCTACTAAAAGGAGACTGCCAAGGATATGCATTAGCTCCTTTAATCTTCACCATATCTGTCAATAAACTAGTTAAGATCCATCTCCATGTTACTCTTGTCCTTTATGTAGATGACATCATTATTTTCAGATCAAATCCCATACATTAATACAAACCCAGCCATAAGACAACCTCCAGGACCTCAGCCAGTATGTGATGAATCACAACTTGCTACTCAACCCCCTCAAAATCTAAAGCTATGCTGTTCAGCACCCACTAAAAGTAGCCAAGGCACCCAGTTCCCTGTTGATCAAAGATTCTAAACAATAATGCACATGACCTCAAAGAGGAAACATTACATAGACTCTACAATGTTATTCCATGAATTCCAATACTCTTGCCACCCCTTAAGCCAAGCTTTACCTCATTGTCTTCCCTTCTCACTTTTGCTTTCCTTGTGCTTCTTCCATCCTAGAAAACATATCACCATTTTTTCCCTTGCAATATACCTCATGATGATTTTTTTAAATGCTATATCTGTATGCAACATTGTATTTCTCCAAACACTGTCATTTGTACATGGTTTGTGAATTTACTTTCCTGTAATGCCTCTCTGTATAATTCTGCATTTATCTTGCCATATGTGATATATACATAACCTGACTATTACGTTATTAGAATGTTCTCTTTTTATTGGAAAAATGCTTTTTTTTTCCTGTTATCTTATGTGATCGTACTCACATTGGCTGTGCCTGCAAATGGTCCAGTAATCCATTGAGATCAGTTCACTATGCTTATAAACAAGCAAACAGAAAAGTAAAAACATAAAAGCATACATAAATATATACAAACATACATGCATACACACATACATGCTTAAATAATAAGTAAGGCCACTAGGCACAAGTTTGTTTTTTAAGTGACATAGGAGCATAGTCCGTTTGGGCTAATTGTGAGTAAATTATAATAATACTGCTAGTAGTAGTAGTATCATAACTCTCAAATGTCCAGATTTGTGCAGAGGTTGAGAGGCATGGGTAGTGGTGATTGAAATAAAAGGTTGGCTGCAGTGTCTACTGGTAATTGCACATTGCTTGTTTTGTATTAATGCTAAATTTGCCACTTGGAGGGAGAAGCTGACCAGTAACAGGTTACACAGGTTCATAGGAGGTTACTAGGCTAATGGCCCTTGGACCCTTACAAGCCTAGCCAGGTTCAACCCTTGCATCAGGTTATTTGTTTGTTTTTGTTTGATTTCTATCTTGGTGGGAAAGCTGGTGCAGTACACCCTTTTCAACCCCTGGAATTACACTGTATGAAGTAAAGAATGGAGAAAAATGTGGTGCAGACAAAGACATTACATAGTTGGAAGTTATTGGGAAATTAATATTTATTTAACAAAAATAAACCTGGTTAACCTCCCCAATCATACCTGCCCTCTTTTCTAATCTTCTAGTCTCTGTCTCAGAACTATACCACTAAAAGTATCTACTGCTTTTTCTAAATTCAAGCATCCTCACAGTGTCACTTTGGGACTCGGCCCATCAGTCTGTATCTTTTTATGGCGTGGCACAAAGGCATTGCTAGGCACAGTTTTTTTATTTTTTTCTCCTTCTTTGGATCCGCTATTATACTTAGTGTATATATCTTACCATTCAACTCTGTTGTTATACCAACTACAATAAATCTTACTCTGTCAAACTTGTGCTCATTCTAACTCTATAAAATTGCAAAAGATGCAAACTTTTTCTTCTATGTATTCAATTTTGAATTTTTCATGTTTATGTACTGGCTCATTCTAACTGTATAATATCGTAAAAGATGCTGTTTCTTCTATGTATTCAATTTTGAATTTTTCATGCTGATGTACTGACTCATTCTAACTGTATAATATCGTAAAAGATGCTAACTTTTTTCTTCTATGAATCTAATTTTAAATTTTCATGCATATGTACTGTCTATGTAACTGGGACTGCTGATGCTATATTCCTTATAACTACTTGCAGTTTGATTTTGTGGAGCTTTGCTCCCCAGGCCTCCGCTGAAAATATACATACATCCAGTCGGACTCTCCCAGTCAACAAATGTAAAATAAAATAAATAAATACCTATGGAGATTTTAGTATTTCTACTCACATTTCTGAATCAGATTAGCAACAGATTACAGATGCAATATTATTATAAAGCAAAACATGACAATTGTATGCTTTGCTGATTTTTTTTCTTATTTTGCAACACAGTGTTACGGACTAGTAAACTGAAGTAGCATGAGCTGCTTCGTGAAAGGCAGTTTTGCTCTATGACAGATGTTTTGAAACTGAACCATATACTGAGCCTGTTAAACTTCATGGGATGGGGCCAAATGATGGTAACTCTATCGGCATGAGATGATGTGTCAGTAAATATACCCTGAACTTGGTGTTTCAATATAGATGCCGCTTTGTCCTTATCTCAGTTATCTGTTGACTTTACATAAATGGTCGTGTGCCTGTAATGCAAGAAAGCAAATCTGTAGATGGAAACATAGGTTCATAGGTTCATACTAGGCTATCTGCCCTAGGGCATTTATAAGCCTAGGAATAAACAAATTGACAAGCGGCTCCTCTCCACACTGGATTTAATTGCACAGTACAGAATAAAATTCCAACTTAACACGAATACAAGGTAAAAACCACAAACTTTTAAGCGCTTTTCGTTTGGGACTCCAAACTTCTTCAGAAAGTAAAACAAATAAACAGACTCCCATATTTAAATACAAAAGTGCGGGAAAATAAATCAATTAGTTGAATTTTAAAGCCATAGTACTTCAAACATTACAAACATTAAACTAAATTGTGTTAAAGATTATATACACTTCCTAATACATTTGTGATACTCAAATTCAACATTGTACACATAACAATAACCTGAATGTAACTTACTACATGAAAGTTTAAATTCTGGAAAAGTTTAAAAAATTGTATACATTTGGGCTAAAACTATTACAGCATGAAAACATACATGCATGTATGTAAGATTACACCTGCTAGGTCTATCTATTCAAACTTCTAAGTTTCAACAAGCAGGAAATTGAACAAGCCTCATTAAGACCAGGGTAATTAAACGAGTTAAGCCTAATCTGCCACAATAGCTCTAACTCCTCTAATTTGAATGAGGCAGGACCACCCCTATTATCCTGGACAAACTGGTCAATAACCAAGAATTCAAACTTATGTGTAGAGTAATGCTGAATGTGCTTAGCTAAGGCATTGGTATCTTTGTTGTGTGAAATGGCATACTGATGTTCGTATACCCTTTCTTTCAAACAACGTTCAGTTTTGCCCACATAAAATGCGGGACAAAGTGAACATTGGGCCAAATATACAACAAATTTGCTGTTGCAATTATATTTACCTTTCAATTTAAAGATTTTCCTGCTTGTTGAAACTTAGAAGTTTGAATAGATAGACCTAGCAGGTGTAATCTTACATACATGCATGTATGTTTTCATGCTGTAATAGTTTTAGCCCAAATGTATACAATTTTTTAAACTTTTCCAGAATTTAAACTTTCATGTAGTAAGTTACATTCAGGATATTGTTATGTGTACAATGTTGAATTTGAGTATCACAAATGTATTAGGAAGTGTATATAATCTTTAACACAATTTAGTTTAATGTTTGTAATGTTTGAAGTACTATGGCTTTAAAATTCAACTAATTGATTTATTTTCCCACACTTTTGTATTTAAATATGGGAGTCTGTTTATTTGTTTTACTTTCTGAAGAAGTTTGGAGTCCCAAACGAAAAGCGCTTAAAAGTTTGTGATTTTTACCTTGTATTCGTGTTAAGTTGGAATTTTATTCTGTACTGTGCAATTAAATCCAGTGTGGAGAGGAGCCGCTTGTCAATTTGCTTATTCCTAGTTTTTTGTGCCGTTTTTGAAGATTCATTTATAAGCCTAGCCAGAGTACGTTTGGCTTTCGCCACCCATTTTAAATTAATTTTGCTATGTCCTTTTTCGAGGTTGCTATGCCCTTTTTCGAGGTTGAGTATTTGTTATGTGTGAAAGAGATGGCTATGGATCTTTTTCTTTTTTTTCAGGGAAATAAAGTCAAAAATGTGTTTTTAGGTCTGTTTGAGAAGAATTGGACTGTGGTAAACTGGGCACCTTCCAGTGTTGCAGCAAAAAAGTTTTCTTTTGTGACTAAGCACCCCTCTGTGTTATAAATAGGTAAAGAGATGAGTGAGCAGTGACTAAACAAAAATAATGACTGCTTCCCCATTTCAGTGAATAATGCACTAAGCAAGACACTACTATATTTGGGCTGGGAGATGCATGACCATTGTCATTACAGATGCACACAATGCTCTACTCATCTGGGCTCGCATTTCTGCACATTTGGTAGGAAAGCTATCACCACACACAGCTTACTGAGCCAAAAACTCAGTTCCTGGCCATGATATCCACCATCATCCCCTTCTCAGAAGGATTCTGGCATTCTGTAGCCTGCACCTCCCCACTGTCCCCCAGGATAGGCATGCTCATTCTTGCCAGCCAAGTCCATAAGTCACCTGAGCTTCTGCATACACTCAGATTTCCTGGGATGTAGTCAGGGCTTTATCCTTATATGCCACTGGAGCAGGCAATGCTGTTTTGCTTTCTGGTTGCTTAACTATGGTTGATACCTCATACTGAGCACTCCTAATCCAGACCCAAGCTTTCTTGGTGTTACGTGACCCCTGCTCTCTCCTGTAGAGGGGACTTTCTTACAGAAAAATTTAACTATCAATAAAGACTACCTTTTAATGATCCTTTCTATTCATATCCAAAGTGAACTGTGCATAAGAAGGAAATTGTTGAAGTAGCATTCATTGTTAAACCCCTTTCCATTTATTCAGTACCCCCACATTGTAGTCCTTCCCTTCTACCCTCGCAGAGCTTGGAAAACCATTTTGTATATGATCATCTATGTCACTTGACATCACTGTCTCCAGACACCCCCCTAGCATTAGCTAGCTCCTCCCATATTCAGCCATTTGTTTGTAACTAGCCCCTCCTATAGTCTGTGTCATTTCAGTAGCATGTCAGTTTTTGTTTCTCATACAGAAAGAGTACCTCCAGACAGTACCATGTTCATCTATGATATAGGCACATTTTGCATCTTTACAGTGTGTGTGTTCATAATTTCATAGGTGATTTTATGCCTAGTCATTGTCCTATCTGGTGGGTGTATTAACTTGTCCCATTGGATGTAACATTGGCCTTACCCATCACATGGCTGAAGATTATGTAGTACCCCTCCTTCTTCTTCTGTCTTTTCCCGGTTAGGGGTCGTCACAGTGGATAACCTGTTCGCTCATGATTGGCAGTAGAGTTTTATGGTGTTGAGTTGCCAGCCCGGTGCCCAACTTTCCATGGAAGGCACATAAATACACACACTCATGCCTAGGGCTAATTTAGAGTGTCCAATCCACCTACAGCATGTCTTTGGGATGTGAGAGGAAACCGGAGCACCCGGAGGAAACCCACGTGACCACAGGGAGGACATGCAAACTCCGCACAGAAGGCACCCCAGCCGAGGATCAAACCGGATAACCTCTTGCTGTGAGGTGACAACACTAACCACTGCACCACCGTGGTAATGAGCTTAAATGAGACTCATATCATAGATAATTTAAGGGGACCCATACATGGGATAAAGCAGTTAGGAGCCTCCTCTGTCCATTAGTACTACAAGAAGCAGTTCTGGGGTAAAGTTTCTGTTTCCTGTCCATAGATCTAAGTTGTGTTTGGATATGGACAGAGATTCTTTGTTTTACATGGATGGAAAGTTTGTTCCAAAGCAGCAGCATCCTCTGGCATACATACTTGTCTCTCCAAACCATTTTCTTGTTACTGCAGAAGAGGATTAGATATTTAAATGAAGTATTTCTGATACCTTTTGACTTGTTGATGTGCAGGAAATACACCATTATTCGGTCGGAGGATGCCTTGTATGTCAGGTGCAACTCACCCCTTAACAAGTCTATAGGTTATCAAATATAGTTACAGGGCTTTGAGTGGTCCATGTATAACATATTGCTTAGGCCTTGTATCTTTTAGTATGGGGGGTGCTGAAAAGTTCTAAGCCTGACCACCTTCCTAAATTCTGAGTGTTATTTTGTCTCTATAGCTGAAAAGAGGGTTATTTCATCTTGTAAAGTGCCAATTTGCAGAATCGTGACACTATGTTTTGACATTGTTTCAGATCATTGATTAAACCATGTTAATGAAAAGTGTGGAATTTAAGTGTGGAACTCTGCTGTCATGACGTTATTATTTCTGCAGAAGAAAACTCCAAAGGAAATACATGAATGTGCGATGCAAACACTGAGTGACAAGTGCCCATCTTACTCAGCTGTGAAGAAGTGGTGTGCAAACTTTCAGCGTGGAGATTTTGAGAATGAAGATGTGACAAGATCTGGGAGGCCTCAGACGGTGTCACCTCCTGAAATTGTTGACCATGTCCACGACCTGATTTTGGCAGATCTGTGAATATCAGCCAAAACAATTGCTGAGATACTACAGATATCCAGGGAATGCGATGGGTTTATAATCCATGAGCAGCTGGGTATGCAGAAGCTGTCAGCCAAGTGGGTGCCCAAATGTTTGAATGCCTACGAGAAAATATGTAAGGTAACTGGTCTACCCACTATCTCCCCCAAGAAACTATCATTTTAGGTGATTTCAATATTGACTGGTAATCCGGTTCTGGCAACCATCCAACCCATCATGTAAACCTTCATGGCTTCACCCAACTAGTCCAGTCGCCAACCAGGATGAATAAAAACTCCAGCAAGCACACTACCCTGGATTGGATACTAGTCAGTAAGAGCCCTCAGTCATATATAACAGGTTGCTTATCAGATAGCCTCAGTGATCACTCCCCAACATTCCTACTCAAAAAATACCTATACCAAGCTAAACCTGCCATCTACCGTCAAATACGTAAAAAACTAAACTTTAACCCACTCACATTCATCTCATCCCCCAAATAATGCAACTGGCATCCTCTAAAGTACCTCAGTCTTGATGATGCAGTTGAATTTTTTAATACAACCTTCCTGAGCATCCTTAATTACCATGCCCCCATAACACTTTCCAGAACCAAAGGACAACCCTCCCCATGGCTACAGAAAACCACTAAGTCAGAAATGAAAAACAGGAATAAAGCTTGGGAGCACTGGCGCAAAACTAAAACTCCCTCGGCTAGACAGAAATTCCTAGAACTACGCAATAGAGTCAAAAAGCTAATAAAACAGGACAAATTCCAATACTACCAGTCTGCCCTAGACTCCTCACAACACAGCCCCAAACAATTCTGGTCCTCCATAAACTCCATCCTCCACCCAGGTAAAGTCAGTACCCCTCCTCCTAACATCCCTCACTCCTCAGAAAATATTGCTACCTCATTCAACACACACTTCACCCAAACCATACTATCACTAGCTAAACAACACAACCCCCCTCCCCTCCAACCCACACCTTCAACTAGTAATCTCCCCACTGCCTTCTCTTTTTCTCCTGTACCTACCTCCAACATAAAAAAACTCTTAACTAAACTTAAACCCACCAAATTAGCAGCAGACAACCTCCCAAGTGAATACCTACAAATCGCAGCTGACGCTCTGGCCTACCCAGTATCCATCTTGATTAACCGATCTCTGTCAGAAAGTTACGTTCCCACACTGTGGAAAGTATCACATATAATTCCCCTCCACAAAGGCGGACCCTCCACAGAACTAACCAGTTACCGCCCCATAGCTATTCTCTCTCCACTCTGCAAAATACTAGAGAGATGCATACACCCTCAGGTCTCAGACTACCTCCTTACTAACAACCTCCTTTCCAGTACTCAGCATGGTTTCCGACCAAACCATAGCACCACCACTGCCTTACTCTCCTTTACTAACACTATCCTTCAGCATAAAACAATGGTTATCTCTCCTCTGCTACTTTCCTAGACCTATCTAAAGCACTTGACATGGTTCCACACAAACAGCTTATCTCTGTTCTCAATAACCTATCCTTCTCTCAATCAGTCACCAACTGGTTTCAGAGTTACCTGTCTGACCCCCAACAATCCATTGTATGGCAGAATGACATATCTCCCCAACTACCTGTCTCCATAGGGGTTCCCCAAGGATCCATCCTTGTACCCCTACTCTTCACTGTTTACACCAATAATCTAGCCTCTGACACCAAACATGGCACACTCATACAATATGCAGATGACTCAACCATTATCTGCTCAGCCCAGTCCCTACCCAAACTGCAAAAAGTCACACAGGAAGACTTTTCCTCTGTTGAAACTTGGTTATCCGATGCTCAATTAATACTCAACCCAAACAAAACTAAACTACTCATCTTCCAACCCACTAAACATACTCAAAACAACTCTCACTTTAACATCACAGCAAAAGGCAACACCACTATATACCCAACTGAACACACCAAATTGCTAGGAGTGGAAATAGACAATAAACTAAAATTTGACATTCACATATCCATGACCATAAAAAAAGTCCACAAAAAACTAGGAGCATTATACAGAAATAAGCAACTTCTCACCAAAGCAGCAAAGATTTCAGTAGCAAATTCCCACCTTATCTCCACCCTACTTTATGCCTCTCCAATATATACCAACCTAAGGCAATGCGATCTAAACAAGCTAGAGACCTGCTACAACAAAATCGCCAAATTCGCCACAGGGGCATCCTACCATAGTCACCACTGTCTCTCACTTGCTGAACTGGGCTGGCTTGAACTCCCTCACCTCCTTCAGTGGTATCAACTCTCACTCGCTCACAAACTAGTAAACTATCCTCTAAATGTCCCATCCCTCCAGAATCTATTCCAACCCTATCGCACCACTAGACCACTAAGATCCAGCAACAAAAATCACTTGCAGATCACTAAAGCCAATAACTCTGCTCGTGAAGCACTATTCTCTTGCACCATAGCCAAATTATGGAACTCCCTTCCACCCACAATTACCTCTGTACCATCATGCACCCACTTCAAAACTTTACTAAAAGCGCACCTAAAAACATGCCGGCTATGCCCTTGCAACTCCCACTCTAATATCACCCACCCCATCCAACCACTACCTTTCTTTCCACTCCACTAACTACCTTGATTGTAGCAAGCTCAGATGCTCATAAGCCTAGTACTTATTATACAGCAGGAACTTCTTATTGTAACATCTGTTAATGTCTGTTATGTACTTTGCAGATAAAGATTCTAGTTGTCTACTGATGTACTATGTTCTTCATCTGTAAATATGCTGTAAGTAATTGCTATGTTAAATTATTAATCGCTATGTAATCCAATGTAACTACTGTCTGTTTATTTTAACTGTGGAGCTTTTCTCCCCGGGCCTCCGCTGAAAATGGACCTACGTCCAGTCGGACACTCCCGGTCAGCAAATGTAAATAAATAAAAATAAATAAGTAACATGCTTGGGTGTTTTTTTAAACAGTCCACATTTCATTGAGTAGGATTAATGTGGCTAGGTGTTTATTTAAACTAAATGTTATTATACTTAGGTGTAAGTTTAAAATAGCACCTGATCGCATTGTATAGCACTTTGTCAGAGTATTGATTTATGACCATCACCCCACCCCACCCCCCAAATATTTTGTACAGTGCTGATGCAGGTCACAAAATGTGGACTTTTACCACACCTTTGCTCTAACAGCCAACTCCCTGCATCCACCACCAAAACAAAGCCCTTGGGTAATCTTAGTGTAACAGCACCTTCTATCTGAGAAAAGTCCTCAGTGCATTTCTGAGACAGCACTGTAGCACCTAATCTAGCTGTGCTGGTCAGTAGCATTAACCTTTAACAGCCCTGACTTCTTCATTGTCTCCTATGTGCTGCTTTTTCTTCGATCACCCCTCAGATGCTCCTTTTTCTTTGTTGCATCTGACATCTATTTGTGCTAATGGTATTTCTATGTGTCAATGGCTTAGACATACATGTAGGACATTTTGTTTTTATGCTGCTTGCTGCAGTATTCCACAATCAGAGCTGGTTAATAGTATCCTCAAAATGGAACCTTTGGTATTGACTGAAGTATTATTTTGGCCAAGAATGCTTCTTTTAAATTGAACAATTTGGTGGGTCCCTTGGTGCTCTAAAACCAGTATTTAATTGTGTTTTTAGGAGCTGCATGGCTATGCTGATATTTTCTGGAAGCCAAAGGCACATTTTCTCAAACCCCCACTGCTTCAAGTTTTTCTTTAGCAGAACAGCATGTTTACTTCATTGCAGATCTCATGATAACATTCCTAAAACAAAAATGTAAAAAGTAAAATAAAAGCACTGTACTTAAATTCTCTTGTTAAATGATGTGGAAGGTTTATCTACAACAGCTTTTTGTCCACCTTTGTTTATAAAATCAAAAGGTTGTTTCTGTACAATAAGCCTGAGTTAGTTGTTGAAATCATATAACTTTTCTTCTGGAAATTTTGTGGTATAAACGTGTGACAAATGTACAGAATGTATAACACAAAAATAATTAAATGGTGATGAAAAACAAAGCAAAGTTAAATGCAGTGCAGTTTATACTATGTATAGGTTGCCAAGCAATGTAACCTATTATGATTGTATGTTTTAACATGCCATTGCACAGTGTGCAAAATCACCTTTTCTATGGTTCATAAGCTTCCTGACAGCTATAAGTGATATAACTCATAGTGTCTGAGAGCTGAGTTATGGGTTCAATGCTTAGTGTTACAGTAAGTGAAATGTTAAAACATTTCAGTCCTAGCATATTATTTCACCCAGTTGCCTTGTGAATTATCGCATTCTTGGACTACATAGAAAATGTACAAATCATACTCACTTTTAATGCTTATCATACAGCAGCTGGATGACTAGGTGATCAGATTTTAATTGCTTGAGTGCAACTGGTCAAATTAATTGTAATTAGAGTTACTATGTTATAATAATACAAGCTTTATCACAATGGAAGGATTCACCTAGTTGTGTATTGTAACATTTTTTTGGGAATGAATGACATATCTTTGTTTACTCTAATTAATATCTTCTTTATGAATGTTTATGTAGAAGTCAACATTACTATATAATTATTAATTTGTATCAGCATCACATACTGTTTTGAGTAATATATTGAAATTTTACAATGGCATTTCTTTTGCTTATTCATTTCAAATGTTAATACTTTTTTTAAGCTGCATTCAGCATGGAAGGAAAGTATTCATACATTAGCTTAGAAATGATGTGAAAGATCACATTCAGGGAACACAACTCTTATCTATGTTATGTAATGGCTTATGCAAAGAATCAAAGAGGTACATTTGTTGGCAGAAAGTAATCTCTTATTGTAGAATACTTTTATTTTCCTAATACAACTTGTCAAAGCTAACTACCTGCAGTCTAGGGACAGTGTCTTACTAGCACTGTCTTAGTCTAGCCAAGTGATATCTGAAGCTAGCTACTCCTTTCATCTGCTGCTATTTACTTTTGACTTAATTTGCATATCTTATAGTATTATATTCAGACAGGCAACCATTTATTAAGCTATCTTCTGGCAAAATGCTCTTTTTTGTTTGGGTTTTCATGCAGATTAGCACTATTCAGTGCATTCTTATGTGTCAAAAGACATTTTCATGTGTTAAATACGGGTGAATAGAATCCAGCAAAGGCATTTGGAACTTTCCTTTTTTCAACATTTAGGTCACAAGCTCACAATCTGACCAACCTGAGTTAAAGAGTGTTATATATGGTAAAACGCAATAAAATATAAACCATGGCTAAAAGTCAAGTCAGCACAATAAACAAAATATCACAAGAAAAGCAGAAGAACTGACTAACAAAGCTGTCTGGCATATAATAATGTATGGATAAGCGCTTTCAGGCTGGGTGCCCTTTATCAGATTGTAGAACACACTAAAAAACACAGACTCAAATACTCTCAAAGTTTACAAAAGCAGCAAATCAGGATTAAAATTCAGTTAAGATATCCAGAAAACAGTTAACAAGAAATAATTAAAAGACAATTAAAATCAGTATATTGATGTCCTAGCTTTTAAAACGCATTTTAAATGGACCATATAGTTAAGACCGTAGTCCCTATCTGCTTGTAATTTAACAATCCATCTAGTTTTGCCAAACTCAGTTTTATTTCTAACATTAGTTGTCCTTCTCTGTCCACCTCTGTAACCCCCTACATTCCCAGCCACTCTCTAACATCAGAAAACCACAATCTTCTAAACATATATAAGCCTCGTCAACCCCCTGGCCACCTACTATTAATCTGCTCCCTAGCTAAACTCAGGAATTCTCTCCCTACCACTCTTCAAAATCCTCAGAGCCACTCAAACTTCAAAACTCTTCTCCAGTCTCACCTCCTTTCAAAGTGGGAATGTTCCTGCGCCCCTACCACATAAACTCTTTAACACCCTCTCCCATGCACTATATACCTTAACCTTCTATCACTGTGCTCTCTTACCCTTTGCCTGTACTTTCTCTCCTACCCTATACCTCATAAACTTCCCCCACCTACTCCCTTTTTCCACTATATACCACCTTTTACCTCTCCTACCTCACCTTCTTCTCTCTGTCCTGTCCATATTTCTAACTTACAAAAGCTTGTTTTTTTATCTGTACATAAATGTTTTACTTACATTTTTTTCATCTGAAATGCCTGTACTTTTAATATGTTTAGACTACAAGAATCTCACTTTTGTAAATCATTACAAAGGATTAGAAATGTTATGCCTTTTTTAACAAATTGTATATTATCTCTGTATTTTTCACTGTTCTACTACCTTATTTACTTCTGTATAACTGTTGTAAAATTGTGTATAACCTGTGGAGCTTTTTTCCCTGGGCCTCCACTGAATACGGGCTCTTCCAGGCCCAGTGGATTATCCTGGTCATAAAACTGTAATAAATAAATAAAATAAATAAATATCCCCTCCCCTCAGGCCATTATTAACCAGTTGCAAAATCAAAAACCTAAAAGACTGAGGAGAGAAAGAAGCAACATGTTTAGCTAGTGCACTACTCATATTAACATTTCGTATGTCATAGAGATGCTCCAAGATACAATCTTTCAAGGAGTGATTGGTCTTAGCTACATAAAAGTGAGTGCAGACATTACAGACACCTAAGTACACTAAATGTGTGCTCTTGCAGTCAGCATATAATCTGGATAAAAACCTCTTATCAGTCACAGGATGAACAAAAATGTTTTTGGAGTTGCCTTTTCAGAGACAGGGCATTCTTAAAAAAAAGTTAGACTGTTCTCCAACAATTATTCTTATATTTTCATCAGCTTTCTGAATCAACCAATTTTGCTTGATAGCCTGACAAACAAGGTTAATGTCACTAGAGTAGGTCAGAGAAATTCTAGGCCTGGAACAAGCTGCTGGATGTGCTGAATGCTGAGACAAGAGATCACATTTATCTGGGTTCGTACTGGAGAAATAAGGTCTTGCCCTGGTCCTCCTAAAACCTTCAGCCTGAAAACACTGTAGATGGGTTTCAACAGTGCCATACCCCCTCTCACAAAAAGCACTAGTCATTGATTCCATTGCACTCACAGCCTCCTTATCCTCAGTATGAAGGCGTAAGGCTCTCATATACTGCCCATTTAGGACATTTCTGAAAACATGCCCATGGATTGTATGGTCTGAAGAAGCACTTGTAACAGTGTGAAAGTGCTTACCCTTTTTATGTTATATTTAGCCACCTTCAGTCATATAAATATATATATATATATATATATATATATATATATATATATATATATATACATATATATATATATATATATTCTCCACACACCACTATGTCAAATTTAAGTGGCATGTTATCTGTATGGTGTTGAGGTGAAGCCCATGATGATACACAAATTATTTGTTTTGTTTATCCCTTGCGGGATAATCTGAGTATCAGAATGAGGGTTGATAACCACCACCCAGTTTGCAATCATGGTTGGCCATAGTCTCTTGAAATCAGAATTTATGTCTATGAAATATGTACCAAAGAAGAGAGGGCCCAGGAAAGAGTCCTGTGGGATACCACTGGAGAAATTCGTATGTGCAAAGAAAATACCCTGACCTTAAGGGAATAGATTTTGTCATACAGCCAGATGAGTTGTGAGAATTTTTCATAATCCCATCACTGAGTATAGTATCAAAGGGGTCTATGGTGTCCTTGCATGAAGGTGGTCTGTCTCTTCTGACACTGGGAATTACAGTCCTATTACACTCTCTAATTTTAGTTGCTATGGATCATCATATATTTAGACTAGTAAACACTGAAACAGGTGATTTTATATCCATGGATGCACAGTGTATAGGCAGGTCATACCTTTTCAACCTGTTTGAGTTCCTTGAAACTGTTGCTGAGATCATAAAGAGCACACAGTCCTCACTACTTATCTGGTCTTTGCCAAGGACTTTGAGGCTGGATCTCTGTTTAATAGTCAGCTTGCCTGAATGCCACACACATAATCAAAATAGGAACATTGAACCTACACAGCCTCAAATGGCCAAATTATTAATATCCATAGCACAGAACAGTGGCAGTAGGTGTTTGTGCAAGATTGCAATACAGCAAGGATGGATTTTGCCCTTTCTCAGCTGTAGTGCGATCTCAGAGTTATAATGTTCGGGGGGTGTAGGTGTTCGATACTCTTCCATCTTGTCTCCTGGATACAGAGTATGTCCAGCTTCTCTTGTCTCCTGCATAAAAAACATGTCCAGCCACCTATTTACCACCATATCATCCACTTCCAAACTCCATCCTGTCAATGATACCTATACTGAGTGTAGCAATTCTTAGTTCATGTTTGCCAAGTTGATTGGTTTTATGTCCAGCTTTCACTCAGAATTATCCCAGGGCAACTAGACACTGGCTGTCCATTAGCATTTTGACCCAGGGACTGCTAGACTTTATGGTGGACACACACTTGCCAATTAGTATGGGTCCCTGGCAACCCACTTGTCATCAGCAAATATCTAGTCTATTCGACCAAATCACCTAGTGCTAACTTTTACACCGGACTGCACAGTCTGTGATATATATTTTCCTATTTAGAGGATGGTGCTTATCACAGCATGGTTGGTCTATACACCTCTTCCTCCAAGATGCATCATCTAGAGTCTTGTGTCGCTGCTCACATTTAACATGTTTTGGAGAGGTGGGGGAACCCCACAGAGACCTATACAGAATATGCAAACTCCATACAGGCATTGGCTAGAGGTCAGGATCAAACCCCTTGTACCTTGTACCTTGTGCATGGGAGGTGAAGACCTTAACCATTATGCCAACTGTGTCTTACACATGTATCAGATCCTTTTAGGCTGTTTATTTTATTTTACTTTATTTTATTTATTTATTTATTTACATTTGATTATTGGGAAAATCCAACAGGGTATGTGCCCATTTTCAACAGAGGACCTAAGAGAAAAGCTCCAAAGTATTAAAAAATATTTTAAGAAAAATAGTTTTACAATCTTCAAAAATAATACAATAAAAACAATAAAAAAAGTCTGCAGCTTAAACAGTTATAGCAAATTAGATATAATATGATGGCTAAGAACTGATACAATTTATATGACAATGGCGTAATATTTAGAGACATTTTAACCAGTTTAGAGAAATGTATCTATTTATTTATTTATTTAATTGTTTTTGTTGACTGGGATAGCACAATTGGGTATGATTCCATTTTCAGCAGAGGCCTGCGATGAAAAGCTCCCTAAATGGTCTGCAATAAACACATTTTCACATACATATGATTCAAAGTGAGATACAGAAATTATACATGATTTTGGAAATATACACACATAGTTTATATAAGTATACATATAATACAAGTACTTAATCGTAAGTGCAGTACTGGTATTTTCAAAAAAAATAGATACAAGAGCTTAAGTAAAATATATATGTTGTGGTTTTGTGAGCTTATAGAGACTTAAGAGACAGTTACATAGGTGAAGGCTACGGTCCGTTAAGAGAAAGGTGTGAAAAGCTGAAAAGCTGCTTAAGAAAAAAGAAAAAAAAGATTAGTGATAGAGATGGGCACAGTGGGGTGAAGGAGTGACAAGGAAATAGGTATAGGGAGAAAGATGGTACAGAAAAATAAAGTTAAAAGGGTATGTATGAAGTGGATAAAAAAGTGGGGGCCTGGATTTCAGGTTAAAGGATATTGTTTACAATGATAGGGGGTATTAAGTGATGTAAAGCAAGACTTAGTATGAGGTGATTTGTAGGTGAAGGGAGCAGGTATGAGGTAGTGGTGACATAGTTTGGAAAGAGGAGTAGGATAAGGACTTTGGAAAGAAAGTGACAAGCAGAGTACCTCAGGGTTCAGTCCTGGGACCGCTCTTGTTTGGCGTCTACTTCTCTGAAGTACAGCCCAACACTAAGGGACTCTGGATAACAAAGTTTGTAGGTGACTGCAAACTGGGAGCCATTATCGAATCCCCAAATGATGTGGCTATTCTACAAAAGGGCCTTACAGAAACAGATGCTTGGTGCCAGAGCCATGGGCTCAAGCTCAATGCCAAGAAATGTATAGTTATCCCCTTTGGGAAAAAACATGTACCCGTGAATTACCACATAGGTGGCAGTACACTAAACACCAAAAGTGTGATAAGGGACTTAGGGACACAGGTGCACAGTGGTCTCACCTTCGATAACCACATCACCACAACAGTTAGGAAATCCTTCTATGTGGCACACCTCATCACTAAGGGCTTTTCATCCAGAAAAAAGGAGGTCATTGTCCTACTGTACTCATCCCACATTAGACCCATCATAGAGTATAATGCCCTGTTTGGTATGTACCTCACAAGACATCTACCTCACTAAAAGAATCACAGGCCTAAAGCAGATGCCCTCTGCTGTCCGTCTAAAACAACTCCACCTATACTCTCTCGTATATCGTCTACGCAGAGGCGATCTCTGCTTAACATACAAGGCCATGTCAAACCCAGAGCTGTTAGACATGCTCCATTTAAAATAAATCTCAATCCCTCAGAGACTCACGCTCCAGGGATCTAAACCTTGTCATCACAATGAAGAAAACATGCTGGAATGATAGGTTCCTGACCCAGAGACTTCCCACACTCTGGAATAGACTGCCCATGCATGTCAAGCAGAGCGTCTCTTTGGCCCTCTTTAAAAGGGACCTTGATGATTGGATGGGAGATAGGAAATTCTCCCTGGGGATCATATCAGTGGCCCTGCTAGACAGGGTCCAGTGAAGTAAATAGTGTGGGAAGAAATAGCCAGGGGATTGTTATGGCTAGGCTTGTACAGGCCCTAGGGCCAATAGCCTAGTACCAACCTATGAACCTAAGAGTAGGATAAGGATTAAGTATAATTGTTTGGTAAAATATTTACAGAAACAGCTGTTATATATTGGTTAATCTAAAAAAAAAAAAAATAAAGATAAGTTTGTAAAATACAAATGGAAATTGCAATATGAAGTAGAAAAAAAAGGTTATGGCATATTTGGATAGAGTTGGGAGAGAAACTGATTGAAATAAGGAAGTGAGTGAAAAAGGGAGAGTAAGAAGATGTGAGGTATGAATAGGGGGTCTATATTACCATGTCGATAGGGCTGTTCATTGAACACCCTTACATTGACCCATGTACACCGAAATACCTAAATGTCTAATGGCCACAAAAGCAGTTTTTTTCCCATGGAAAAAAATCGCTGGGCCAACAAAAATACAAAACAAAAAGACAGACACAATGATGTGGAGGGCTTCGACACTCCCCCCCCCCCCCCGATGTGATGGTCTGTGCCCCCCACACTCCCCCTTCTTAAATATACCAACTCCGAGATTGCATTACAGTGGAAGAAACAGCAAATTCCTGATAACGGCCCAGCAATTTTTTTCCCCTGGGAGAAAAATCACTTTTCTGGCCATTTGACATTTAGGTATTTCGGCGTACATGTGTTGACATACGGATGTTCGATGAACAGCCCTGTCGACATGGTAATATAGACCCATGAATAGGTATTTGTTCATATTAAGAAATATAGTTTATCTTGGGGCTGAGCAAGAACATAGCCAGATTTTGGCTAGGATGTCTTTCATAATGCCTTTTAAGGACTGAAGTTAAGGTATTAAATTGATGGATATAGATAAGGAGTTCTAGGCCTTAGCAACATGGAATGAGTACAGACCATGTCCAGCAGATTTATTAGGTTTATGGGCAGAGATAGGGTTTTGGTCTTTGGATTGTAATGACCAAGTGGGAACATTATTGTGTAGAATGCAATTTAGTGCTGGACCAGCAGGTGGTTGCTGGATAATTTTATAGGTAGTAAGAAGCTGTACGTATGTTAGTTGATGGGATAGTTCTAATCACTTTAGGCTTTTTTAGTGCTATACAGTGATGGGTTCTGAAAGGGGGTATTAAGCAATACCTCTCAACTGTACAGATTTTCTCACACATATTTTTGGCCCATTTTTCATAGAATGGTGGTTTTCTAGCAGATCACTGGCAAATCATTGAAGATTTAAGTCAGAAAATAATGACAGACATTTGAGTTTCAGACTTTATATCCTTCACAAAAATTGATGCTAATGGAAAACCTGTTATTCTATCTTCTTGCTAAGTTGTAAGAGCAATATTTAAAATTACCCCTATTTTTGGGCCTTTGTCCAGATTTCTTGCACTAAGAGTTTGAAAGGTATGATTAGAGCATTGTTCATGTTTTGCTTTTTGTGATGCATGGGTTGTTAGTAAGGATGAGAGTATCCTAATGTAGCTAGGGGAGAAGGTAAGTAGTGGCAAATGTCATTCTAGTTGTGTTGGTGAGAAGGTTTTTGGCACTGTAAAGTGTCCCTAGTTTTTGGTGATTTTTTTATGCAATCTTCTATATATTGGATGACTTTAAGATTATCATTCATTATCATCCCTAATAATTTGCTATGAGAAGTGCTGTCAATGGCTGTATTATTAAGAGCAAGGATTTTAAATTTTGTTTTTCAGGAAAGAGGGATTTGGCAAAAAGTTTTTTTTTTTTTGAGGGGGTGGGGCTGCATGAGTTGTGAGTTACAAAGCCATGTTTCAGTGGTTGTTAAATTTCCCAAGTAATTTTTTTGAAATGTGCCCAGTTAACTGATGTGAGTTATTTCCATATTGTTTTATGTTGTGTGGAGGTGTCACGAGTGTTCGTGACAATGTTAAAGGGGGTGAGGATGCCCTTTGTATTGACTTAACTGGTTGGAGTTAGCAGGATCACAAAACAGTGCAACAGGGTTAGAGAACTTGCTATTGCTCCTCTGTTATGCAATTTTGGAGTTGATCTATATAATTACAGGGAGTGGGTATGAAGGTTACAGCCCCCCACATGAGGGGTACAAGGTGTTTGGACCCCCTGCAAAAAATTGTGTTTTAGGTGTTTGCTGCTTGACATTGTGTGGGAGTGTGCATGTTGTGGTTTAATGCACTTCCAATTAGTTTTTCTTTCAATCATTGGTGGTCAAATGACTCTGATTCTTTTATATAATTCATGTTACATATTTTTTTTAAATGACAGTTCATTTTTTATCAGTTTTAATAGTTTAATGACATTTGTCTTAGACTCCATTAGCTTTATAGTTTTGCCATCATTTTAGTTAGTTTAGATAGAACCAGGTCCATTTTACCAACAATGTTTTTTTCTGATTGGCTAGTTAAAATCAATGTTTTATTTTGGAAGTAATGCATTTTATTTATGGAGGGTAGATTTTGTTGGGTATTGTTGTTTTGGTTGGTGGTAGGTGCGTATTCTGTGTGGTGAAGTATATAATGTTTCATGAGTGGGAATTATGGCCTGTGTTTTACCTTTCTTATTCTACTTTTCTCTATTAAATGCAGATTTGGATTTAGTAGTGTCTGTTTTAAGTGGGCTAGTGTGTTTTTAGGGGTACATGTATTTGTGACTTATATGTCCCACGGGGAGGTTTGACTTTAATTTTAGAAAGTATCATGAATATGGCTGGTTTAGGGAAATGTTTACTAGATTTGATCACATTTTTGGGTGTAGAGAAGCAATTGATGATGTTCCTTATGCGTAGA
This sequence comes from Protopterus annectens, assembly GCF_019279795.1. Classification (NCBI taxonomy): domain Eukaryota; kingdom Metazoa; phylum Chordata; order Ceratodontiformes; family Protopteridae; genus Protopterus; species Protopterus annectens. The sequence continues at coordinate 1,014,006,227 of NC_056728.1, forward strand.
ATTAGTCACACGCAGCTCTAGCTTATGTTTTAGTCATATGTTTTAGCTGAGATCCAGTGTCAGTGTGTGTGTGTGTGTGTGTGTGTGTGTGTGTGTGTGTGTGTGTGTGTGTGTGTGTGTGTGTGTGTGTGTGTGTGTGTGGATGATCACTGTGACTTACAATGTGAACCATTACTCTGCCTATGAACCATTGAGTGCCACTCCGTCAAAACTAAATAGAAACGCAAAAGAAAGCTTGCCCACTAGGACCACTTGTATTAACCACATACCATTTTATTTCTAAATATACTAATTCTGAACTCATAAAACAGTTGAGAGAAGAATAACATATGCCACTACTCTTAACTGATCTCATTAATTTAGATAATATAGTTCCACTGAATAGGGTATTCGATGAAACATACCCAGTGAAACTGGCCTATAGACTAAAATCCTTCTTTGTATTTAAACACATACACAGGATCATAAGATATAAAGACAAGTCAGACTAGAGGATATGCATATTTTGCCAGTTCCCACCTTCAGGACCTGACACCTTTTGCAAGGAGGGTGATGCCTGTGAGTGCTGCTTACTTTGTGGGCACCCCATCCAACTACCAAGCTACATTTGAAGGATGACAGGGATTCACATTGCTTGACATACCAAGGGAGTCTAATCCAGAGCATGGGGCAACACTGAGTGATGACCCTTTCTTTTCATTTTATTTTATTTATTTCTTGATGAAGGTTTAGTTTTCTGGCTCTGGTGCTAGCAGCACAATTTCATTTGCCATGGAAAAGGAGGTTCAGAATAACTGCAGCTCTAAGGGAACATTAATCTAGGCACGTGTCTCTCCTAAGGAGGCTATATGCCAAGTACAAGAATAAAGGCTCCAGTCTCTTTTGGTAGCTAAGGTTTTTTGGGAGCAGAGATCTGTTTTGTCAGGAACTTTTGTGATTTTTCTTTTTGTGTTTTCTAATATGTCTAGCCAGATATGTGCTGAAGGATCATTATATTCAATAACAAATCTGACTAGAGCAGAATACAGTGGGACACTGACTTCCTTAGTTTTTGAAGATATGGCCTTGGCAATTACTTGTGAAATGTAGAAAGATTTCCTAGCTATGGTCACCACATAATTGTCACAAGAGAGGTAGTTATCATCCTATTATGGTCAAAGGAGAAGTAGCCATCAACCTATATGCCCAGATCTCTGATCATTGATTCGTATGGTAAAGGGATGTTTTCAATACAGCAGGATACAGAGTGTTTCATCTTCTTGAAAGGGATGATACTGCGTTTTTTGCCAATTAGCTTGAGCCATTTTTGGTACACTGCAAATTTACTTTACTTAGTTCATTTTGGAGGGTATATTTATGCAAAGCTAATTGGTTATCCATCTTACCATACAGAGCATTATATTTAAGATGATGAATACATAATAAATTACACCATGTAGTATAGTATCAAATGCCTCCGTCCGATCTAGACAGACAGCAAAGACAGTGTAACCACTGTCAGCCATCTGTATGACCCTCTCAAAGAAGCTGAGAAGGTTCAGCAGACAGGACTTTCCTTTTACAAAGCTGAGCTGCAGCAGGTCTTCCTTAATCAGGCTTTGATGGCATGACATATGAGGTCAATGATGATGTATTCCATGGCTTTACAGATAAGAGTCGTACGTCTGATGTATATAGTTCCCTGAGTCCATGTTGGGTGTGCTCTTATGAAAGGGTATTACGACTGCTGTGTGGGCAGGACTCAGGGACATAACTTATAGTAAAACTTAGATTAAACAGTCTGAGAAGATGAGTGCATGTTTAACACTGTTGATGCTGTCTGGTCCCATGCAAACACACACACACACACACACACACACACATATATACACATATATGTATGTGTGTGTGTGTGTGTGTATAAAAAGTAGCTAAGAAAATGACAATTTAGTGATTCTTCTTTGCTGATCTTTATAAAAACGGAAGTAAATGTTGATTTTTTTTCATAAGGTCCTAAATTTAAAGTAGTGCTTTTACCTCTTTGTTCCAAAGTCTGAACACTGCAAACTATTTCTACTCCTCCCCTCACCATCAACACATGATCTTTTAAAAACAAAGGTGTACTAAGTGCACCTAGCAGGAAATGACTTTCATTCTTTAATTTTCATATGCTAGAAAGTCAGTATATATTTTCTGTTACACAAGCAATTACTATATAGAGAGGATTGTGTATTTTCAGATAATCAGAATAGGATTTCAGTATTTTCAAGGGGCAAGAAATTTAATTATATTAATAAGGTAAGTGAGCAGACAGGTGATCTGCTGTGGCGACCCCTCACTGGGAAAAGCCGAAAGAAGAAGTAAGTCTAAATGCCAGTGAGTTTTGAAGATTTTCTTTCCATACATAATGTAGGCACAGAAGAATAAGTATGCATATGAAGTGACCAGTACTGGAGTCCTGTAACCCTCAACTCCCGCAGTTCCTTTGATTAACTTATCTGTTAAGAGAGGTGGTCTAGTTTATTCTTTCCTCAATGTAATGCACTAGTGTAGCATCTTAGTAGGACACGGCTTCTTGACCTGTTTAAGAGAACACCGTAGCTATGTCAAACCATGTTAAAGTCTTCAAAAGTTTATTAATAGCAAAAACACAGAGCAGCCACACACAAATAGTGATTGAATTGCTTCTTAAATGTCTTATATCAAGCACAGAGAAGTTTTATTTAAAGTTCTTGCAGAGGATAACATTGAAAAATAATACTACCTTTGTATACACACCCTGTTGTAGTAGAAAATAGATTCGCCATTATGTCATTGAATCGGTTTTGATTTTTAAGGTTACAATGCATGGGAGAAGAGAGACTGAAGTGCTCCCCAAATTTACAGTGTATGTCATAATGAGTATTGAGGAGAGATGCCCGTTAGTGGATTGGTATGGCATTCTTCTCTGTAGATGTATATGCTGCTTTTAATGTCAGATAATAAAACTGTAAATGAATCTATAGCTGCTGGCCACAAGGAGAAAACTGCTTGCCAATGTAAACATGTGGTTATTTTCTACAAATTGCATTTGCTGGTGTGTAATACTCATGCTGGTGGCTTGGCAGGGTCTAGTTCTACTTCTGGCATCTGCAGCCTGATTCGCAAAGCATTCATATCTTTTGTGTAGTAAGGTAATGTGTGTATGTGGCAGGCATATTAGATGTAAAACTGAAAATATTTCATCTTGACTATTGTGGGTTGCTTATGTGGAGGTATTTGTACCACTGCCATTTGTCAACAAAGGAAACTTGTATGTGGCTTCCCAGTCATTAGTATTTTAAGCAGTATCCAAGGTAATACAGCCAAGTCATGTGCACTTACGACATATGGTATGCTATTCATAGGCTGACAGCATCTGCCATACTGGTTTGTGAAATGCTTAGCATATTAACCATAACATGCAGCTCTGTTGACTGCTTTGTTTTCCATCACTTCAAGTTGCACACTAAACCTGGAATGCAAATCATGAAACTGCTGCAAAGCTGTACAGCTGTAGACTTTTTTCAAATGTTTCTGTCAATTCTGCCTTACCTTTTATGCAAACTGGGTTCTTTATATATAATGTCCTTACAAATCTATATCAACTAAAAGGGACAGTAGAAACAAGGCAGACATCTGCACGTAGACAGTCAATTGTACATTCTTTCATAAGTTCACAAGTCATTCAGAGTTTACGAAGGACCGAAGGACAGGAAAAAGACTCTAGAAAAGGTTTTGTGATATAGATAACAGATATGTACCTGGCATGATGTTCTGCTTTGCTGATACACCATGTCTGTGCTGTACATATCCCTGAAATTAACAATGTAGTTCTCAGTTGTGTTAGTGTACTGATTGCCAGCTGAAATCTTAGACCAGTAATATCTAAATTTCCGTGTAGTGTATAATGTTAGGTTTGGAACCGCATTTTAGAAGGAAAAATATTTCTCTTTACAGGCATTTGCCATATTTGAGATATACCTGTCCTACAGTCAGCTGTGGGTTCATTTGCAGTACTTATTTTGTCAGGTTTTAGTTATATTTTGCCCTGGAGAAAGATATTGCTTTTGGATATTTTGTGCTGATTTGTATTCAGAAATAAGGCAAGAATATCATTCCCTTTCTAAAACTTGCACACATCGCATTTTACTAATGTATGGAAGAAGAAGGGTAAAACATGTGCAAAAAGCTTTGCTAATGCTTGTGGGACCAGGAGGCTGCCTTTTACATTCATGCTGTGCTCTCGGCAGACAGCCTGCCTTCAAAGCTATTTGCATGTCCTTAAATTGGAGGAAATGTGTCTGACTACATTGCCCCTTACTATAGAATGGCCACATTCAGCAGCCTTTCTCTAAAGAGACTAAAAACCTTGCCATGCCAATAAAGTACTTTTAAAGTCCAAGTAAGATACATGGATGTAGACTAAATGGTCATAAATATTACTGGAAGCAGGAAGGATGAGCCCACCCCATTTCATCTGTGACCCTAACCTTACATCACTTACTAAGGGGAGGGGCACAGCAGTGCTGGTGCCACCATGTCTGACTCACTGCTATTACACCATGTGATGAATGGCCAGCGGGAGGAGGGGCACTCACTGTTCGGGGCAGAGAATGGATTCTTCTGGCCTCAATTTTAACAGTAGGCAAAAGAAGACAGTGTTTTACAAGACCTGTATATGTGTTTGCTTCAGTGTTATTGTTCTGTAAAATCTGGGCTTGATGTGCGTGACTGTCACCTAGCTTCCAGGACATAGGTACAGGATGGTCATGCCTCTGTATTTGCATGTGAAATATGCAAACATGCTTCTATATGAGCAGCTCCTGCTAAAATCTTTAGATGGCTGTAATGAGCAATATGCCTCAAACCTAGTGTTAAAACATCTGTTTCCATAGTCACCTGATTGGTATATCATTAGGACTATAAATAAGAAACTGGTATGGTGATGCACTCAAGATTCCTGACAAGGAACTCTCCATTTGCTACGATATCTCATTTGAAGTATGGCAGTATAATGCTGCAGGATATTTCTAGTGCTGGATGATAAAAGTGAAGAAGGAGGTACCAAAACACCCCTTAGTGATTAAAATTAAGAATTATCCTGAAGCTTTTGCCCGCATTGGTGGCTACATGTTTGTAGAATCACATTCTGCATTCACATTACTATCTAACTGAAATGGTCAACAGTTTAACTTAAAACTCCCCATTTGTACTGTCTCTAGGGTAATTTTTTTAATATACGATCTCTAATGTTAGTCTCATTCTGTACTACTAATTGCTGTACTTCTACTAGAATATTCTTTTACCTGGCATTGACTGCATCACAGCACCACTGCATTATTTTTGAAGCAAGTGAGGGATTATCATGCTATACTTAAATAATAGACATTGGCTATATACCTATGGAAAAGCACTGGCAGATACCCTGAGTTAAAAGGTAGAAATGCAGCATTAGATTATTATTATTATTATTATTATCATCATGAAACAGCAAAGAAATACTGAATAATTTGTCCATCATTAAAAAAGAGCTAATACTTAATGAGGAAAACTATAATAAAGGCACTCCTGCTTCAAATCTAACTACAAAACTTGGTTACATCAGTGCAGTGATACAGATCTTTCCTGAAAATAATGTACACGTAGTAGCTTGTGCTCTTGCTAAAGAGAATTAGGCTCTATACTGACTTTTTACCTTAGTTTTTTTCTGCAAAAACAACAGTAGCAGAGCCTACGGAAAACAAAATAATAAGTGATCTTCAATAAAGTTTGCATGGGTATAGTGAGCCAGCCTATAGCATGAAATCAGTCTTTTCTTTCTGTCAGAGTCTGAAACTGTCAGTTGAACCCCACCAGAGAGAAGTCGTCAGAAAGATAAATACCCATTGGGGAATTCCTTTGTTTTGCTTTAAACTCATGCCAGATAAAGTAAATAATTGTCTCCACTGTGGTAAGCAAACTTCACACAGAAACTTCCACTTGCTTTGTGTCACCTGTTTAGGCCTGCATCACGGCACCCCTAGTTGCCTCTTTTGTGCCCGCTTTAACTCTTGGGTGATCAGACGTAGGGCTGAGATTTTAGCTAGATTCCATAGTCTTGAAGCTTCTCATTAGCATCCAATGGTGTCCACTGGTAATCTGGAGGTTAAGCAGCCTAAGAATTAGAAGGAAAAAGAAAAGAGTCCCAAGCTTAGGCCCTCGGATGACAACCAGTCCCCATCTGTCTCTCCTTCCAGGCTTATGATTGTTGAACAAGGCGAGATGCTTTTGCAGCCACCTTCTCTGTCTGAGGTGGTAATACAGGCCTCTGTCAAGACCCATTCAGAGTCCAACATGCCATCTGGTTCCTCTACTTTTGCACAGGCCTTTGCTTTCAGCTTCTCAGTCAAATCTGGGGCCACTCAGCAGGCCTCTGCTTCCAAAGAGCGGTCTCTTCCTCTTGATGCTTCTATGCAGCTTCGGCCTACATTGGTTCATCTTTCTTCCAAAGAAACAGGTGTCAGGACGTCAGACATCCCTAAGCCCAAGGCAAAAGTTGCTCTTAAGAAAAGTACTGCTGCAGGGCCTTTGGCTCCCTTTCTCAGGGATACCAACAGGACTTAATAAGACTAGCAAAAGGCCTGATCTCCATAGTTAGGCCTGGACAAGCACCTAGGGATGCCTTCCCAGGCAAAAGGAAAAGGGATCCTACTTCTGAAGCTTTCCCAGACCCATTTCAATCTAATGATAATCCAGTCCTAGAAGGATCTGGTTCTGATGAAGGACCCTCTCTCACATCTTTCTGAGGATTCAGATTTAGAGGAGAAGCTGCCCTCGGCTTCCCCCCAAGATGATATCACCTTTGGAGAGACTCTTCATGCTATAAGGGAACATTTTCAGTGGGAGGCACAGGAATACCCTCAGTCAAAAAAGAGAGAGTAAGGGAGTTCTTGGACATGCCAAAGCACAAACCTCTTACTATTCCACCTGTTCTAGATGTGGCTGAGGATGTCTTCCAGGATTTCTTCCTGAATCCTGACTGTCTTCCCCCACCCTTCATAAACCAGACAAGTTCTAAAAGGTGCAGGATTCCCATAAGTACCTTTTCAAAAATTCATCTGCTAATCCAGAGGTGATCACCCCAGGACCCAAAGGGGCTACAGCCAGTTCCTGTAGAAACTCTTTACCCACTGATAAAGAGAGAAGGGCCCTTGATAGGTTTGGGAAAACTGTTTATACTTCATTCACCCTTACTGTAAGGGCTGTCAACTGTCAATTTCACATGATTAAATATTAACAAAAGATTCTGGATCAGCTAAAAGAAATGGTTCCTTCTTTTAGAGGACAAAAACCTTTCTAAAGAACTTTTGGATCTCTGCCACTCCAGTTCTCAGGTAACTAGGCATTCCTTACACTGTCACTATGATGCTGTGGAGGCTTCTTACTGCTGCCACTGGTTCTGTTATTAGAAGGCATGCATGACTTAGGGAACAGTCTCTTCCAGACCATGTTAAATCTAACCTTCTTGATGCTCCCGTTGACAAGGAATTCTTCTTTAGACTTAAAGCTGAGGCAATTCTTAAAAACATGGAAGTAAAAGCTAAATATATGCAGTCTGTGAAAGACTTCCTCCAAGTTCAGCCTCCTAAGTTTGGCAGGAACTTTCCCATTAAATACTGGTCCTTTCCCTACCAACCTAGAGGCAGACAGAGGAAAACCCAGTGGGAAAGGGTTATAGACAGTGACAGCAGCTGCAGAGATCCAGACATTGGTCCTCAAAACTTTCTAGGCAAGGGAGTTCTAGGCCCCAGGCTTCTACCAGAGAGCAACAATAACTCACCTACCCCACCTCCCCTCCCCCCACAAGACTAAGAGGAAGGCTGGCTCTGTTCAAACAAAGATGGACTCGCATAACTTCAGACAAGTGGATTCCAGGCATTATTTCAAGTGGTTACAAACTCATGAATCATTAATGTCTGGATATACCAAGGCATTCGTTTTAAGTTGCCACTCCATCTCCAACTTTTCTAACCTTAAATTTTAATTATTCAGTTTCATTAAGTTCAGTGTTAAAGTTAAGAGCTAAGCAAATATAGTTTATCTGCATGAGCTGTTTATAACAACTTAAGCATTTTATAACAAAGATTAATTTTATTTAAGTATACCATACAATAGTATTGTTTAAGTGTTACCATGTATTTTTAAGACATAATTAATTAGTTAGCCAATGGTTTTTAATCATGTGATTTTTTTGTCATTATTTAATTTCCTCTAGTGTTTTGTAACATTACTCTGATGAAGCCCTGAGGTAACAGGGAGAAAGCACTAAGTCTACAATCAATAAAAGAGGTTTTTCCTGATGTTTTTGTGGAACTGCGAGTGATTGGTGGCATTATTTTTTATTTTTACGTTTCGTTCATGGTCCAAATATACCCCTACCTGGACGGTTGCTATATACAGCCCACAGATCTATCAAAGTTTGACAAAGATTTGAGGTTTAACCAAGACTTCCTCTCTTCCCTGGGCTTTATGATAAATCTGCAAAAATCTATCACTATTCCAATCAATCCGGGGGGCACTCCTGGACTCCTCACTTCAAAAAGCCTTCCTTCCCCCAGACAAGGTCTCCTTCCTGATCCACTACTTTCAAAAATCAAACAGAAACATACTATCTCAGCCAGAGAGTTTCTCCGATCATTGGGATACATGGCATCTTGCATCCTCATAGGTCCCCTGGCCAGGTTGTACATGAGGAAACTATATTGGCACCTCAAAAATGTATGGTGCTAGCACTCTTAGTCCCTAAAGGCTGAGATAGAGTTGATCCCTTGTCTCAAAGAAGAGTTTGCATGGTGGGTATATGCTTGTTCCCAAAATCAAGGCCTTCCATTCAAATTCACTCTCCAGGGTCAAATAATGACTACAGATGCCTCAAAGACAACCTGGGGCACATACTTTCAATACTTGCAATCTGAAGGGAAGTGGAAGGTACAGTTCAAGGGCAGGCACATAAACTGGAAAGAGCTTATGGCAGTGCAAAAAGGCCTGATAGCTTTCAAAGAAAAATGGAAACCAGGGGTCCTGTTGGTCAGAACAGACAACACCACAGTAATGTGGTACATAAACAGGCAGGGGGGCACCCAGTCGTACCCTCTGTGTTACCTAGCAATACAGGTCTGGGAAAACTGCTCACTCTCTGGTGTTGCACTTCCTGGCACAGTACCTTCCATGGAGTCAAAATACTCTAGCAGATCACCTCAGCAGAAAGTTCATGGACCCCCACAACTGGCATCTGCATCAGAAAATTTTTCTCAGCATTGCTCAGAAATGGGGAGTCCCACAGATAGACCTCTTTGCCACAAAGGAAAATGCTCAACTGGAAAGATTCTGTTCTAGGACCAAATAGAAATCAGCCTGGAGAACAGATGCCTTCTTCTTCCCTTGGACACATCTCTTCATTAATGCATTCCCTCCCTCACCCCTACTACCTCGAGTGCTTCTAAAGATAAGGGAGGATGGCCCAAGGGCAATACTGATATCCCCAGACTGGCCCATGCAACACTGGTATCCTCTGCTTCTCAAACTAACTGACCAGAGTCCATGACTTCTTGCTTAGATAGTCAACCTTCTCTTTCAGGACAAGGAAAGGATGGTGCACCACAACCTGCAGACGCTTGGTTCTCGGCTTGGATAATCTCACAGCATTTGCTTAACCAGGATATTTTTAAGGAATCCAGAAAGCCTAGCACTAGGAAATCATACTCATCTAAGTGGAAAACATTTTTCATCTGTTGCCAGATGCAGCACCACAATCCTGATTCCTACCATTATAGATTATCTGGCTAGTCTGGTTGATAAAGCCTTTCCTAATCCTCCATTAAAATTCATTCATTTGCCATTTCGGCACATATACCTGCTCTTCCTCCTGTCTTTTCACATCCTCTGTTAAGACAATTTCTTAGGGGAGTCATCCACATAAGACCCCCGAGGAGGCAACCTACCTCTCTATGGGACTGCAACTTTGTTCTGGAAAAATTGACATTGCCTCCTTTTGAACTTGCAGCCTCTGCCCAACTGAAGTTTCTAACTTGGAAAACTGCCCTACTGCTGGCTGTCACCTCAGCCAAAAGGGTCACTGAACTGCAGGCTCTCATGGCAGTGGAAACATTCCTCATCTTCCACCCAGACAAGGTTTCCCTCAGAACTAATCCTTCCTCCATGCCCAGGGTGATCACTGACACTTCTCTAAATCAAGCCATTCAACTGCCCACATTCTTTCCCAACCCCCAGAACAACAAAGAAAGAATACTTCATTTCTTGGGTGTGTGTAGGCAGTTCTGCTACTATCTTGACAAAACAAGAGCCTTGAGAATATCTGACCAGTTCTTTGTGACCTTTGCCCCTGGCTTGGAGGAAATGCCAACTTCTAAACAGACTATCTAAAAATGTATTTTTCTTTATAACCATCATGGCAAGAAATTACCCAAGGCTGTCAGGTACCTTCACCAAACATTACCACTTGGCAGCCGTTTTTAGGTTCATAAGTTCATAGGTAGGTACTAGGCTATCTGGCCAAGGGCATTTTTAAGCCTAGCCAGAGTGTGTCGGCTTTCGCCGCCCCATTGATTAATTAACTGAACCTCTGTCAAGCTGAGCCAATGAAGTGATCCCAGGGGTGAATTTTCTGTTACCCATCCACTCGTCAAGGCTTCTCTTGAAGAGTGTTAGTGAGGGGCTCTGCCTAATGTAGTTAGGAATTTTGTTCCAAAGCATGGGGAGTCTCTGTGACAGGAATCTATCCCTCCAGCATGTTCTATTTATTGTTGTGGCAAGGTTTAGCTCACTAGAGTGCATGGCTCGCAGTGACTTGGATTTCTTTAGGTGGAGCATGTCCATCAATTCTGAGTTGGACATGGCTTTGTAAGTCAGGCAGAGATCACCTCTGAGTAAGTGATATGCCACTGAGTACAGCTGGGGTTTTTTCAGTCGGGCTGCATAGGACATATGTTTGAGGCCAGTAATCCTCTTGGTGAGATGCTTTTGCGGTCTTTCCAGCTGTCGGAAGTGTCTTGTGAGGTACATCCCAAATGGGGCATTGTATTCTATGATGGGTCTGATGAGTGACGAGTAGAGGGGCACTATAACCTCTTTATTTCTAAGTGCGAACCCCTTAGTAATTAGATGGGCCACATAGAAGGATTTCCTAACTACTTTGGCAATATGATTGTCAAAGGAGAGATTGCTATCTACCTGGGTCCCCAGATCTCTTACTACCTCTTCTGTATTGAGGGGGCTGCTGCCTATGTGGTAATTCGTGAGTGTTTTGTTTTTCCCAAACAGGATGACTATGCATTTTTGGCATTTAGCTTGAGGCCATGACTTTGACACCAGGTGTCTGTCTCAATAAGGCCTTTTTAAAGGATGTTCGTGTCAGCCGGAGAGTCAATTTTGCCTCCCAGTTTGCAGTCATCAGCGAACTTGGTTAGCCATAGTCCTCCTGTGTTTGCCTGTACTTCTGAGAAATATATGCCGAACAGTAGGGGTCCCAGAACCGAGCCTTGCGGGACACCACTTGTGACTGGTTTAGAGTCAGACCTGGAGCCCGCTATTCTTACAGTGTGAGTTCTGTCTGTAAGCCAGTTGGCAACCCAACTTGTGACATAGGGGTTTATGTTCAGGCTGGTGAGTTTTTCTATAATACCCGAGTGAGGAATGGTGTTGAACCCCTTGGCAAGATCAAGGTAGGCTGTGTGAACCACCTTTCCCTCATCTATGGCCTTGGTGGCTGTCTCGAAGAAGTCAACCAGGTTTAGTAGGCATGATCTGCTCCTAACAAAGCTAAATTGGGTCTGGATAACTTTAGCTATGAATTTTGTACCCAGCAAATAGACAGAAATGACAGCATACTTCATAGGTTCATACTAGGCTAACTGCCCTTGCAAGCCGTTTTAAGCCTAGCCAATTATCCCCTGTGAAATTCAAACCCTGTACCTATTGTTTCTAAGGCAAACACCTTAACCATTAGGCCACCCTCCCAACCCAGAGCAGGCTTCACCACTGCCATCTTGCAGGGCATCCTCCCCTCTCCTCTCCCTAATATCCTTCTACCCTCATTTCAGCTTTGGGAAGCTTCCCACAAGTCAGGACTGCAACAGTGAAACGTGAAGAACATACTACAGTTGTGTACACTTACAGTAAATGTAGATATTCAAGTGTATTCACTGTTGCAGTCTTCTTTCCCTCCCTCCTCCCCCTTTTGCCTACTAGGTAGTCTACTTATAACTTATTTTTTAGCCAAGGGAACCCCTCTTTGCCTTCTTCCTGTAGGGGTTCTCTTCCTTAGTTCCCCACTGTGCACTTGGTGCTCCTCCTAGTAGGGGACATGAAAAATTTACTTCATGAAAATATGCTGGGTCCCTATATACCCAAGCCTACTGACTTCTGTTAGGGCGTCCACCAGCCTTAGTAGGACGAAAACATTTTCTCTGGTAGTCAGGCCTGCCAAGGGCTTTCATGGTAGTAAATCCCACAAGTCAGGACAACAACAGTGAATACTCTGAAACATCTACATTTATAACTGTACTGTCTGCGCACATGTATAACAATTTATATATAAATGAACAGTTGAATCTTTACTCACATCTCTAGGGGAATATACAGGGTGGATTTGCTGTCTTACCAACATATTGCTTGTTGCTCATTCTAAGGATATTGCTTTGCGGACATTTGTGGGTTTTTTACAGTATCTGCTTGTCTTTCAGGTTAGATACAATGAAGTAATAGTAGTGCCTGAAAACAGTGATATGCAGAGAACAAGCACCTAATAAATCAAATCTACATTCCTGACTTCACTGCCATAGTTTACTTTTTTTTTCAAATTACTCTAATGTTCCCCATACTGTATTCTAATACCATTGCAATAAATATCCTGCAACATATGTTTTTCACTTTAGTGTCTTTTTTGGTGAAAGCCCTCCTGTTTTGGTCTTGGACTAATGCAAAAGTGCTCCTATATGGCCTTATTTAACCCCCTGAGCTCATTTATAACATTGTATCATTATAATGTAATAATTACCTTGTAAATACAGTTTTATTTTACACACTTTGTCAATGCAGCTTTAGTTGTATGGGCAATTACTGCATAAGGCATCGCTTTCTGCTATTAAGTCAAGTTTCATGTTTAATGTTTAGCTCTCAGGAAGTTATGTTTATTCTAGCCTGGGTCAAGGCTGAAAAGGATCATAGGATAATTTCACTTACCTGGTTGATAAATAATTAAATAAAATAAAAATAAATAAATAAATAAACACAGTGTTAAATAGAACTAGGGCAACAAATGCCAATGTGATGTTGATTATTCATCTGTTTCCTGTGTACTATGTATACATACAAATAGCTTAGTGGCAAAGTTACTACCGTTGTTACTTCACAGCAAGGTGTTCCTCGTTTGACTTTTGGCCGGGGTACCCTCTGTGTATAGCGTACTTGTTTGTTTAGGTTCAGTCCAGTCTCCCACATGTAGCAGGTGGAATGGCACCTCTAAGTTGTCCATAGGTGTGTGTGTATATGGTGTAGGAAAAAGTCTGTTAATCTACATCTGTCTCCATTTGCTAGTAAAATCTGTGCATGGCACAGAGGTGCTCTAGGAGTCCTATATACTTTGACAGCAGTGGAAACTTCCACTAAGAGGTATATGTATTCTACCATCAGTCAATGTATCTTAAAAGACACTCCCATACATCACAGAATACTGCCATTTGTGTCCTAAGTAATAGAAGGACAAAATAAGATGGTATAGTCCATCCAGCTTCCTGTTAGTTTAATGCAATGAATAAATTACAAGACCTCTGCCAATCCAATGGAAAGAAAGCTGAGATAGTTAAAACAATATATTCGTAAACCACATGCAATGACCTACAGATTTTTTTTTTACAATGTGCTGTTATTTAAATCATATTTTGCCTATTTTGATGGCTGGAGATGGGGTATAGATTGCTGAGCAATAATTTTGCTAGGGATATGACTTTACCTTTAAAAAACCTATGTGGGGAAGTCAAAAGGACCCTGAGTAGAAGTTGAAGATTTGCGTTCAGCTGTACTGGTCGTTCGGTATCATTCTTCTCTAATATTTATAAGGCAGGGATTTAACAGGGTTACTGGAGAACGCGGCAAGGAACAACTGATGCGTAAGTGAGACAGTACCAAGTCTGGCTCATGTTCCAAATGCAGGTATGCTCTTCATGAGGTTAACACCTTAATCCCGTCATATCAGAGGACCATTAGCAGTACCTGCACATATAACTGTGCAGCTTAGAGTGTAGTACACCTGGCAAGTCATCTGTCAGGCTCCTGTTTTTATGTTGGCAAAACTGAGAGTGTGCTTAGAACAAGAATTTCTGAGCATACTTTCATGTAAATTTGCTCCTCCTCGTAGGACTTGCATGGTATTACCATCTTTTTATGAAAACAGACATGATTTTGTCAGCCTAACCATGCTATATTCATCAGCTAATCAGTAATTTTCTCATCATATTTTTCCTTCATAAAACATTTAATACTCTGCCATCTACACCTTTCATAATTGTAGTAATGTTACATACAAATTATTACTGGAAAGCAAAACTTTGTTATACTGGAACCCAGAGGTTTATAATCACAGCCTACACACCCACCAGCACTGGATTTAGAGAAATTAGAATATGTAATTAAAAGCTGTATGAGAGATACTGAAGAATTTGATAGGAAAGCTGGATAAAAGAATAATTTAAATAAAGTATTTTGAGCACTAAAAATACACATTTTCCAAGAAAGCTCCCTTCAAATCAAAACTGTACTAAGCAAATGTCATAGCTAACATTTAAAGTAACTTCAGAGCTGCCTTTAATAGTATATTAAGAACTACTCTGATATTGATAACATTTTGTATCACATTAGGGCCACAATGCCAAGACGTACCTTCAGAACCAAACAAACACTGCTAGCAACACCAATAGCTCTGGTAAAACAGCAAAAAATATTAGCTGTTGGACATGCTCCACTTAAAGAAATCCGAATCCCTCAGAGCCACACGCTCCAGGGATCTAAACGTTGTCATCACAATGAACAAAACCTGCTGGAGGGATAGGTTCCTGACCCAGAGACTCCCCATACTCTGGAATAGACTGCCCATACATGTCAAGCTGAGCGCCTCGTTGGCCCTCTTCAAAACGAACCTTGATGATTGGATGGGAGATAGGAAATTCACCCCGGGGATCATGTCAGTCACACTGCTAGACAGGGGCCCAGAGAAGTAAATATTGTGGGAAGAAATTTCCAGGGAATTGTTATGGCTAGGCTTGCATAGGCCGTAGAGCCGATAGCCTAGTACCAACCTATGAACCTATAATGCTAGGCACTGCCAACATTAAACATCAACAATTTTCCTCTGAAAATCTAGATGTTTTAAATAACCTGCATCCTCACCAGAAATGGAGTGATACAGAGGTGGTGATGCAATCAAGTAATACATGGAGGGCTCCATAGCAACCATATGGCTGTTCATCTACATCTTGATGTCTTTATGAAAAAGAATAAAATAAAACTCTGTAATAACTACTATCTGTTATTCATCTCACAAGTCCTATTCGCTTTTCTCTTTTTGCTTCCATTCCAGAAACAGTCTTTCCTCTTCTCCAGTGCATGCTCACTTTTGCTTGCGCACAGTCTGTGGAAATGATAAAGTGCTGCAGGTCACATAAGGACTAATTACAGGTCACTGGTTGCTGACCCATGATTTAAACTATTTTCCCCTGTTGTCATATGCAATAATATTTGGTTGCACTGAGGCCATGGTAAGTTAATTATGATGCATCATTTTGCAAATGTTACTTTATAGTTAGTATTTTTATCTGTTCTTCCTACCAGCACTGAACTCAGGCATACTAGCTTCCATAATCTTTTATATGCCCATTCTGTCCCTGTGGCACATGGGAACTGATTGAAAAAGGGACATGCATCATACTGTGGCCAGTAAGGAGGTATTTTCTTGTGTTCTAATCATTTCTGTAGCCTTCGTGTACAATGACCCATGCACAGGGTAAATTCAAGTACAAGTAAATGCATCCTATGCACCAAGGACTTTTGGCAGTACAAAATAGTCTTCTACTGCCCCACTTGCAGTTGTCAGGTTTCTGTGCTATGTCCAGTTAAGTAGTGCCATTCTACTTTTAATCCATTCTTCTAGCTCTCTTTTAGCTTTAGCCTTTTCTACTCTTTGCTGCATTTTGCTCTTTTCCTTGTACTGTGCCTACTGCCCACCTTCTCCTTTCCACCTGTTATAGGCTTTATCCTTTACCTAAATTGCAAGTCTCACATTCCTATGTAATCATAGTGCTTTCTTGTTTTGATTTTTTGCTGCTTCAAACCCTTATTCAAGGCCATGAGTGCTGCCCACCTGGTCCATTTCTGCAGCTTGTGTACACAATCTATGTGTTCCCATTCTCCTACATCATCTTTGACTTCCTTCCTCAAAACAGTACACCCATCTCCATTGCTTTGCCTTTTACTTTAAACCATGCAGTGGCACAATCACAGTTGACTAATGGCACATTATCTGCATTTGTTCAGTCTACAATTCTATCCTTTCTGGTACTGTCCTGCTTCAGGTGGTTAAACCCTCTCACTGTCCAAGACATTAATTAGTTCCTGCATCTGCTTTCTCCTACAACTTTGAATCTCTCAGTCCAAAACTTTCATATTCAAATCCCCTCTGAATATTACCTTTTCTACCTACCCCAATCCTTTATTTTATCATCCAGTCTCTCATTCTTCACTCTTGTTGTGATTGGAGAATAATTTATTTTATCAGTTGATCAGCACTCCCCGACACCTTGACTGCCACACACTTTACCAGTCTTCCAACCCTGGCTATACCCTTGCTCACTTCCTAGTGTTATCATCTTCCTCTTAATCTAACACATAATACCCTTCTTTATATAAATTGCTACTCCACCTCCATCTCTCCTTTCTCCATCATTCCCGAACAACCTGTACCCAGGAACCACCAAGTGCTTCCCCTTCTTGCCTTCGGTCTATCCCTTCTTGTCTTTGCTCCATGTTTCTGTGATAATACCACTGTTCACCATCTCTCAGTTGCCTCATTCATTGTAGCTCCCACATCTTCCTACCCACACTGACTGCACTACAGAGTATGACTACCCAGCCATGGCCCGTGCCATACTTGTTTGCTCTCCGGTTATATATTCTTCATGTTTGTCTGCCTTCTGTGTACTACTGAAGCTGTTACCCTTTCCTCTCATTCTGTAACCTTTGTTCTGTCCTTCCATCTTAGTTTAAAGGTACAATCATTGAAATGTCAATTTCCCAGTCAACACTAAGCACAGCTGTTCCTTCTCGACTTAGATGGCCTATCTGCCAGGTCTTCCCCACAATCCTACCAGTCCTAAGCCCTTCTCCCCTGTTCCCTGCACTAGACGTTTTTTTCTATACTCCCTAATCTCTTTCCTTTGTGTGCTGGCTGCTGATTCTGGTATCAGTGCTGAGAAAACAACCTCCAACTTCTGCTCCTGGCATCTCTCTGCCACCTCTCCGTATCTGCTGGCTGCACCCCTCAGCTGTCTTTCCTCACAGGTCATTGGTGCCTACATGCACCATAACATATATACATCCCTCCAACTTGGTAATAATTTGGTAAACTCCTCCCATTTCTTTTCAAGACTAATCCCAGAGGCCAGTTTCACTGAGATTTGATCTGTTCTTTTTCTCTTTTGCCTAGACCACAATTCCCTTTGTGATTGTACTCCAGCTTCCAAAACCTTATTCTCTTTCCATGTTCAGGTTGTCCTGTCATCACCTCTTACCCCATTCCACTACTCCTCCTAACTGTAATATTTCCACTTCTTACCCCATGCCCCTCCTACCTGCAATATTTCTACTTCTTACCCCATGCCACTCCCCCTCCTACCTGTAATATTTCTACTTTTTACCCCATGCTGCTATCCCTCCTACCTGTAATATTTCCACATCTTACCCCAAGCCACTACCCTTCCTACCTGTAATATTGCCAATTCTTATGCTATGCCACTACCCTCTCCTAGCTATATTTCTAATTCTTACCCCATTCCCCTCCTACCTGTAATATTTCCAGTTCTTACTCCATAAAACTACCCCTTCTACCTGTAATATTTCCAGTTCTTACCCCATGCCCCTCCTACCTGTAATAGTTACACTTTTTACCCCACGATCCTACCCCTCCTACCTGCAATATTTTCAATTCTTACCCCATGCCTCCTACCTGTAGTATTTACACTTTTTACCACATGCCACTACCCCTTCTGCCTGTAATATTTCCACTTCTTGCTTCATGCCACTACCCCCTCCTTTCTGTAAATTTCCACTTCTACTTCCACCACTCACAGGCTTCCTCACTGTTTTTGTTGCCTCCATCAATATTGTGTATGGAAGCTCTTTCCCAATTCTTTTTCCCCCCTACTTCTCCCATCTGGCTAAGGGGGGGGGGGTTCTCCCTAGCCACTTCCCTTCTACCAACCTTGCAATGTTACTTCCCAATCACTTGTCGCTATTCTTTCCATCTGTCCATCCACACTGGTTTTCTTTCTTACCTCACTCTTATGCTGTATCTCTCACTTTCTCCCTTTACCTTACTCTGTGCCATTCCCTTTTCTGTATTTGCCTGCCAACTTCTAACTGTGTTGATTTGCCTTCTGCCCTACTCCCCTCCAACATTTTTCCCTACCTGATCCCATCTACAAGCCACTTGCTGCTTCCACCACTCCAGTCCCACTCTGTCAGTACACTAGTATTTTCAGTCTCCCATATTCCACTATGAACCTACCCCAGTTTTCTACAGATGTTCCAATGTCCTCTGCTGTTGCAAAGCTCCTTGATCCATACAAATGGTTCACATTCTGGGCACTTCACAAATCCTCCATCAGACTTCTAGACGGTAGTAATTCTTTCATGTCACATTCCACATTATTGTTTCCTAACATTTAAAAAAATAAGCTGGAAAAGTGGTTAATACAGGTATTGTGCTGTGCTTAAGTGGGAGAGAAGATGTGAAAGATTAGGTTGCTAAAATTTTATCAAACTAAGGGGAGAGCCTTCCCAGTATAAACTTGTATGCACCAATATCAGCAGATGACAAAAATGGAGGGGGTTTCTAAAGTCAGAGTTACATGCAGAGCAGTCAAGCCAAGGGCCACCGGGTTTATAAGCACAAGAAAGCCAGGGTAGGTAGCTAGGCTGAGGAAATTGGCAACCATTTGAAAGGTTGAGACTTAGAATTTTGTGTCCTATAATGTGGAGACTGAATGTCCAAAAATCCAGACTTAACACATATTAAATATGAGACTGACATTTCTTGGCATATTCCCTTTTCCCTGAGATATAACCATCTCATGGTTAGAAACCACAACACGACTAGGCTTTCCCCCTCAAAAAAAAAAAAAAAAGAAAAAAGAAAAACACTTCCGTAGCCCAAAAGTAAAATAATCCATTTATTACAAATAAAAAACCTAAGCAACACAAAGTTAAGTGCTTTTGTCCATTACCGCAGTTGGACTTCATCAGATCAATGGTGCCTTAACATTAAAATGATTAAATATACAGTTAGAATGATCACATGTAACAAAACAGCCAGTGACAAAAATCCATCAATTAATGCATCAGTTAATTAAATTAATTGATTAAATGCGTAATTCAATTTGCATAGCAAAAAGAGTTAGTATATACAAGTTCAGGTGGGTTGGTGGAGGGCTTGCCTTCCATATCAGGTGTTGCAGGTGTTTGTCTCCTGCACAAAAATGAAAATTAAAGAAGGAGAAAAATGTTTTATACTCATTCTTCTCCAGTATTCATAGTTTTTTAAAGATTTGGGACTTTTGATCTGATGTCAAATTGTGTTTTGTTATTTTTAGTGTAAATAAAACTGTTTTTTTTTTTTTAGCTCCTCTCTTAAATCAGTTCCAGCTAAACCCTGTGACAAAAATGTTTGTTATTGGCTCTAATCAGAAACTTAAAAAAAAGAAGAAAAAACAAACTTAAAGTAAAAGAATAGTACAACAAAACAGGAACAAAAATAAGAAAATGTAAGTATGTAAACCATAAAAGAAATTACAGATAAACACAGAGCAGTCTTATGTGTCAACTTCAGAGCTGCTTCCACTTTACAAAAAATATAGCTCTGTGATATCCAAAAAGGGAGCGTGTTCAGCCAAACAACCACAGTAGAAAACCACAAGAAGACTGGATACCAGATGGTCAATAAAAGTCAGGAGAACCACGGATTTAGCGTACAAAACCTTTAATACATGCTTTTGTCAAATGGACTTTATCAGAAAAGATTTTAACAACCAAGAACTGCCATTATATATTCAATGGCAATTAATATCAATTACTCAATTAAAGACAAAATCAATAACCCGTAAAATGCTAACAAAAAATTCCATATAGAACACTATTCATGAGTTAAAAACATATATTATAAAAACTGCTCTTTACCAAACTTTATTTGTATGAATGACATAAAATATAATAAATAATAATAAAATCACCCCCCTAAATCATCTTGTACCACTTCTAGTATGGAAAATAAAAATTTCATAAAATTAATACATTCAGTAGAATGTTTATATAATGCGCTCCTTTCATTTTTAACTCTAATGTAGTATATGTGCTCTCTCATGCATTCGTACAATGATCTTCTAGTCATTCCCATGTAATAAGCATTGCACCCACTACATATACTAATGTACACTATCCCTTGGATTTACATGTACAGTAACCTGGAACTACAAAAGTTTCATCCAAATGGGGAATCATAATGTAAGGTCCTTCAAGAATGAATCTGCATAAACTACAGTTACCGCAATTAAACATACCCTTCTTCTGGGTTTTCTTCAATAAATTTCTATTTCTTCTTGTAACACCCCTCTCAAGAATAGTTTTTATATTACAGGTATTCCCATAAACAAAACTTGGTTTAGTACCTGTAACTTCTAGAAGGTCCTTATTCCCTTCCAGAATTCTCCAGGTGTTGTATACTATGTCCCTTATTAATTTACAATCAGTGATCATGTCCATACTGAACATGGCCACATTGTTCTTTGTTGTTTTACTTAAGGAACCCATTTTGTATATCAAAGGTTTCCTAAGAATGAGTGGATAAACATTGTTTCTTTTATTCAAAATGTCGTTCTTAACAGTATCCAAAAAACTTTCATCATAACCCCTCACTATGAATAAATCAGTGATAAATTTGAGTTCATGGTTGAATTCTGTTTCCTGAGTAGTCATCCGGCTTACCCGAATATACTGGCCCTTGGGAATGTTCTTTTTAATAAAAACTGGATGATTGCTATGGTGATGCAAATATCCGTTTGTAAAGATATCTTTCCTAAATATTTTACTGTCAAACACTTAATCCGTTCAGTTCCAAGATAAACTAACATCTAAAACTTTAATACATGAACCATAAGCTCCTGTAACAAACTTTAAATACCCAGAAGTAATGTTCATGTCTCTCAAAAAATTATCAACGTCCATGTCATTACCTTCTAAAATAAAAAAACAGGTCATCCACAAACCTTACATAGTAAAAAATTCTGTATTTCTCATATAAGGATACCAATTTAGTACTTTTCCATAAGGCTAGGACAATGTTAGCATACACTGGGGCAGCCGAAGAACCCATTGCTAATCCCTTTACCTGTTTGTAGTAGCGCTGGTTAAATAGAAAATAATTATTGTCTAAAATAAACTCAATTAATTCACATAGTAAATTTACTTTGGTGCTACCTAAATCTGTGTTGTTACAAAGGAAATTTCTTACTGCTTCAACCCCTTCTACATGCGGAATACTAGTAAATAGTGACACTACATTTACTGTCAACATCGTGTTTGTTTGTATTAAAAATAAAAGACTTAGAAAAGGTCCTTATTTTATCCAGGAAATCCCAAGAGTCCTTTAAATAGGATTTAAGTTTCACTACTACAGGTTTCAATACTGCATCAATCACTAAGGAAATACCTTCAGTGATCGCCTGTGGGGAAGATATTCTCGGTCTAAATGGGGGGGTCTATGATGCTTTTATGCATTTTAGGAATACCGAATAGAATTCCTATTTTTTGGAAATTCTACAACACAAAAGTTATACATATCAAAATCTATTTGCTGGTTCATCAACAATTCATAAAGAAATGAATGAATAAATTTGCAACCACGCCCAATATCAGATATATTAACTTGTGCATAATCAGTTTCAACAGATAAGAATTTTAACATCCCCTTGTTATATTGTTCAATATTCATGATAACCAAGTTCCCTCCTTTGTCACTTCTCATATACCTCAAATTGTTGTAACTTTTCAATTCATTAAGTGCTTTACGTTCATGCACAGATAAATTCTCATTCCAATTTCTATGTTTGTTGATTAAACCCTTTTTAAAATCATTTAAACATATTTCTTCAAACACGCTTAACGTGTGACATAAATTGGGGGTAAAACAAGACTGTTTTTGTAATCAACAGACATTTCCCAGACATTTTTAAACAAACACTGTAGATTTCACTTTCTAGCATATTATTTAAAGTCAATAACAGTTTTTTTCATATTTCACCCTTTTTGTAGGCACAAACCCAAAGCCATATTTCAGCACTCTCTCCTGTGTTTCTGTAAACACTACATTAGATAGATTGATTAAATCAAAGTTACCAGTTCTTTGGTCTATTCGTCATCCCTTGGAAGATTTGGAGGTCAGTTGTTTTCTGATTCTGGTGGTTCTGCCCCTTGTTGTCCTTGTCTCTCATCGTGGTAAAAATGTTGATAATTTTTTGAGAGACATGAACATTACTTCCGGGTATTTAAAGTTTGTTATAGGAGCTTATGGTTCATGTATTAACTTTTTAGATGTTAGTTTATCTTGGAAATCAACAAGGAAAGTGTTTGACAGTAAAATATTTAGGAAGGATACCTTTACAAATGGATCTTTGCAATACCATAGCAATCATCCAGTTTTTATTAAAAAATAAAATTCCCAAGGGCCACTACATTCGCGCAAGCCGGATGACTACCCAGGATACAGAATTCAACCATGAACTCAAATTTATCACTGATTTATTCATAGTGAGGAGTTATGATGAAAGTTTTTTGTAAACTGTTAAGAACGACATTTTGAATAAAAGAAAAGGGTACTTATGTATTATCGCAACCAGATTTCTCATGGCAATAGCGGTTGCTGTCCGATCCTGAAATATCTTCATAAACGTTGTGAAAAAGTTGCTTTGTGTGTTTTCTTAACCACTACGTCTTCTTTTCTGGACTGTTATCAATTAAATGTCAGAAAATTAGACTATCGCTGCTTAGGTATGCTTCTTTATATATTGGCTTACTGCCACTGCATTGCAATGGAACATGAGCATGCCATATACTACACTGAGAAGCTTAACAGTCACGTCGCACAAGTTAATTTTGAAAAGACCGATGGCAGTACAAAGGCTTCTGGCTTCCCTTGAAAATCACTGACCATAACCCTGACAGTGTCATATACAAAGAGGGAAGTAAGTGTTCTGAAAATGTTTCCCTCAGTACACGGAGCTGTGTGTGTAAAATAATGACATCAGCACCGACAGTATACATTCACATTTATTTGTGCATAACTAGGATGCTACAATGGTTTGAGAACTATGATTTCATTAAAACACACACGCAAGCTAAATGAAAACACTGACATGGAACTCATCCTAGTTATATCCTCAGATCTTCTGTCTTTTATCTGACAACATAAGTTAAGGAAGAATACAGCCCAAATTATTACCGTTACTTGACAGCATTTACTGCCATGAAAAAAAGGAACGTTCAGCTGGCGGACTTGCAAAAAGCAACATGTTGGCAGTAAAGTTCATACAGAAACAAGCACAGTAGTTATTTTTTTTACATTTCTTGGATTACACTCCCGAAACCAGCCTGTAGTGTGAAAGAAAACACAGTAGATAACTTCTGCAAAACATTAACAAGCATATGTCATGATCGGGAAGCGGATGTTATTGCCGTGAAAAATCTGGTTGCGATAATACGCAAGTACCAAGAAAATATGTTTATCCGCCCATTCTTAGGAAACCTTTGATATACAAAATGTATTCCTTAAGTAAAACAACAAAGAACAATGTGGCCATGTTCAGTATGGGCATGACCACTGATTGTAAATTAATAAGGCACATAGTATACAACAACTGGAGAATTCTGGAAGGGAATAAAGACCTTCTAGAAGTTACAGGTACTAAACCGAGTTTTGTTTATTGGAATACCTATAATATAAAAAATATTCATGAGAGGGATGTTGATTTTGCCTTTAAATCATTCTAAATATCCCTAATGCTTGAAAATGCCTTGTCAGTGTAGTTAGTTTAAGTTGTTTTGTACCATTACACACCCAAGCATTCTTTCTTTGGGTTATTACATCAAGACGTTAGCAGCACCCTGTACAGAAACAAATGCCCAAAAAAGTAAATTTCATCTATAAAACTTCCCTTTGAATTGAGACCTGTAACTTAGTGTGACTAAAACAAAGCCACTGTGGAGAAACAAGCTTAGAA
Organism: Protopterus annectens; assembly: GCF_019279795.1. Classification (NCBI taxonomy): domain Eukaryota; kingdom Metazoa; phylum Chordata; order Ceratodontiformes; family Protopteridae; genus Protopterus; species Protopterus annectens. Next base: position 1,014,030,820 of record NC_056728.1, read on the forward strand.
CAGCCAGTCTGCACATTAAACAGAATTACTAAAAAAAAATCTCACACACTAACCTAGTCTAGTGTCAAAACCCAGAGACCACACATGGAGACATCTATGTGACCCAGGCCATGACCTACAGTAGACCACCGAAATACAATTCTGGACAATATGGGTATGCAATTTTCAACTATCTCTGTAACCATCTTGATAAATATGGGTATCCTGAGACAATGTAGCAATTGCCTCATGTTCAGAGACAAAAATGTAATACTTAAACAAACAGACATAGTATGTGTGAGAGATGCACATGCACAATCACCAGAGGCAAAATTCTCACATACAAACAAGTTGTCAAGAACACACATACTACATTCACCACACACACATAGACCAACTTATGCTGAGACACTGAAAAGCAATTTTCTCAAATCTCAAAGACCTTCTAAGCCTATAAATGACAACACTTATCCTCAGCAATCTCTAAAGCACTCACCAAAAGCAATGCCAAACATAACACATATGCCTACACCCAGTGGACCCCACGAGCAAAGCCAATAAGGCAAGCAAACACATTACCCAGGACTCTAATCATAGGGGACTCCATTGTATGGCACACAGATACCCCATTCATCAGACTGGACAAGGAGAACATAACGGTTATCTGGAGCCAGGATCTGCCAAGTTACACATGTAAAAACTAAAAGAAAAACCTAGCAAAGCTAGATTTTCCACTGTGTGATTCCTTAAACCATCTTGTATTAGAGGCAACATAGGATATATGCAAAAAAACCCTTAAGAACATCAGGTGTTTTAGGTATATGGCAGTTCCGAATGCCCATGACAATTTTCTTTTTAAATTCTGTTATGGACACATTCAGCCCAATAAAGATAAACCCCACTAGCTGTGGACATGCATGTTTCAGCCTTCTTATAGCATCATCAGCACAGAATAGGTGGACAGTTTTGCTAACCTTTGGAAACACAGGGTTGTCATACCCAGCTGATGTCCATAACCATTAGGGGGTCTGCAAAATATTCCAACTAACAAACGAAAACATTGAATAACAAGGTCACACAGACTAACCAATCAGTAAAAACTATAAGAAAAACCTAGCCAAGCTAGATTTTCCACTGTGTGATTCCTTAAAAAGTCTTGTATTAGAGGTAACAGGATATATGCAAAAGACCCCTTAAGGACATCAGGTGTTTTAGCTATATGGCAGTTCTGAATGCCCATGACGTTTTTCTTTTTAAAGTCTGTTATGGGCAAATTCAGGCCAATAAAGATAAGCCCCACCAGCTCTGGACATGTGTGTTTCAGCCTTTTTATGGCCTCATCAGCACAGCATAAGTGGACAGTTTGGCTAACCTTTGGAAATACAGGGTTGCATACCCAGCTGCTGTCCATAACCATTAGGGTGTCTGCAAAATATCCAAACTAACAAGCTAAAACATTGAGTAACAAGGTCACACAGACTAACCAATCAGTAAAAAGTACAAGAAAAAACTAGCCAAGCTAGATTTTCCACTGTGTGATTCCTTAAAACATCTTGTATTAGAGGTAACATAGGATATATGCAAATGACCCCTTAAGGGCATCAGATGTTTCAGCTATATGGCAGTTCTGAATGCACATTATGTTTTTCCTTTTAAAGTCTGCTATGGACATATTTAGGCCAATAAAGCCAAACCTCACTAGATGTGGACATGCATGTTTTGGCCTTCTTATGGCCTCATCAGCACAGCATAAGTGGACTGTTTGGCTATCCTTTGGAAACACAGGGTTGGTGTACCCAGCTGATGTTCATAACCACTAGGGTGTCTGCGAAATATCCCAACTAACAAACTAAAACAATGAGTAACAAATTCACACAGGCAATACACATACTCAAGTCACTACACCACAGGTACTAGTATAATTCTGTCATAGTCCATATGGACATTAATTACCTGAGATGTACTTCCCTGGGCTATGTGAAGAGAGACATTGTTGATCTCTCTGAATATGTGTCTCAAGCAGGTATGTGCCTTCCATTGAGCAGCATTCTACCTTCACCAAGGATGATGTCACAGGATCAACAAAAGATGATTGACTTCAATAATTGGTTTAGTTTCTAGTGTTTTTCCAGAGGGATTCAGTATTTGTCAGCATGGGAGGACATGGTTAACAAACCACTTTGCTTTGCAAAGATGGTCTGTATCTGTCTCGGCTTCTAATTATTGTTCAAAACTTTATCCACTCCCTTAGAGGCTTTTTTAGGAAATGCCAACTTGACTGACTGACATAACAAATAAAACCCAAAGAAACATAAATGTGTTACTGCTCAGTGCTAGGATTCTAACAAGAAACTCTACACCCTACAAGCTCTCCTCACTCTGGAGAGTATAGCCACCTGTGCTGTAACCAAGACATGGTTTAAATCTGCAGAAAGCACTCTGGCAGTGCAAGGCTTCAGTGCTTTCCACACATTTACACTATCAGTTGCACAGAGAGGAAGAAAAGTTGAAAGAGTCTCAATAAATATTAGCAACAAGCATAATTTGACATTAGTTAAACAGGACAATATCCTGGAAAGTATCAATGTGCAAGTCATCATAGTCAAAGTTCCATATCAAATCTGAGCAAGCCATAGATCATCCGCTATGCCCCTAGAACCCCATAGCCCAAGACCTACTGGAGATACACACCATTAAACCAAATTCCAAATTCATGGGAGACTTTAACTACTACTGTATATACTGGGAAACATACACTCCCCTGTACTTGTAGGCACATTGATTCCTGGACTTTATCAGCACAAACATCCCTGACCAGATAATGTGCATACCATCAGAGACTGAAACATACTGAACATGGTACTCACCAATATGGGACAGTGTTGTCCACCCTTCCCAAGTGTCACATCCTCACTGGTGATTTTGGACCACAAGGCTGTCTTCTTCAAAATAAGAAACAACTCGGTAACCCCAGCAAACCCTGTAACAGTTAGGATCTATTGCAAAGCAGACTACATCATTTTAAGTAACAGTTTGTCAAAATGCAATACCCATACCAACCCCGAGTTCACAGCAACCTTTGCACAATTGTTCACAGAGACCATATACAACCATGTAAATGGCTGTATAGATGCAGGTGTACCAACTAGAAATAAGCTCAAAACAAACTTTTAAAACAAACCACACTGGTGGAATCCTAACCTTAATAGGGTATTTAACAAAAGGAAAAAAGTCATGAGTAAAATAGGAAGAACAACAGTCATAATGATAGGAGGTCTCTAATCGAACTAAACAGGAAACTAAAAAGATTAATTAAGTCCAACAAGGCCACTTATGAGGTGAGTATAGCATCACAGGCTAAAGACAACCACAAGGTCTTCCACAGCTATGTCAGAAACATCAAAGGTGGCATAAATCAGTGAGCCAGACATATGGCTAACGGTTCCACCTTCACTGAGCAAAGTGACATAGGGAATTTGCTGGCTGTCAAATTCAGCTCAAACTTCACCCACCCAACTTATCTTATGAAATATCTACTAGTATAACTCCCCATACTAGGTTCTAGCAGTGCTAGCAGGCCAGAAACACAGCCTCAAAGGCCCCCAGCAATATCCTGGGATGCTTCCTAAATCACTTGAAACATGACTTATCAAGACCACATGACTAATTTTCAAGTATAGCCTCATGACAGGCTTTGTGCCATGAGAATGGAAGACTGCAACTGTTACCCAGTTCACAAGGATGGACCATCAATCAGCTAGTAAACTACAGGCCTATCAGTCTGATTAGTGTAATATGCAAAGCCATGGAAAACATTATCATGGAAATGATCAGCAAAGATACAGGCAATGTCCGGGCACTGAATCCAACTTAGTTTGGCTTTGTCAAGTGAATATCATACTACTAAATTGGTGGACTTCTTTGAAAAGGTCACCAATGCAATGGATGAGGGGGAAACGGTGCATACAGCCTACCTTGATCTGGCTAAGGCATTCAATACAATACTCTACTACGGTGTAGTTGACAAAGTCACCAAACTGGGCATAAACCCCTACATAATTTGCTGAATTGCTATCTGGCTCACAAAAAAGGACCCAGGAAGTCAGGACTAGTGATAGCACCTCCACTACAAGACTGGTCACTGGCAGGGTACCTAAGGACTCCATACTGGGACTGCTCCTGTTTGGCATTTACATCTCCGAGGGAAAGCCTAATGTCAATGGCTGCTGGGTCACCACGTTTGCAGATGTCTGCCAATTGGGAGCGACTGCAGATTTCCCCTTGACACAAACATAAGAGGGTCTAACACGGACAAGTGACTGGTGCCAAAGTAAAACTCATGGCCAAGAAGTGCATTATAGTGTCTTTTGGGAGTGATCTGGCCTTTGACCATCATGTGGACAAGGTGGTGAAAAAAATTATTCTATGTCACCAAGCTTTTAAGTAAGGGCATAGAATTTAGGTCCAAGGAAGTCATAGTACCACTTTATTTGGCCCTCATCAGACCTATCATTGGGGATAATGCCGCCTTCAGCATGTACTTGACTAGACAGATGCAGCAGCTGGAACATCTCCTTACCAGGACAGCCCAAAGTATAAATACATTGTCCCATTCAGATCACCTTAAAGTCATATCTCCAAACTCTGTCTCTTACAGGTTACTGAGAGGCAATCCATGCCTGGCAAACAAGGCATTCTGTGATCCCACTCTGATGGACCTTAGACATGTTGATGAGACAGATATATGTCTCAGAGGATCCCCATGCTCTGGAACAGGCTCTCTGTTCTTGTGAAGCAGAGTCTATACCCAACACTATTTAAGCATAATCTTGACTAGTTGATGGGAAAGTACAAATTTACCCCAGGTCTGGCCCCATGTCTCTAATAGACAGAGGCAGACAGTAATGCCTAAGCTAATATACCCCACCCCCCACACACACAGACACACACATACACACTCATAACCTCAAGAAACTTCCTAATTAACATTCCCTCTCATAATAGATGCCCATGATACATAGGGACACAGGTGGGTCGGATTGCATGGCTAGGCTTATAAAGGTCCTGGTGGTCGTTACCCAAGTATATACCTATGAGCCTGTGAATATAATGATTTCATTCTTGGTACAGTGGTGTATACAGCACTGTTGCATTCATATGAACACACATACACACCCTAACTCACAAAATTTACATGTTTGGCATTATCAGAGAATTAGGGTATCAGCTCATTCTCAGAATTATGGCTATGCTATACTGCACAGTTTGCATGAAATCCAGTCCCAGATCTAAATGTCAAATGTAGCTCTGATTATTATTAGCTTTATTCTGGAGTGCACAATATTCTGAATGGCTACAGACTGACAACATGAATGCTAATATTCTAATGTTATTATTGGCCATTTCACTTGTATGCTGCCAGTCAAAGTACAGTAGCATCGGCACAGAAAATCACTTCCCTGCTGTGCAGTAAATGTGCCCAGTAGAAAGCTGAATTCAGTGTTGGTAAACGTAATTGCTCCTTCACTCTCCAAAGTTATATATATATATATATATATATATATATATATATATATATATATATATATATATATATATGTGTGTGTGTGTGTGTGTGTGTGTGTGTGTGTGTGTGTGTGTGTGTGTGTGTGTATATATATATATATATATATATATATATATATATATGGGTCTACCTGAGATGGTCGACAAGCCATTTGATCGACACTCATTTGGTCGACAATTAATTTGGTCGACAGGCAGATTTGCCCCCCTCCCCAATGTTGTGCGACCCTGGAGTTGATATATATAGTTGGGGGTGTGTGGGGGGTGAAGCCCCCCACATAAAACTGCTTGTCAACCAAATGAGTGTCGATCATATGGCCTGTCGACCATGTGATAGGGATCCATATATATATATATATATATATATATATATATATATATATATATATATATATATATATATATATATATATATATGAGCCCCCTTCACATGATCGACTTTTCACAAAGTCGAAATTCATATAGCCGAGACCAAATGATCAACTTTTGAAAAGCCGACCATGGGGAACCGCTATCTCCGTGCAGTGCACAATGGGAAAATTTCCCTCTTCCGAACTGTAATGCGATCTCGGAGTTGGTATATTTAAGTTATGGGGGTGTGGGGGGTGCAGGGGGGCTTGCTCCCCTGGTAACATTTTTAAGGTAAGTGTTTGTTGTGTTTTTTGTGTTTATTTTACATGGTCGGCTTTCCGAAGGTCGATCATATGGTCTCGGCCATATGAAAGTCGACTTTGTAAAAAGTCGACCATGTAAAGTAGACCCACACACACACACACACACACATATATATATATATATATATATATATATATATATATATATACATATATATATATATTTATATCAACTCCAACATCCCCATACACCAGAAGAAAGGGAATATTCCCAGGAAATGACCATGTTGAACTTAGCATATTTAATTCCATTGTTTCAGCCATTCAGTCTCCGTGTTTCAGGATTCGCTGTAGAGGGTACTGACATTTCTAATGATTACTTCCATAATTCTGTCACATTTAGAAAATAAAAAAATGTATTTTCTGCAGTGCAGTAGGAACGAAAACAAAGCAGATTAATGTGCGATTAAAGACTGCCACTGCTTTTGTGCTTATATCAGGATTGCTATAGTTTCTTATGGTGACTAATTTATTCTCATTTTTTCATGTGTTTCTTGGAAAAATGGACTGTTTCAAAGAACCATTCTTAGCTATAGACTGAGTACAACTATTAAATCAGAAGTAGATGGTATTTTGAAACAATATGTCGAGGAATATATAAAACAATTGCATATAAGAAAACTATACTAAAGTCATTTAGCATTATCTGACTGCTGTAAGATATGCAGAAATTAAATGTATACATTTTACTTCAGAAGTATATGGGTTTTAAGTTCAGATGTTGTGCAGGGTTTACATCAGTTAGGATGTATTACCAAATTAACAGTTACACTTCATTTTTTTATCCTAAAACTAATGCTTGGAACTGCAGTAAAAGAGGAAAAAAAAAGCTTTTATGACGGGAGGAACTACCCTACTCCCCCGTGTGGGACTATTCCTTAAATTAGCCATTACACAGACACACACATACATAATTCATATAGATATAGATATATATATATATATATATATATATATCACCATTGCGGTGCGCTGCCAGCTTACAGAATTAAGTTGCATTCACTTTCAACCATTCAGCCAGTAGTAATCAAGACAACTTGACAAAAAGCTGCTTGATGTAAATACACGTCATATAGGATGTAAACTGTGCATGACAGGCAAAGGGCAATATAGGAAGATTAGTGGTTCCATTGTCTGGTGCCAGAAATGGAAAAGGCTTTAGCATTAGCAGAAAATGTAGAGTGTGCAATGGAAATAAAACATGCAAAGAAGGTATTCCAGCTCATAGACAGAGTGAAGGGGATTAAATAAGACAAAATTACTAGGAAAGTATTGAAAAAATGAAGAAATAGTTGTCTGTATATAACAAGTCTAGTTGGATTGCAGTTAATCTTTTAGCTAGCTTTTGCAAAGGATATACTGAGATGTTTATGGAAAAAACACAAGATAAGTAACTCACTAAATTGTATTTAATAATGCTCAAAGTTTGGAGGAGCTGTAAATAAATACAGTGGAAACAATCCATATAGGATAGTTTAGAAAGATTGATGGACAGCTGGTTGGTTGATTGAAATGGTAAGTGGTTTTTGGAAAGGGTGAGATAGAGTATGAGAAACCAAATCAAATGCCTTCCTGAGTTTTACAAATAAGATGCCTCTCAATTTGCATATCTCTGCATTAGGTATGTACAATGGCACATGTTAAGAGAGTGGTGCTGGCAATGAGACAAGGTCAAATGCCATCAGAATGCATGCTAGTGGAGATAAGACTCTGTTAGAGCTGGGAGGGGAATATGGGTTTGAAAATGATCTCTGTGGCAGGTGGTGAAGAGAGATGAAATGGTAAATATAAAGTATATACATCTCTCCACTTTAAACTGATAGATTTTCTAGAGCAGGATTACACAGTTCAGGGAATGTTCCATATTTGTTATGAGGAGGTAGTGTATTCCTGGGGTGCTTAGAGAAAACTTCCGTGAGGCAGCTCTCATGGATGCACAATCTGATTTTTTTTTTGTTTGACTACAAACTGAATGTCTTTTGGAAGAACAGAAACACATCAGGCTTATACATTACTGCAGATAAGGGGGAGCCGGTAATTGGAAGGAGTTGACAATCAGAGACAAACTTGCTGAAAGCATACACAAACATCTGTACTTTAGAGCAGAATTTACATCTAAAGCTAATATTGAGGAGGTGGGAGGGGCAGCTCCTGCTAGATGAACAGTTTGTGTGTTTTCTGAATTCTCCTGCATTAGGTATGTTATATGCTTGTAAGTTTTAAAAGTTGTCTAGACAGCATCTTTAGTCTCATAAGGCAATGAGACCTCTGCTCTTCAAATTAAATTATGCAGATCTAAGTCTTGTTTTGTGTATGTTGGAGGGAGAACTTCTCTCAAAGGGCCTGTAGCTGTTTAAGGAGGAGGTATAAAATACAGTTAACTTGGATTGAAAGTGCTGTAACACCACATTGATACTTAAGTCGTACAGATTGTTGTGAATGAAGGACTTGTAGATAATTGCGCTGCTCTGAGGTTTATTTCACTTACAGACCATGACAACAGTAAGGCAGCAGTGGTCACTGATATATGTAGAAGCAATTAGTTATGATCACTAAGTTAGTTATTACCATGACCAGTATGATGATAACTGACCCTGATATAACCACACAACCAGTCATAGTCCTTTGTGTTGTGACATAGAAACGTGTGTGTATTCCATTTAAAGCAGAGATTTAAATTTTGTATATCATACATAGTTAATCTTTTTTGAAGTTAAAATGCAGTGCCTTGCGTTATCTTGATAAATACTTTGCACTTTAATACATTTATAATGGGTCAGTGATAGCTGCAGTAGCTGTTCTTCAATGCTTCATTTAATGTCCTCTGTACATATTGCATCTAAGCTCCAAGCAGTGACAACACAGTTAATAAATGTCACTTTATGTTTTTGATTGTTCTTTAGGATGCAAAGGGCTGAGACTGTAATGTAAATTTTTTTCAGACGTAAATTATTTTGGAAGGTAAATAAAGGTGCCTTTCTGTGGAGTCCTGAAAAAAGTATGATTTATTTCTAACAGGAACAATTACCTGCTTGAACAGGAATTCCCACATCAGCCAAGGTGCACAGTTCGGTTTTTACAACCTGCTGCACACCTTATTTTAAATGCCATGTCAAATACAATAATTTACAGAAGTCACTGGGCACAGATTTGTGATCTTGACTCCTTGACTCAGAACATTTTCTTGAGAAAACAGCAAGAAACTTTGTCAAGTGGAAATGTTAATTATTTACATTTCTCTTCTTTTAAAGTTTGTTAACCAGTAAAATATGCTGGACATAAAAGTACGTTTTCTGATCTGACCAGCACTGGAAATGACAAAAAAAAAAAAAAAAGATACTGTATCATAAGATCCTAGCAAACAAGTTAACTACAAGCAACTAGAAAACCAAGTATCAGAAAATAAAATGCCAAAAACTATTAAAGTACTTGCAGCATACAGAGGTGCACTATTAAACCTTCACAGGATTAACATAAAACAGTACAAATGTGCATGTATGTATGGTTCCATTTCATAATCCCAAAATACTTCTTCTTCTTTCAGCTTTTCCCGGTTAGGGGTCGCACCTATCCACTCATGATTGGCAGCAAAATCTCGTATTTCAGCATTTCTAAACTATGAACCCGAAACCTTATACTACCGAAACTTCACAAACCTGAAACCACAAATCCTGAACACACAGCATACACCACACAACACATAAACCACAACATCCACACCACAAAACAAACAAGCACAGAAAAACAAAACACCAGACATGCACATACCTACACTACACAAAAGCAGGGGGCCAAGCCCCCCTGCACCCCCCGTTATATATATATATATATACTAACTCCGAGATCACACAAACAGTAAAAGACAGTACACTCACACCCAGACATTCCACAGTGCCTCACACACACACACACACACACACACACACACACACACACACACACACACACATCACACATAGACAAAGACCAACACATCCAACAATTACACACTTATACCTTAACCTTCCTACCCTAACCCACACATACAACTTACAAAAATCTCACATACACTCAAACTCCCACCCAAAACCCTTATAAAACACTCACTTATCTTACACTCCACGTAAATCCATACACTACAGTGAACAACATCCAAAGCAAACACCACACGTCACATAGCGTAAAGCCATAACCGCGAATCTGAGATATTTGAATTCGCGATTATGCACTTTCCACATTTTAAAAATTCACCTTTATGGTCTCGAAATGCTGAAATTTGAGATTATAAAGGGTAAACGTTTGTGTGTGTGCATATATATATATATATATATATATATCTATGCATGTATGTGTGTGTATATATATATATATATATATATATATATAATATATATGTATGTATATATGGATCCCCTACACAACGCCGACATTCCAGAATGCCGACACCATATGATCGACATTCAGAATGCCAACATTGTGAGAGGTGCATAGAAAAGGAAAATAAAAATTCCTTTCAACTGTTAGCAGGGGGGCTATGCTCCCCCTGCACCCCCCCATGGGGGGCTCTGCCCCCCACACCCCCCGTAACTTTAATATACCAACTCCGAGATTACACTATAGTACAGGAATGGAAATCTTTCCATTCCGCACTATAGTGAGATGCCGGTTCTGCATTGTCGGAATTCCGAATATTGATCATATGGTGTTGGCCATATGGTTGTCGGCATTCTGGAATATCGGCAAACTGAAGGGGACCCATATCTATAAATATATATATATATATATATATATATATATATATATGTATATGTATCTACATATATCTATCTATATATATATCTATCTATATCTATATATATATATATATATATATATATATATATATATATATATATACATATATATATACACACATATACAGCATAGCTACAGGTGGTTGATGCAATTGTTAGATTAGTAACTTTAGTACAAAAATGTTAATATCACAGTAAATTTTATTACAATACGTTGTATTGTTCTAGCCAGAAGAGTGGATTTTGGTAGGTGCAGGGAAGCTTACCTAGTGCAGAAAAAGATTTTTTATTTTTTTTATAGTTTTTTTGACTCACCGGTTTCAATATTTATTTTTTGGAAACTGGTGAACCGAACATGTGTGCTTCAAACTCTTGTAGTAATCCCATGCAGAAAAAGTGCTCATAGAATGACTCTCAAGGTCTGTTTCTATTATCAAACATAGTTTTCAACAGTCTCTGATTATATTTATTTATTTGTTTATGTGGTTTTATTTACTTGGAAAGATCAGTTTTGTATGATACACACTTTTGGTACATGTCCAAGGAGAAAAGTTCCAGTAAAAAAATGATTACATTAAAATAAGCATTCAGTACATAATGAATTTATTTATTTGTTTTTGTTTACTGAGGAAAGTCTGAATGGTTATAATGTCCATTTTCAGTGGAGACCCAGGGAGAAAAGGTCCAGTAGCCTCGAGTAGTACTGTATATATTCAATGAGCAATAACCCTGAAAACATGCAGGTGGATTTAGGTACTTTTTTTTTACACTGCCTGAATAATTGCATTTTGGAAGACGTCAAAGACAAATGTATAGTAACAAGATGTAACACTTATTTATAGAAGGAGTTTCCTGTGGTTTGAAAAATAACATTTGGGCAGTGATCAGACAAGAATCATTACATACTCATATCTGTACGGAGACAGACATGATATCACTTGTGAATAATAGTCATGCTCAGGACCTGACTAGAGAAGGTATTTCAGTGTTACATGGAGGAAGGCAGCATATTATGTTTTAACAGGTATATTTGCAAAGTGGAGTCAAGTCATATTGGGTTCTAACAGGATTAAAGGAAAATGCTTATTCTAAAAAGATACAGCATAGCAGTCCATTTTTTTCACATATTTTTATTGAATTTTATAAATATAGATGTAATAAAACTATTCGACAATGAAAATAAACCTAACTATATACAGTGTCCATAACAGATATGCTTTTTGTCAATACATTCACATTTTATGTAATATTTTTTTAAGTTTTAACCAAGCCAGTTGTCTGTGTGTCATTCTTGAAGTTCTTGGAGTTATAATCAACAATTCTCTATTACATACAATTGTGGCCAATGATATAAATTCCACAAATAATGTAATTTTTTTCCTCTTACAGTTTAAGGTAATAGTTTTTCTTGCTATTGCAAGGAGCGACCAGAGAAGGTACACTTGTACACCTGGAATGTATGCTGGTATCAGAGCTTTAAATAGTAACAGTGAGTAAGTCACTTCACATTTATCCGACCACAATGCTTTTATAAAGGATTTAAATTCCAGCCAAAAAGGGATTACAGTTTTACATTCTATAAACATATGCGCCCAGTCTGCACATACTGTTTCTTCACATTTCTAGCATTCAGATATTTCATTTCCCAACATCAGTGCCACTTTTTGAGGAGTAAAGAAACTTTTGTGAATGAATTTCCATGTGTAGATTTTCCAAAAGGAAGATGATGTAATTGCTAACTGTTGTAAGTATCAGTGCTTTCTCCTTTTCTGAAAAACTGAATTTATTAACCTTTTCTCCGTAATTCTATAAAGATTCATCTGAGATTTGTATGTCTGTTCGTAATGTCCTATATAATCTTGACACTAAAAACCCGTCATTATTGCATAATGTATTAATTTCACAAAAAACTGAAAGAATTTTGGGTCTAGATGTGGATTTCACTATTTGACTTATTTTGAACTCATTTACTATATACTGAATGCCTGTATGTTTAGCCAATTGTTTTGATTAATGTTATATCTTGCTATGAGGGAAGTGGCCTCCTGTATATAGTTGGAGTCAAGAAACTGATATCAGAATACTAATTCATTTCTTGTATTTTTCCATGTTGTAAGAGTCCAAACATTTGTTTGTAAATGCTATAGGAAACATTAAAAATAAAAGGTCTCTCATCTTGTAATCTTTGTTCATTATATTTTTAAAGTGCTTTGCTATGTAGTCAGCATAGGGAGAGAAATGTTCTTTTTTACTTGCATTATAGCAAAAGTTTTTTATGACCAGATAAACTTTTTCTGCTTCAGAAAACATCTTGTTTACTGTTTCCCCACTATTAGCTATTAATATTGTTTTATTTAGATTTTTCCAATTAGATGTTTACTTATAATTTAGCTATTGACTTATGACGTTAAAAATAATTGATTCTGCATATAGTTCTAAGTCTGGAAAAGCTATTCTGCCCTCTTCCCAATTTCTGTAATGCCATGCGTGACTAATTCTTGTTTTTTTTTGGAAACCAGAGGAATTTAACCAATAAAGAGTTAAGTTGCTTCATTATTTTTTTTGAAGGAGAAGCTTTTATGGTTTGGAACATATACAAAATTTTAGGTAAAATAATAATTTTAACTAAGGTTAACCGTTCCTCCATGGTAAAGAACATTTTGTTGCATTTGTTTAAGTGATCATTGACAGTGTTTATTAACATTGTGTAATTTATTTGTATAGTATCTTTCAAATTTGTTTGTATATTTATATATATATATATATATATATATATATATATATATATATATATATGTATCCCTAAATATTTAAACATAGTATTCGCCCAGTTAAAATTACTATATTTTTCCAGGATAGGTTTTTTTTTTTTTTATTCAGCAAAATAGTTTCAGTTTTGTTATGATTAAAATTTAGGCCAGAAATCATTTCAAAATTATGTAGAGATTTTATAATGTGTTCAGTTGAAGAGTCTATGTCCCCAATTGTTAATAAAATATCATTAGCAAAAAGCTGAATTTTTGAATTATAGTTTCCATTAATGTAAAAGCTACTTATCTTGTCATTAGTTCTTATATAATTAGCTAGGGTTCCACTGATATAACAAACAATAAGGAAGATAGAGGACACCATTGCTTGGTACATTTCAGTATTTTAAGTGGTCCTGATAAAAAAGCTCCAATTTTAATATATGATATAGAAGTGGTAAATAATTTGCTTTAACAGTTTTATAAAATCTGAAGAAAAATTGTACATTTCTAATACTTTAAATACATATGGCCAATTTATAGAATCAAAAGCTTTATCCAGATCCAAACTAATGATTGTTAATTCCTTTTTTTGTTGTTGTTTGTTTGTATAGTCTGTTAAGGTTAGAAGTCTAATGACATTATCTTGGACCTTTCTGTGTGAGATAAACCCTGTTTGATCATCTTTCATTATTTTTGGCAAAAAGTGATTTAATCTACCTGCCAGAATTGATGTAAAAATCTTGTAGTCCACATTCAAAAGAGAAATAGAGCAATAAGAAGTCACTAAATTAGGGTCTTTGTCATGCTTTAAGATGGGTGAAATCATGGCATATTTCCATGAAGGGAAAACACTGTCATTCTTTCTGAATTCTTCAAAAGCATCAATTAAAATCCTTAGAGTCTCATCTGGAAGTGTCTTATATATTTCTCCTATTAGTCTGTCAAGACCTGGAGCCTTATTGTTTTTAATGTTTTGTATTATAGGTTTACAGGTTCATAGGTAGGTACTAGGCTATCGGCCCAAGGGCCTACGTAAGCCTAGCCAGCAAGGTACCATAGCTTATGCCACCCAAGAAAGTTATTTTACTGTACCACTGTCCAGTAGAGACACAGAAGTGATCCCCGGGGTGTATTTCCTATTTCCCATCCACTCATCAAGATTTTTCTTGAAGAGCGCTAATGAAGAACTTTGCTTGACATAGATGGGTAGCTTGTTCCAGAGTATAGGAAGTCTCTGGGACAGGAATCTATCACTCCAGCGTGTCCTGTTTATTGTGGTGACAAGGTTTAGGTCCCTAGAGTGTGTAGCTTAGAGGGATTGGGATTTCTTTAGGTGTAGTATGTCCAACAGCTCTGGGTTTGACATAGCTTTATATGTTAGGCAGAGATCACCTCGGAGTAGGCGATATGCTACTGAGTAAAGTTGGATTTTTTTGAGGCGGTCAGTGTAGGGCATTTGTTTGAGTCCGATAATCCTTTTTGTGAGGTACTTCTGTGGCCTTTCCAGCTGCTGCAGATGTCTTGTGAGGTACATTCCAAAAGGGGCGTTGTACTCTATAATGGGTCTAATGAGTGACGAGTAGAGGGGAACAATGACCTCTTTTTTCCTGGATGAGAACCCTTTTATGATGAGGTGTGCCACGTAGAAGGACTTCCTGACTACTGTGGTGATGTGACTATAAAAGGAGAGACTACTGTCCACCTGGGTCCCAAGGTCTCTTATCACGCATTCGGTGTTAAGTAGATTGCTGCCTATGTGGTAGTTCATGGGTACAGAGTTTTTCCCAAAGGGGATGACACTGCCCTTTTTGGCATTGAGCTTGAGGCCATGGTTCTGACACCAGGCATCTGTCTCAGTGAGGCCCTTCTGTAGGATGTCCGCATCATTTGGGAATTTGACTATGGCTCCTAGTTTGCAGTCATCTGCGAACTTTGTCAGCCAGAGGCCTAGTGTTTGCCTGTACTTCAGAGAAGTAGATACCAAACAGGAGAGGTCCCAGGATGGAACCCTGTGGCACTCCACTTGTCACTGCCTTGAGGTCAGATTTGGAGTCTGCAACTTTTACAGTGTGGGTTCTATCAGTGAGCCAGTTGGCAACCCATCTTGTGACGTAGGGATTTATACCTAGTTTAGTGAGTTTAGCTATAATTCCAGAATGGGGGATGGTGTCGAAAGCCTTGACGAGGTCAAGATAGGCTGTGTGAACCACCTTACCCTCATCCACGGCTTTGGTGACTGCCTCAAAGAAGTCGATCAGGTTCAGGAGGCATGATCTGTCTTTCAGAAACCCGAACTGGGTAGGATCCAGAGTTTGGAGGTTACCAATGTCTTTGTTTATGAGTTCCATGATGATACGTTCCATGGCCTTGCAGACCAGGCTCGTCAGGCTAATTCACAGGTTCACAGGTTCACAGGTGTTTACTAGGCTAATGACCACAAGGGCCTTTTTAAGCCTAGCCATGCATCTCAAATCTCTGACAAGTTCTGATACCCTTGATAAGTGTAAGCAGGGGCCTGGGAGGTGAACCATTTACAGGTCACCTGTGTCCATTAGAGACATAGGTGCCAAACCAGGGATGAATTTCCGGTTTCCCATCCAATTGTCCAAGTTGCACTTGAATTGGGCCAGGGAAGAACTCTGCTTCATATGGATGGGGAGCCTGTTCCATAGACAGGGTATTCTCTGGGACACATACCTATCTCTCCAGCAGGTCCTATTTATATCACAGGCAAGGTTTAAGTCTTTAGAATGGGTAACTCTGGTGCTGTTTGTTTTGTGCATATTCAGGAAGTTCATTAGAGTGGGGTCTGACAATGTCCTGTATGCCAGGCATAGATCTCCTCTCAAAAGCCTGTAGGAGACAGAATACAGGGATAGGAGCTTGAGGGGGTCTGCATAGGACATTTTACTTATGCCCTATATTCTTTGAGTGAGGAACCTCTGTGGACGTTCCAATTGTTGGATATCTTTGGTTAGGTACATACCAGAGGGGGCATTGTAGTCAATGATAGGTCTGATGAATGCCAAATAGAGTGAAGCAATGACTTCCTTGGACTTAGATGCCATACCTTTGTTTATAAGTTGCGCAACATAGAATGATTTCCTCACCACTGTAGACACATGATGGAGGATACTATTATACATTTCTTGGCATTTAGTTTTAGTCCATCGTTCTGACTTTGGTTGTTTGTCTGTGTCAGCCCTCTCCTGGAGAACATTTGTGTCAGTGTGAGATTCAATGACAGCTCCCAATTTGCAATCATCTGCAAAATTTAGTCAGCCAGAGACAACTGACATTGGCCCTGACTACTGAGAAATAAATTCCAAAAAGGAGAGGTCTAAGGACTGATCCCTGAGGGACTCCACTTGTGACTGGCCTCTTTGTAGAGATGAACTCCCCAGTTCTGTCTTCCTGGGTCCTAGCTGTCAGCCTGTTGGCTATTCACTGGGTGACATATGGGTTTGTACCTAACCTCTTGAGTTTGTCAACAATGCCTGAGTGGGGTATTGTGTCAAATGCCTTGGCCAAGTCAAGGTAGGCAGTGTGAACGATTTTGCCCTCATCCATTGCTTAGGTGACCATCTGAAAGAAGTCCACCAGGTTGAGTAGGCATGATCTGCCCCTGATAAAACCAAACTGGGTTGGGTCCAGTGTCTGGAGGTTTACTATATCTCTATTGATCATCTCCATGATAATTCTTTCCATGGCTTGAACTTTTGCCAGGTTCTCACTTAATAGCAGGAGGTTAGTCTTAGAATAGTTCCTGAATATTCCAGGTTTAGCTGGGGGGCCACGTTTTATTTTTACTTCAAAGGAGATCATTTTGTGGTCTGACCTTACCAGGGAAGGCATTACAGTAGGGGGTGTGCAGCAGTATCCCACAATAGTGAGGACCAGATCCATTATGGTTGCACCCCTGGTTTGTGTATTGACTATCTGGTCTAGGGAGTTTGTGTTTACAGAATCCAGGAATATCTGTGCATGTACGTGTGGTGTTGTATAGGATTCCCAGTTAATAGTGGGGTAATTAAAGTCACCCATGAATATGGTATTAGATTGGATGGTTAGTGTTTCTAATGAGTTTAAATACATGGTATGGGTTTCCTGGGTCATAGAGGGAGACCAAGGAAGTAGTATTGGATTTTGGTGATTTGAACATGGAGCAGCTCAAGTGGATTGTCTTGTTTTACCAGCCTTGAAGTATATTTACTTTTTATGTAAATAGAGACAGATCCACCTTTAGCCCCTGCCTGTGAAGTAGCTGACCTAAATGTGTGGAAGGGATTATAGCCTTGCACTGTTGGTGTGCTCTCTGTGGCTTTAAACCATTCCTCAGTGACTGCACAGACATCAGCATTCTCTATGGTAAAGAGGTCGATAGTTCCCGGGATCAGTGATCAGTATTTTTTCCTTTAGTTCCTTTAATGATACTGGTTTAAGTAGTCTAGTGTTTTGTTCCTTTGTTCATTTTTTCTTTATTTTGTCTTTCAAGAATTCGTCCTTCAGAGTGTTGTCAGTATTATTAGAATTGGTGCTATTTACTGTTTCATGATGTGTTCTAAAGACCTCTAATATTTCTTTTAGATCCGTTATATGTTTAGGTTTCTTCTTGGAATTGTCTATAATTTCTTTAATGTGATTAGCATTTGTCAAGCTTTTAGATTTAACTGCAAGTCTATGCATATTTCTAGGATTGGCTGAATAAGTTTGTAGTTTTATTCTCTCTAGATTTATAGCTACTTTGTGGTTCAAAATCTCTGTGTACGTCAGGTTCAGTTGTTTTATTTCAGTAATTCTAGCAACATCTTTCGTGTCGAAGTTCTTTTTTAATGTAGCTATTTTTCATTGTATTCTTATTAACTCCGTGCCCCATTCCTTCCTTTGTTTACATACCAACTTTAATTTTACCATATAAATGTGATTTAATGTATCCCAGAGTATAATTCTAGAAGTCTCATTATTATCACTGATATCAAGAAAAGATTTTATTTCTTGTAATAGCCATTCTCTAAAATCCTTTAGTTTAGTCATACAGGCAGCTAATCTCTGCCAGAAAATCACTTCCCTCGGTGTTATGTGTACTATAAGGAAGATAGCATTGTGGTCGGATAGTGGACATGAGCTGATCATAACTTCCTGTATCTTGGATATTAAGTCATTGGCAACAAATATAAGAGTAATGTGTATATTGAAGGGATTGTGACTCTCTGATGGCATAGATATCCCTCATATTTGAAGTGCTTATAAAATTGTTTAGCTTTTTGGCTGTGGCCGACAATCTAAAATTACCATTTTTAGTAGTGTCATTTTTAGTAAGGATACAATTAAAGTCTCCTGCACATATAATGTCTCCTTTAGCTTTAATTAAGATTAATTCTAAATATTTATTTGCTGTTTCTGCTCTGATACCAGGTATCCAGTATACATTGACTAAAGTGATATACTTTCTATTTATTTGCAATGCTAACATACTCAACATACCATTTTGTCTGAATATGAATCAATAACTTTAGGTACAGGTAGGGATTTTTCCCACAAGATCATAGTGCCCCTTCTCTTGGTCTGGTAATGAGATTCAGCAAGTATTGAGTATCCATTAAAAAACATTCTATTCACATCGGTTCTTATTAAATTAATTTCTTGTATGAAAGCAATGTCCACTTTGTTTGTGTTGAGATATTTACATAAACTTCCTCTCTTTATATTATTATTAAGGCCATTGGTATTAATTGAAACACATTTATAAGCAGACATATTTGAAGACACATTTTTCTGTTATATATTCTATTATGGACTTTATATAACTTTAAACATATCTAATATATATTCATAACTATATACAGTCTGCCACGGTGGTACGGCGGTAGCGTTGTTACCTCACAGCAAGAGGTTCTCCCGTTCGATTCTCGGCTTGGCTTGGAAGTGCCTTCTGTGTGGAGTCTGCATGTCCTCCCTGTAGTTGGGTAGCATTCGAAAGACATGCATGCGTAAATGGGCATCCCTTTGTTGAAGGCTGGGCGTCGAGCTGGCACCTCGGCGTTTCGTAAAAATCTACTGTCAATCATTAGTGGACCGGAGTTCCGCTGTGGCAACCCCTTACCAGGAAAAAGCCGAAAGACAAACAACATTCATAACTATATACAATTCCAAACATTGAGTATGATATTCCTGGTACAATGAGCAAGTCATTGAAGCCACCTTCTACCATCCTACAATCGTTGGCCATTATCGGTCTAATGCTTCTCCCTTGGTTTAATGACTAGCACATTATGGGTCAAAATATGACAACTCTCCTAATGTCCTTTATAAAGTGCAGCAGCTAAGTAGAGAGCCTTGTGTCATTTCTGTTTACTAACAGGCAGTGCAGCAGATGTATGACAGTAAAAAGTACTGAGATGTGTATTATTATTAGGCTGCTGATTTTACCTGGGGAGCTCCTCAATGGTAAACCCGTGAGTTATTAACGTGATATTTTAGGTTTATTTTAAAGTTTATTTTATTTAAATTTTTATATTAAGTTAAAGCAGTTTGTTTTATTGCAGTTGGGATATAATATCAACAGTAAGACATACTTACAAAGAAAAAGGCTTTGCCATCTTTACTTTAAGCTGTGTGTCAGTCAACCAATAATATCAGACATTAGAGTTTCATACTTCATATTGTTCAGAAAATTAAGTTGATGCAATGATTTTTATTCTACAAACTTTTTAAGTGAATTACAGTACTATTTATAATTGCCACTGCCTTCAGGTCTTTGTCTGCCTCACATCATTTTGGTATTGTCTGTCACTCTTGAACAAAACAGTTGAGAGCTATGCTTATATAATAAGGACATTTACAATAATATCAGACCAAATTCAACAGTAGAAGAAGTTAGAATGCCTGAGAGCAATAGAACAAGGTCTTATCCTCCAGGAACAAATTTCTTAACTCAAAATTGGGCATTTTCATCCAACCAAGAATTAAAACTTCCTCGAAGTACACAACAGAACATGCCACCAAACATATAAAGACTCCTAAAACAATCACATCATGAGTTTTCAATCAATAAAATGATCAGATTAATTAAATGGTGCTTCCTTTTCATTAATCAGAAGGAAGGTTAAAGCCAACCTTTAATAATGGTAAGTGTACCTTCCTTCCAAGGAGCTGGGCAATCTCTATGCTATGAAAAAATTAAGAAGGTATCCTCCACAGAACTAACTAATTACCGCCCCATAGCTATTCTCTCTCCACTCTCCAAAATACTAGAGAGATGCATACATTCTCAGGTCTCAGACTACCTCCTTACTAACAACCTCCTTTCCAATACTCAGCATAGTTTCCGACCAAACCATAGCACCACCACTGCCTTACTCTCCTTTACTAACACTATCCTTCAGCATAAAAACAATGGCTATCTCTCCTCTGCTACTTTCCTAGACCTATCTAAAGCATTTGACATGGTCCCACACAAACAACTCATCTCTGTCCTCAATAACCTATCTTGCTCTCAATCAGTCACCAGCTGGTTTCAGAGTTACCTGTCTGACCGCCAACAATCCATTGTATGGCAGAATGACATATCTCCCTAACTACCTGTCTCCATAGGGGTTCCCCAAGGATCCATCCTTGGACCCCTATTCTTCTCTGTTTATACCAATAATCTAGCCTCTGCCACCAAACATGGCACACTCATACAATATGCAGATGACTCAACCATCATCTGCTCAGCCCAGTCCCTACCCAAACTGCAAAAAAGTCACACAGGAAGCCTTTTCCTCTGTTGAAACTTGGTTATCCGATGCCCAATTAATACTCAACCCAAACAAAACTAAACTACTCATCTTCCAACCCACCAAACATACTCAAAACAACTCTCACGTTAACATCACAGCAAAAGACAACACCACTATATACCCAACTAAACACACCAAATTGCTAGGAGTGGAAATAGACAATAAACTAAAATTTGACATTCACATATCCATGACCATAAAAAAAGTCCACAAAAAACTAGGAGCGTTATACAGAAATAAGCAACTTCTCACCAAAGCAACAAAGATTTCAATAGCAAATTCCCACCTTATCTCCACCCTACTTTTTGCCTCTCCAATATATACCAACCTAAGGCAATGCGATCTAAACAAGCTAGAGACCTGCTACAACAAAATCGCCAAATTCGCCACAGGGGCATCCTACCGTAGTCACCACTGTCTCTCTCACTTGTTGAACTGGGCTGGCTTGAACTCCCTCACCTCCTTCAATGGTATCAACTTTCACTCACCCACAAACTAGTAAACCATCCATTAAATGTCCCATCCCTCCAGAATCTACTCCAACCCTATCGCACCACCAGACCACTAAGATCCAGCAACAAAAATCACTTGCAGATCACTAAAGCCAATAACTCTGCTGGTGAAGCACTATTCTCTTGCGCCATAGCCAAATTATGGAACTCCCTCCCACCCACAATTACCTCTGTACCATCATGCACCCACTTCAAAACTTTACTAAAAGCGCACCTAAAAACATGCTGGCTATGTCCTTGCAACTACCACTCTAATATCACCCACCCCATCCAACCACTACCTTTCTTTCCACCCCACTAACTACCTTGATTATAGCAAGCTCAGATGCTCATAAGCCTAGTAATTATTATACAGCAGGAACTTCTTATTGTAACATTTGTTAATGTCTGTTATGTACTTCACAGATAAAGATTCTAGTTGTCTACTGATGTACTATGTTCTTCATCTGTAAATATGTTGT
Organism: Protopterus annectens; assembly: GCF_019279795.1. Lineage (NCBI taxonomy): Eukaryota > Metazoa > Chordata > Ceratodontiformes > Protopteridae > Protopterus > Protopterus annectens. The sequence continues at coordinate 1,014,053,314 of NC_056728.1, forward strand.
AAGTAATTGCTATGTTAAATTGTTAATCGCTATGTAATCCAATGTAACTACTGTCTGTTTATTTTAAGTGTGGAGCTTTTCTCCCCGGGCCTCCGCTGAAAATGGACCTACGTCCAGTCGGACACTCCCGGTAAATAAATGTAAATAAATAAATAAAATAAATAAAGGTATAAGTGACAGACACCAACCTTAAAGAACTGTTATTAGAGACGCATCTGTTCTGTATTATATTCTGACTAGTAGGACCCTAGCAGAATTTTATTAATTAAATAGCCGATAAAATTACAGCAAAAGAAGAATGCATAGAAAAATTCGGTATGGAAAACAGACATGGTAAAGAAAATAAGGTGTTCAAATTTTCAGCAGTGGTGATGAGGTCTCTGTAGTAAGTCAAATTCAATGTGGAGCTTTGTGACTTTATGAGAGTATGACTTCTGTAGGCAGTGATGTTACAATGCTCAAATGTCTAGCATTACAATTAAAACAGAAGATAAAGCCTGGAGCTCTTCAGCTAAAACATTTCAGCATAATAAATTATAGTATGACATAGACCAGCACAACAATCATACAACAAAGCTGATTTTAGTAAAATTCAAAAACTGGATAAATGCCTCAATATATCAGGCACATTAAATATGAGTAATGCAAGATGAAATAATGTGAATGAGGATAAGGCCACCATCCATTTGCTGCTGACTCAAGGATAGTATAATGTGATACATGACAGAGCCCATCCACAGGTGGTGAGTAGCAATAATGTGATACAGGACAGAGCCCATCCACAGGTGGTGAGCAGCAGTAATGCAATACATGACAGAGCCCGTCCACAGGTGGTGAGTAGCAGTAATGCGATACATGACAGAGCCCATACACAGGTGGTGAGTAGCAGTGGTGTGATACAGGACAGCACCCATCCACAGATGGTGAGTAACAGTAATGCGATACAGAACATCGCCCATCCACAGGTGGTGAGTAGCAGTGGTGTTATACAGGACATAGTCCATCCACAGGTGGTAGTAGCAGTAAAGTGATACAGGACAGAGCCCATCCACAGGTGCTGAGTAGCAGTAATGTGATACAGGACAGCACCCATCCACAGCTGGTGAGCAGCAGCAATGTGATACAGGACAGAGCCCATCCACGGATGCTGAGTAGCAGTAATGTGATACAGGACAGAGCCCATCCACTGGTGCTGTGTAGCAGTAATGTGATACAGGACAGAGCCCATCCACTGGTGCTGTGTAGCAGTAATGTGATACAGGACAGAGCCCATCCACTGGTGCTGTGTAGCAGTAATGTGATACAGGACAGAGCCCATCCACTGGTGCTGTGTAGCAGTAATGTGATACAGGACAGAGCCCATCCACTGGTGCTGTGTAGCAGTAATGTGATACAGGACAGAGCCCATCCACTGGTGCTGTGTAGCAGTAATGTGATACAGGACAGAGCCCATCCACTGGTGCTGTGTAGCAGTAATGTGATACAGGACAGAGCCCATCCACTGGTGCTGTGTAGCAGTAATGTGATACAGGACAGAGCCCATCCACTGGTGCTGTGTAGCAGTAATGTGATACAGGACAGAGCCCATCCACTGGTGCTGTGTAGCAGTAATGTGATACAGGACAGAGCCCATCCACTGGTGCTGTGTAGCAGTAATGTGATACAGGACAGAGCCCATCCACTGGTGCTGTGTAGCAGTAATGTGATACAGGACAGAGCCCATCCACTGGTGCTGTGTAGCAGTAATGTGATACAGGACAGAGCCCATCCACTGGTGCTGTGTAGCAGTAATGTGATACAGGACAGAGCCCATCCACAGGTGCTGAGTAGCAGTAATGTGATACAGGACAGAGCCCATCCACTGGTGCTGTGTAGCAGTAATGTGATACAGGACAGAGCCCATCCACTGGTGCTGTGTAGCAGTAATGTGATACAGGACAGAGCCCATCCACTGGTGCTGTGTAGCAGTAATGTGATACAGGACAGAGCCCATCCACTGGTGCTGTGTAGCAGTAATGTGATACAGGACAGAGCCCATCCACTGGTGCTGTGTAGCAGTAATGTGATACAGGACAGAGCCCATCCACTGGTGCTGTGTAGCAGTAATGTGATACAGGACAGAGCCCATCCACTGGTGCTGTGTAGCAGTAATGTGATACAGGACAGAGCCCATCCACTGGTGCTGTGTAGCAGTAATGTGATACAGGACAGAGCCCATCCACTGGTGCTGTGTAGCAGTAATGTGATACAGGACAGAGCCCATCCACTGGTGCTGTGTAGCAGTAATGTGATACAGGACAGAGCCCATCCACAGGTGCTGTGTAGCAGTAATGTGATACAGGACAGAGCCCATCCACAGGTGCTGAGTAGCAGTAATGTGATACAGGACAGAGCCCATCCACAGGTGCTGAGTAGTAGTAATGTGATACAGGACTAATTCAGCATGTTGTGCAAATGTCCGTGTCATTCATGACAACTATCACAACTAGCATGTATTGCTAAGTGGAGGAATCTATAACATCCATAGAATCCTTCTGCCCCTGGACAGCTTATATAAGGCCTGCCACTGCCATTTGCATATGCATCATGCTAAAAGTCCTGCCCAAACCAGACATTTTTGCAATTACACATCATAATGTCACTGCAGAGGTACATTTGCAGTTATGACAAGATCCAGCATATGTTGTGATAATGTGCGACATACTTTCACACAGTATGGGTACATGTATGACCCCTGTTACAAACAGTAATTACTGCTGCTGAATGTGGCACAGCCTGATCAACAGCAATGAATATACCGGACATACCTACAGTTACAGAGTGACCATGTGTAGCAACGCTCTGCATGCAAATGGACATTTAAACAGACACTGCTGTAGCAAGTAGTAGCCACAGCAGTACATAGTTTGTGGCCCATGTCCCTGTGTCTATCAGTGCAGACAGGGCAAGTTGTCTGCACACTAGCTGAGCTGTATGCAGCTTATATCACATCACATGGATGTAATATGTATGTAACTAGCCATTATGGTACTGTCCGTGTCAGATGAGATCATATCCTTCAGTACCATTTCTAGGGACATATCATCCTTGATGGCTACATATAATTCTGTGGCAACTACAGTGCATTGATTCCACTATGTCCGTTTCCATCATGGGAGGAGCAGGTGAAAAAAGCAACATAACAGCTAATGCTGTGGCATCACTGCCATCTGCATCATATTCATATTTCCATGTTGGCATGTAACTGTAGTTTCTAAATGTAAAAGGACAGACAAGCAGAGTAGTGTAATTGTCAGCACATGCATATAAGACACGGGGTTTATCATAGAGTATGAGCTACACTGGGTATTTAACAAAACACTTCCTTGCCTTAAGTGATGGTATACTGAGGGTACACAGGGTGGATCTCACATTTAAAAGCTGTGGTAGCTGTCGTTGCAGATGATTATGGCAGAATGACCTGCTTCAAATATGTCCTTAAAGATATTAGTGGGGAAAAGTTTGCATTAATGATCACAGGTGATGTGCTGCTAGTGTGGTGTCAACCCTTCTGCATACATACCTGCCTGGGCTTGTCTATGGGGTAACCAGAAAGACATGCAGTTGATGTGTTCGGAATACTCATTCCTGATATTATGAAATCAGTCTCATAAACAATATCCATGTGTGCGTACAGAGTCACACACATGCAGACATGCAAACACACATGCACACACAGATCCACACACACAAAGACAAACACATGCACACATACACAAAGAAACATGCGAGTACACACACACACACAGACACACACACACACACACACACACACACACACACACACACATACACACACACACACACACACACACACATACACACAAAGACACACGTGCGCATGAGCACAGACACACACACACACACACACACACACGCACACGCACACCCTCCCACAAAGACACACACACACCCATCCTCCCACACTGATGCACGCACACATGAACACTCACTCATGAATGGACCAGTGACCGTATGTATAAAATTACTGACCATAGTATTTGGAATGCCAGCTTCACAGCATCCTCAAGGTATTGTGAACCCTGATGACTCTTTGCAGGAATGCCAGAAACTCACTCTATTGTAGTGACGGTCAGAAAAGGCAGCACAGAAGGAAAGCACAGAGGCATTCAAGAGGGCATGAGACAGATGAAGAAAGTTTAAAAAAGGACATTATGCCTAAAGAAAAAGAAGAAGAATAGTAACTGCACATAAAGGGCAGACTAGACAGGCTAGTTTTCTCACTCTGCCATCAATCAAATGTAATATAACTAACATCTTTAGCATATCTGTCAGCATTTGGATATATGAGCACTATGTGAGTTATTAGAATTTACAATTACACAGACATAGAACAACACAGTATAACACATAGGTAGAGATTATACTGTCGCCTTAATGTTATGCATTTCCAGTCTTTAAGAATAACACACATTTACTTTCATATTCATTTATGTAGATCATTTTCTGATATCTGATACTCAGTTTGTCCTATACAGAGTCATAGCAGTGCTAGAGCCTATGTTAGCAAGTAACAAGCTTTTCAGAAATGTACCTCCATCTGAATAATCACATTGTCTTGCATGTAAAACCTAGGAAATTATTGTTTTTACTGCCAACCCTGCCTCAAAGTATAGCAGTTAGTATGTGCACAGCACTTACAGTAACCAGTAATTAAAAACAAATAAAAATAAAAATGTAATCTTAGACCATCAACAAAATAAATGTCTAAACTATTATCATGTCCCAAACAGAAAAAACACTATTAGAATGGAGCTTGTCTGCTTATTAGGCATATATTTATGAAGACAAAAAATAATGTATAAAGATAGGAAATGCTAAATAACTGTTCCCAGGGGTAATAAGGAAAAAAACTCAAATTGGGCATGTGACATAAAACCTTAGAGCTGCAACAAACTAACCACACAACTAAGGGTGAAGGGAATACATAGCAGTCAATGTATATGATTAAAAAAGGTGATTACTTCAGTTAGGTTAGTCTCACCCTGCACTGTATGACTCTTGTCTGTTTTATTACATATGAGCCCCTCAACCAGTCTATTCCAGGTCCACGTAACAGCAAAAGGGATGTGCAGCAATCAACCACAAAAGAAGGGCAACCCATACATTAATCCTGCAATTTTCCTTTTAATAGGAAAAAAAAACAAAAGGCTGGACATACAGTCTGTTTTACGAGGGGACCTAGGAGCAATGCCCAGTATAGTGACTTGTTTGGAGTTGCACAGTGGCCAAAGGGAGGCTATGTGAATCAAACCTAGGACTGCTGCAGTGTTCAGGTGTGCAGAGTCTTAAATCACTGCACAGAACTCCCAACTTTACTTAAGTGCTCCCTAAAGTTCACCCTTAGATTAGAGTAGAATTAACATTTTTAAGTATACCTTATATTTTCCACAAATAGCCGAGTACTATGGAAATGTTATTACTTATACCAAGAAAACACAAGTTCATTTAGGTTTTATTATGAAATGGCATGCATCTGTCCTGCAATGCTCTAAATAAATTGAGTGCACATTTTGGGAAATAATGCTTGTTTATTCACAGATTACTCATTATATCGACTATCTCATGTGCTACCCATAGAAAATGCTACATGTATTTGCACTTGTGATATCCTCAATGCTACTGTTTTACCAACAACTCCCTGTGGAGCTCTTTAAGCATTGTCTTTCATTTTGCTTTCATCCCTGCTTACCTGATAGAGTATGACATCTTAAATCGGTACAAACCACACATTTTAAAGCAAAATGAGTGGCTTACATAAAATGTTAAACTGTTGATAAAGCATGAAATGTAGCCTTCAGCCTTCCGTGTTAGTCTCCTCCATCATGAAAAAAGGCCGGACTCCGCAGAGAATTCTCAGTTACACAATTAGTACTAGTGCAGACACACACACGCGCACACACACACAGTTTAAATCCACATCCACAAGTGCTTACAAATGTCACCTAAATGATACATTATTATTTCATTCTGCATTACGACTTAGAAGTTATGTTGCAAACTAGACTGGTAACATTTTTTTGCATTGCATGTGTGTGTGTGCGTGTGTGTGCGTGTACGCGCGTGCGTGTGTGTATGTGTGTGTGTTTCTGTGTGTGAGACAGCATAAATGTGGATGGTGAGAGAGACAGAGAGATACCAATCCTCCATGATTCATGAGTGGAGGGGGCCAGTAAAAGTGAGTAAAGACAGAAACCTAAGAGTCCCTGTGGGGCCATTTTGCCTCTGCATTTTCATTACCTCTGTAAATCTGAAACGCTATCAGACTATTTCAGGACAGATCAATAAGGATAGAATTTTCACAGTTTACTGTGTTCAGCATTAGCACCGTTACTGCAAAGAAATCAGGGTGAGAATGATAAGACATGGAATCCCCCGTCTGTCATTCCAAATGCCAGCATACAGTCATAAACACATGTGTGTGTGTGTGTGTGTGTGTGTGTGTGTGTGTGTGTGTGTGTGTGTATATATATATATATATATATATATATATATATAGATGAGGTTTATATAAATGCATTCAATGAGTTCACTTCATGTTAAAATAAACACGTTTTGAGTATGCACACTGGCAAGATATGCACAACTTTCAGTACAGATTCTCATTTAGTTGTATTCAGTTTTCTTCATCTGGTCATTATATTGGAGAGTTTTGTATGCAAATGAAACTTACAATCCATAGCACTGTTATCCCCACCCAACAGAACTGTATGCAACATACTTTCTTTTCCCTTTTATGATTATTAAACCAGTCATTTCACCAGTAAAATGTAGAAAGTGTTCCACTAAACAAATCAGACTTTTGGCATTACTTCCGACTCATAACAGTTCTTGCATGCTGTACCTGTCATTCTTTTTTGCTTATTATGTAGCGTTCGAAAGACATGCGTGCGTAAATGGGCGTGCCTTTGTTGAAGGTTGGGCGTCGAGCTGGCACCTTGGCGTTTCGTAAAAATCTACTGCCAATCATTAGCGGACTGGAGTTCCGCTGTGGCGACCCCTTACCGGGAAAAAGCCGAAAAGACAAACATATATCATTGTGAAACCAGTTTGTCAATATCCCAATATAGCAAAACCTCTTGATACTATATTTATATTTAAATTTATTTTTCTGTTTTTGCACTTGAGTTTCCTAAACAGTGAAGGAGAATATTCTCACAATTAGAGTGGACTCGTCAGGCATATTAAAGGATTGAGGACAAACAGGCAAGAATCTGTTATCCTGGTTGGTCCATGATCCTAACAACAGCAGGATATACACAGACTGGTGACTCCCTGCATGATCTATTCAAATCCAGCTATTTTGATTACAGACCTGTGATAAGTACAGGTTTCCACTTGATATAAGATCAGGAAATGTCATCAGCAAACACCTAGCTATATTTTGCATTTTTCTACACTTTATGATTATTATTTTATAGAGCAAATTGGACTGCAGAACATGTTCACATGCCAAAATGCTCAGTAAGTTAATATTCTGTTGTTAAGCTTAAAGTGCCAAAGAGTTACTGTCTTTGTAGGTGAAATCACAGCATGGTAGAATTTATAATGTTCTTTCTTTTTCTCTCTTTACTTATGTACATTCAGTAAATGAGTAGGTGGGCTGCTTTATCATCCTTTTGAAGATATGACCTAAGCTAAAGGGGATGGCAAGGAGACATGCAACACTGAAATTAGGTGCAAAGTACAAAACAAGGCTATATAGGTATTGGGTGTTGGTATAATGGTTAAGGTGTTCCTTCACAGACGAAAAGTACAAAGTTTAATTCTCACCTTTGAAAGGGATATTAGCTGGGCTTAAAATAGCCTCCAATGGCAGCTAGCCTTGTACTTACCTACGAACCTTCATGAGATATTGTATACAGATAAGAAAATAACTTGTCAAATATTTAACATAAAATAGCTCTTCAGTACCTTTCTGGGTGCCTGGATTTTCTCGTTAGGTATTAAGATACATTTTCAGAGGCTGGCAATTTAAAACAAAAAAATAAAAAACATAAAACCAAATCAATACAATGTAAAATTGACATGCAATGTGTATATAATATATTTTGCAATATAGATATGCAAAAAATAACCACAATCTCAACTTTTGTTACAAAAATTAATGTAGAAAATGTATTCATAAGGACTAAACCTAAATAATTCAAAAGGAGCTAGTTCGGTTACTAAGTCAAACCCAAACAAAACAATAATTACCATAGTCACCTATCCCCCCCCCCAGGTAATAACCTTCCCACCATTGAAGGTCTACTTTCTTGGGCATCTACCAATTTCAATCAAGGAACTTTAATTCTTGATGATTTCAACCTTGGTTGGCACTCCTGCTGATCCAATAATCCCTTCAACTTCCTAAACCTTTTCAACTTCACCCAAACCATATCATGTCCAAATCGCACAGATAAACACTCCAAAAAGCAGTCAACATTAGATTAGATTTAGACAAACTAACCCAACTTAAGTTACCCAGCTGGTTACCTTCCTGACTTCCTCAGCGACCATTCTCCAACCTTTCTATGCAGAAAACATGTGCAGCCCCTAAACAACATCACTAACAAATACATCCGCACAAAGAAAAACTTTTCCCTCCTCCACTTTTAATCTGCTACTTCAACAATGTGACTGGACACCACTTAAAAACCTCCAACTAGACCTGGCTGTTCAGTATTTTAACAATACCATCCTCGAAATACTTAATAACCTTGCCCCTGCTAGGAAAGTACGCTCAAAAGCTAAGCACCTACCTTGGCTGAGCACTGACACCAAACTGCTCGCTAAACACAGAGACAGAGCATGGTCAGCTTACCACACCACCAAAGATATAGTAAACCTCTTAACATATCGACAGCTTTGGAGTTTAGCTAAGAAGCAAATCAAAAAAGACAAACAAACTTACTTCCAATCCTGCCAACAGGAGCATCTAAACAACCCCCCAAAATTCTGGCAAAGCATAAACTGTCTCCTCAACCCTGGCCATTCCCCAACCCCTGTCCCTGTCACCTCAAATAATATTGATCCTATTGCTACTCAAATCAACTCTCACTTTATAAATACTATAACCTCCCTGCTAATTTGCCTGCCTAATCAACCATTTATTCTCCCCACTCCTGCTCCAGACAATCTCAGTCCTTTCACTTTCACCTCCATTCAAATTAGTTACACAAAATCTCTCCTAACCAAGCTAAAACCCTGCTGTCTTGCAGCTGACCAACTTCCTAATGACTTTCTAAAAATTGTGGCCCCTTCTATAGCCTACTCTATATCTGTCTTAATTAATCATTCCATTACAGAACAATATGATGTTCTTCATGTTTCACTGTTGCAGTCATCACATTTGGGTTATCTGCTTGCAGTAGCCCTCAGTCGGCCTGATTATCAAAGTCTTGGGTCCTGCGTCAGTTGCTGTCTCATCTTCCATGATGTCAGGTAGTCAGAGGTATAAAGCATGCAGCCAATGTCCTTACATCAATCTTTCTTGCCGTGCGGTGCCCGAAGCAGAAGCAGTTCGCAAGTGCCAGTCGGCCGAATCCTGAAATTTTCATTTTCGAGTTTCAGATCCGAAGTCTTCAACTAAGCTAAGTACCCTGTTGGGGATCCTTTTTCTTGCTCTAAACCGATGTCAGTAAAAGTTAACAATTGTATTTCTTGTGGAAAGCAAATACCTCATAAAGATTTTCATTCGTGCTGCATTCCTTACTTAGGCCCAGACCACAACGTACCTTGCTGTCGGTTTTGTGCCCTATTCAAACCTCGTACTATGCGTCATTGGTTCATTTACACATCTAAATATTTTGGTACTCGGTTCAATTATCCAGAAATGGCTTCGGTAAGCCACCCGACTACCAACATTCTGAAAAAATGCAAAGATAAAGACAGAGACAGACCGCATAGGTCCAGAGCTGCCGAGGACGCTTCTCCTAAGCTAGTTGCCAGTTCGCTGGTACTCAGTAAGGCGCTTTCGCAGCCCTTGATACCCACTACTTCAGATTCGCAGGCCTCTACTGAGACCCATTCGGAGTCCGGTATGCCACGAGATGCTTCAACTGTGGAACCTGCGAATGCCTCTACCTTGGATGGGTCTGGAGCCGCTGTGCAGGCACCGGCTTCTGAGGGTGTATTCAGGCCTACTGACTTGCATATTAAACCGACGTCATCTTCTTCTTCTTATAGGTTCATAGGTTCACAGGTTCATCTTCTTCTTCAAGGCCTAAAACTTGATCCATGCCTAGAAAACCGATGCCCAGACTGCATGGTCAGGCCCCTATGCCTAAAAAACAAATGATAAGAATGGCTGAAGACCTTATTACTCTAATCAGGGGAAGCCACCCTTCCCCCTCTAAGAGACCTAGGACTGATTTTCCTTCTGATTCTTCTGATCAGGATTCTGAAATTTCTGTTTTCTCTGATGACCAGGATTTGCCCTTATCTACCTGTGAGGATTCTGATGCAGAGGACTCCATTACCTCTGCTTCCCCTCCATTGCATTTCTCTTTTGGTGAAACCTTGCATACTCTTAGGGAGCATTTTCAGCCAGGATTACTTTGACTCCAAAAAGAGGCTTACAGAATTCTTAATCCTGCCTCAACAAAGGCCTTTAGCTATCCCTCCTGTACTGGACATTGTAGATGATGCCTTCTCGGAATCTAGCCTGGCCCCTGACTCTTTAACTCCTGCTCCCATAAAACCTGATAGGTATTACAGGGTACCTGACTCTCACAAGTTCCTCTTTAAAAATCCTACTGTGGATCCTGAGACCATTTCACAGGGACCCAAGAGCATTAAGGCTACTACTGCCAAAAATCCTACCCCCTCTGATAGAGATTCCAGGGCGCTGGATAGATGGGGTAAGAAGGTATACACTTCTGCAACCTTGGTCATTAGGGCCTTAAACTGCCAGTTTCATATGTTAAAGTATCAGCAGCATATTATTGGATTGCTTAAACAGAAAATGATGTTGATTCCTGACTGTGCTGAAAATAAAGATTTACAGGATTTAATGCATTCTGCTGAACAAGTTGGAAAACATACTTTGCAATGTGGCTTTGATTCATTAGAGGCATCTTGCAGGGCTGCTGTCATGGGTCTGTACTTACAAAGCATGCTTGCCTTAAGGAGCAATCTTTGCCAGATCATGTTAAAGCTAAATTACTGGATGCTCCCTTAAACCAGGACCACATGTTTGGCAACAAAGCAGAAGAAGTACTTAAAAAGTTTGAGGAAAAAGCTAAATCTATGCAAACTGTTAAAGATTTCCTGCAAGTACAGCCTTCCAGATTTAGTAGGCATTGGCCCTCTAAGAATTGGTCCTTTTCTGCCTCTTCCAGGCCTTCTCAGTCCAAACCCAGAACCAGCAGAACACCCAGGTTTCAGTCCCAAGGTACTCACAGGCCTAAGCAGTGGGGGGCTCCCACTTCCAAAGCAGGGAGTAATAAGACTCCCCCCTATGGTAAACTGTCTCAATGACTTAACTTTAAACCTTCCAAGCCCTGCTCAACTGACTGTTCCTTTAGGGAGCAAGATTGCCCTGCAGGTAAAAAATTGGGAACTCATTACCCAGGACAAATGGGTTTTAAATATAGTTTCCCAGGGATACAGATTCCATTTCCACACCTTACCAACCCCAAATGGTTGGCCAGACCTACCCCCAAATCAGTAGGCAGAGGCTCAAAAGCAAGTTTTCTCTCTTTTTAAGTATCAGGGCTATTCACCATGTCCCAGAAGAAGAATGGGGGCAAGGTTTCTACTCACGACCTTTCCTGATACCCAGAAAAGACAACTCCTGATGTCCTATCCTGGACCTGTCTATCCTAAACACCTTTTTGATAATCCCAAAATTCAAGATGCTAACTCTTCATCAGCTGCTTCCCATGTTAGGCAAAGATGCCTGGTTGGTAACACTGGATTTAACAGAAGCCTACCTGCACATCCCAGTAAGGGAATCTTGCAGAAGATACCTACGCTTCAAAGCAGGCTACATGCACTATCAGTTCTCTGCACTGCCCTTTGGCTTATATACTGCGCCCAGGGTATTCACAAAGTGCCTAGCTCCAGTCATTGCATTTTGCAGGCAAAGAAATATTCAAATATGCCCATACCTGGACTATTGTATAATTCAGGCAAAAAGCCAGGACATGCTATTAAATCATCTGGCATTTGTAAAGAAATTGCCAATGTCTCTGGGGTACACCATAAATGAAAAGAAATCACATCTTGTACCCTGCCAACAAATTGTATTCCTGGGAGCAAGCTTGAATACAATTTCCCAGATGGCCTACCTCATGCCAGAAAAACAAGTTCATTTGACAGTCTACGTCAAACTACTGGCCACAAAGACCCAGCTATCTGCAAGGAAAATACTGCAAGCCTTGGGGTTCGTGACCTCTTGCATTCTACTAATTCCATATGCAAGACTGCATATGAGGAAACTACAATGGTATCTAAAAAGCCTATGGTGTCAACATTCTCAGAGTCTAGAATCAGTAATTCCTATCGTACCTTGTCTACAGAAGAGTTCCTTTGGTGGGCAGAGGTCTGCCACCAAAACAAGGGACTGCAATTCACTCTACCCCCTGCCACCCAAACTCTAACAACAGACGCATCAGACTATGCATGGGGGGGCTCACTTGGCAGGGCAGTGCATTCAGGGCAAATGGAACCCAAATCAAATGCACCTGCATATCAATCAAAAAGAAATGTTAGCTGTACAGAATGCTGTGACAGATTTCAAGGACCACATTCTTCCAGGACAATTATTGGTAAAGACAGACACCACCACTGCTATGTGGTACATAAATAAGCAGGGGGGAACCCACTCATACCCTCTCTGCAGACTAGCCATGGCTCTGTGGAACACAGCCTTTAGCTACCAGGTGCACATACAGGCTCAATTCCTACCAGGAAAGCTAAATACACTGGCAGGCGACCTAAGCAGAAATCTCATGGACCCACATGAGTGGAAACTGGAACCGAAGATATTCAACATGTTAAGAAACAAATGGGGGAGCCCAGAGATAGACCTGTTTGCCTCCCCCCAGAACTACCAATTGGACAAATTCTGCACAAGAGCTCCCCACAAGTAAGCTTGGAAAGTGGGTGCCCTGTCCTTCTCACCTGGAAAAAACTATCAGTTTATGCCTTTCCCCCTCTGCCTCTCCTCTCCAAGGTACTACTAAAGATCAAACAGGACAAACCAAGGACAATACTGATTGCACCAGACTGGCCACGCCAACACTAGTACCCCCTCTTGCACAGTGTGTCACTGCTGGCACCATGGCACCTGCCTCAGACCCCTGCCCTGCTGTCCCAGCAGGAGGGACAGATTCTGCACCCACAGCTTAAAACCCTGAACCTGGCAGCCTGGCTAATTACCTGATCTCACCGTTACCATCCCTCAGTAAACAAGTGTTGAATGTCATTTTGGAGGCAAGGAGGCCTAGTACTAGAAAATCGTATGCTGAAAAATGGGAGATTCTGTTTCTGGAGCCAAACTCAGGGGATGGGCACAGCTGCACCCAGTTTACCTCATATTCTTCAATAATTAACTGAGATGCTTGACAAGGGCCTTTCCTTTTCCTCCATCAAATTTTATGCCTCGGCCATTTCAGCTCATTACAATACAGAACCACCCCTCTTCTCTCACCCACTGTTGAAGCAGTTCCTCAGAGGGGCCAAAAACTTAAGCTCACCCAGGAGAGCCCCTACTCCAGCCTGGGACCTTACCTTTGTATTGGAAAAGCTCATTCTACCTCTCTTTGAGCCAGCTGCAAATGCAGACTTGAAACTCCTTTCTTGGAAAACAGCCTTCCTTCTAGCCATCACTTCAGCAAGAAGGGTGTATGAATTACAGGCCCTCATGGCAGTGGAGCCTTTCATCATCTTTCATGCTGACAGGGTGTCCATCAGGACTAATCCCTCCTTCATGCCCAAGGTGGTATCCAGTGTGGCCCTTAATCAGTCCATTCATTTGCCAACCTTCTTTTCTAATCCACAGAACAAAGGGGAATGAATACTGCACTCCTTGGACGTGCACAGACAACTTAGATTTTACTTGGACAGGACTAAGCCTCTCAGGAAATCTGAACAGCTGCTGGTTGCATTTTCTGCAGAGGCAGAGGGAAAGGCCATTTCAAAGCAAACCATTTCTAAGTGGAAAGGCCATTGCATTCATTTCTGCTATAAGCACCATGGAAAACCTATCCCACAGAGGATAAGACCACATTCAACTGGGGCTGCATCTACCTCTACAGCCTTTCTCAGAGGTGTCCCTACCAGGGACATCCTAGAAGCTTCTACCTGTAATTCTGTGCATACCTTCACCAAGCATTACCACTTGCTAATTTTTTCTAAATCCAGAGCTGGCTTTGCAACCGCAGTCTTGCAGGGCCTTATAGCTGGTCCTAATGCTATCTAATTACCTCCTCTCATCCTTATCTTTGGGAATCTACCCAAATGTGATGACAGCAACAGTGAAACATGAAGAACATAGTACAGTTATGTACACTTGCCATAAATGTAGATGTTCGAGTGTATTCACTGTTGCAGTCCTAGTTCCCCTCCCTCCAGCCCCCTGACTTCTGTTGGCTTTACCTCTCTTCTTGCTCACTATACTTAAAGCTTTTTGGTGTATTTGCTTTTTGTTGGAGGTGTAACCTTGTATATAATTGCTTCCCATTATGGGGGCACCCGACATCTGGGGCAAGAAAAACTGATGTAATGGCATCGGCTGCATGCTTTATACCCCTGACTACCTGACGACATGGAAGATGAGACAGCAACCGACACAGGACCCAAGACTTTGATAATCAGGCCTACTGAGGGCTACTGCAAGCAGATAACCCAAATGTGATGACTGCAGCAGTGAATACACTTGAACATCTACATTTATGGTAAGTGTACACAACTGTACTTTACACTTCTCTGGAAAATATTTCACATCATTTGCCTTCTGTTCCATAGCCATCCTTTCACCTTTTGCAAAAATCTTAGAAAAATATATCCAAAACCAACTCCTTAACCACTTCCTTAGTCACAACCTATTATCCAGTTCTCAACACAGCTTTAGACCTAAACACAGTACTAGCACTGCCCTATTAACGTTCACTAATACCTTTCACCATCTCTTAAATGAAGGCCAGCTTGTCTCATCTGTCTTTTTCGATATGTCCAAAGCCTTTGACACCATTTCCCACCAACTAATTCACAACAAAGTCTCATGTTATGGCCTCAGTTCATCATTCCTGACCTGGTTCCATAGCTATCTTTCCATCGACAGCAGGCTACTAAATGGGAGAACAGTCTTTCCCCCCTACTCCACATCTCTGTTGGTGTACCCCAAGGTTCCATACTTGGTCCACTCCTCTATAGCACATTTACAAACAATTTCAGCTCTGTGACTAATCTAGCCTCCATTGTCCAGTACGCCGACAATGCTACACTCATCTGCTCAGCCCCCTCACCCCAAGAACTCTAATTAAAAATGTAAACTTCATTTCTGGACATAGAAAAACACGACTCTGAACATCAACTCATACTAAACCCTAACAAAACTAGATAATTTGAAGAACCACAAGCAAATACACCAAAGCTTTGTAGTATTACCACAAACTGCAGGCCAATTCCACTGTAGTGCTAAGATAATTTATTGTAAAATGTACAATCAAAGTTCAATTTTCTTCCACAAAAATCAGTCTTCTCTAGCGCCTCGGCCACACTCGCCTTTAACAGAGTATACTATAATCACTCATACTGACACGATTTTATAGTGTTTGTCACACCCACTTATTCAATTAAACAATTAAATAAAAACATTATTATAAAAACTTTTAAATATATTAGTAACTTATTAACATACTATTAATTATATTACAAAAACTTTTCCATGTACATTCATGATTTAACCCTATAGGGCTCATTGTATTAAATTTCAAAATCATAAGAGCCTCCTTTTTCCTCAGTAAGCATTTTATTTGCTGTTCATTCATATATACATTCCTTTCTAAGCTGTCTAACACTGTAGCTAGTAACCCCTCCGGGTTACCATTATGATATTTATTAAAATGTATTGCTATAGGGCTAGTCTGTTTATTATTTTTAATATCTCTAATGTGCTCTTTTACTCTGCAGGAGAACTGTCTTTTAGTTTCTCCTACATAAAATTTATTGCATGAACACTTGAGACCATATATAACCCTCTCAGTTCTACAATTAAAAGTTCCTTTAGTTTGAAATATAACTCCGTTAATGTTAGTAAATTCTTTGATTATATATTTACATACACTACATTACCACATATCTGTGTTCCCTGTTTGTCAGTTTGCTTACCAGCTGTCATTTTTGGCATATTAAACTTACTATGGACTATAAAATCCTTAATGCTTCTCCCCCTTCTAAAGGAGAACCTCATTTTTTTATACTGTAAGAAATCAACCTCCCTCTTAACCACTCTCCAACTATGTTTAACTTGTTCCAAAACATTTTCAGATAATATAGAATAGGTGGAAGTGAAATATATACATTCACTGTCATTATTTCTACTAACACCATTCCCATTTACCACGTTTAAATGTTCGCTGGTATGTATTATATTCCTTCTGATGTCCCTGTCCATTCCAGCTCTGCTTACGGCTTGCCTGGGCCCCACGAAAAGTATTTAAATAATTACCATTCTCTGGCTTGGGGAGTACTGGAAATTCTTCCCCATCTGTTTCACCTTCCATAAACGATGCACCCCATTCTCCTGATGTGTAGACACGTCCTCCCTTGTTCACGTTGTTCCTCTTCTGCTCATACTGAACTTGTTGACATTTTGCTTTTGGATTTGTCACCACTTGAAAGGCTTTTTTATTTTCGTAGTCACATAAATCACAACAGTTTGTTCTTTTTCCTTTCAATAACCTCCTGTTCAAACACCATCAGTTGTTCATTAGTTTTAATAAGAAATTGTTGCAATTCATCATGAGTAACAGTCTCACGGGACACCCTCGGTAGCACTTATTTAAATACTTTTTGTAGGACCCCAGGCAAGCCGTAAGCAGAGCTGGAATGGACAGGGATATCAGAAGAGATATAATACATACCAGTGAACATTTAAACCTGGTAAATGGGACTACATTTTTAAATGTTGAATCAACTGACTGTAAGTATGTTGTTAATTTGTCTGAATATGAACTATCAGACTGTGAATTAAATGTTCTTGATAAAGGTTTAAAATTTGTACCAACTGTCCTGCCAAGACTACATGAACTAAAAGGGAATATTTTCTGTTTTAGTCGTAAATTAAATTTATTGGATTATTTTAGAACTGATGTTATTGATAATACTTTATATGAAGAAGATACAAGTGAGAAATTAATTAGTACTGATGATAGTTTTTATTCTTGCCACTCAAATGAATTTGTAAATGCTTATTGTAAACTAAATACAGATGGAGTTAAGGTAAAAAGTGATTTTATGCCCCCACAGAGAAATGAAAGTATTAAGTATTTTAATATATCACTTAATCACAATATTGAAAAGGAATTTCATGCATTTTTAAAATATAAAAAGAATGTGAAATATAATATGAACAAGGAAGAGTGGGAATGTCTTAAATAATTAAGTCAAAATGCTGAATTAATATTCAAACCTGCTGATAAAGGTGGCAGATTGGCTATTCTAAACTATGTACAGTATCTAAGGTTATTCTAAACTATGTTCAGTATCTAACAATGTGTTATGCACATCTGAATAATGAACATGTTTATGAAAAAATTAGCATGGAGGAATATGAAAAAGCACAAAAGGAATACAGTGACTTGATAAATAAAGGACATAAATTACATTATTTTTCACAAAAAGATGTGCAGGAAAAATGTAATATTAAAAATCCTAGGATGCCATGATTTTAATGTGTTCCTAAGATCCATAAAAATATGACTGACCCACTAGGACGTCCTATAGTCTCGGCATGTGGTAGTTTTTTGCAAAATTTAGCATGTTTCCTTCATGAATATTTTCTACCTACATTAAAGAAACTGCCATCTTATGTTAGAGATGTGTTTGATTTGTTGGATAAAATTAGTAACATAAAATGGGAAGAAGACATGTACTTCCTTGTAATAGATGTTGTTAGCTTGTATACTAACATTAACCACCAAGATGGAATTCAAGCTATAAAATATTATTTAGGTGAGAATCCAGTAGTTGAATATGTTGTTGATTTGATTATGGTATGTTTAAATAATAACATATTTGAATTTAATGGAAGTCTTTATAAACAGTTACAAGGAACAACTATGGGGGCAGCCTTTGCTCCAAGTTATGCAAATATTTTTATGGGTTATTTTGAAAATATACACATATATATATATATATATATATATATATATATATATATATATATATATATACTAATCAATTTTTTATTAAGTATGTGTGTAAATATTTTCATTTTAATGACGATTTAATATTTATTTGCAAAGGAGGACAAGATCAAATAACTAAATTTATGGATCAAATACATGACAATAATATTGGAGTGAGATTTGATGGTTTACAAATGGGAAATGAAGTAAATTATTTAGATGTAGTGTTAAAAGGACAAGTAGGTACATATATTAGTACCAGCATACATAGAAAGTTTAAAGAAACTAATTGTGTTTTGTATGGTGAAAGTTAACACCCTCCCCATACTATTAAATCTATACCATATACTGAATTTGTAAGAATTAAGAGACTATGTAGTAACCCAGCTGAAGTAAAAGCAGAACTAAATGAGAGTTATAATAAGTTTTGTTTGAGGGGCTACCATGAAGCAGATTTAAGAGAGAGTTTAAATAAAGTTTTAAATAATAGAAAATATAGAAATAGGAATAGTGTTAGTAGAAATAATGACAATGAATCTATATATTTCACTTCCACCTATTCTATATTATCTGAAAAAGTTTTGGAACAAGTTAAACATGGTTGGAGAGTGGTTAAGAGGGAGGTTGATTTCTTTGAGTGTAAAAAAATGTGCTTCTCCTTTAGAAGGGAGAGAAGCATTAAGGATTTTATAGTCCATAGTAAGTTTAATATGCCAAAAATGACAGTTGGTAAGCCAATTGACAAACAGGGAGCACAAGTATGTGGTAAATGTAGTGTATGTAAATATATAATCAAAGAATTTACTAACATTAACGGAGTTATATTTCAAACTAAAGGAACTTTTAATTGTAGAACTGAGAGGGTTATATATGGTCTCAAGTGGTCATGTAATAAATTTTATGTAGGAGAAACTAAAAGACAGTTCTCCTGCAGAGTAAAAGAGCACATTAGATATATTAAAAATAATAAACAGACTAGCCCTATAACAATACATTTTAATAAATATCATAATGGTAACCCGGAGGGTTACTAGCTACAGTGTTAGATAGCTTAGAAAGGAATGTATATATGAATGAACAGCAAATAAAATGCTTACTGAGGAAAAAGGAGGCTCTTATGATTTTGAAATTTAATACAATGAGCGCTATTGGGTTAAATCATGAATGCACTTGGAAAAGTTTTTTGTACTATAATTGATAGTATGTTAATATGTTACTAATATATTTAAAAGTTTTTATAATAATGTTTTTTATTTAATTGTTTAATTGAATAAGTGGGTGTGACAAACATTATAAAATCATGTCAGTATGAGTGATTATAGTATACTCTGTTAAAGGCGAGTGTGGCCGAGGCGCTAGAGAAGACTGATTTTTGTGGAAGAAAATTGAACTTTGATTGTACATTTTACAATAAATTATCTTAGCACTACAGTGGAATTGGCCTGCAGTTTGTGGTATACGCAAAACTAGATAATTGTCTTCAGAAACAAAAAGTCAAAACCACATCAGTCCCCTCTCTCTAGCCTTGCCTCAAACGGTACCATAATAGAACCCACAAACCAGACTAAACTTCTAGGTGTCACAATAGATGGACATCTAATATCCGATAACCATATTTCTCTATCAAAAAAGTTCATATCAAACTTCGCACCCTCTATAGGGCAAAACCATTCGTAACACAAAGCACCAGCTTGACCACTGCTAGGTCTCACCTGCTTTCTACACTCCTCTATGGTTCTCATATACTCACAAACCTCCATAATTCTGACCTCAATAACATAGATTCCTGTTATAACAAAATTGCAAAATTTGCCACTAATCATCCACACTGAAGACACCACTCCACTGCTCTTGCCCAGCTAAACTGGCTTGAACTCCCTAACCTCCTATCTCTCAATCAACTCACCATGGCCCACAAAATAGTCCACCAACCCAGCAACTGCCCTGCTCTTTTAGGCCTAATCCAACCTAGTACTAATGTCAGGTCCCTCAAATCTTCTAACAAATTAATGCTAAAGGCTATCCACTCCCACAACTATCATGGCGACTGCCTCTACTGTTATAAAATCGCCAAATTTTGGAACTCTCTTCACCAACCACTCACAAAAAATCCTAGCAATTATGAGTTCAAACAACTCCTAAAAAACTACCTAGCTAGTCTTTGACTTTGCTCCTGCCATACTCCAAGCTGATTTCATCCTAACCCCTTACATCATCGCTCCTCCTAACTTGCCCTTATTCTGCTGCTTCTAGCTTTCCTACTTTCCCCTTCATCCCTATGGTTAGCTGGATATATCATTATTACCTCATTCTGCTGCACTCTTCATAATGGCATCATAATAACCATTGTACATACCTTTACATGTATGTGCTACAGCATTGTTGTCGCTGTCAGTTACTCTCTCTATGTATATTTCTTCAAACTGTCATCTGATCTTTGATATTTTGTTTGTGATTATTAATTTCTAAGTTTTAATTTTAATTATAAATGTTAGTATCGTTACTGCTTTGGAGCTTTTCTACCCAGGCCTCCACTGAAAACAGACTTCTGGCCCAGTCGGACATTACCTGGTTAGCAAATGTAATAAATAAATAAATAACAATAAAGACTAGGCATAAGTAATCTGAAGTGTGCAAAGTTACGAATGACAGTAGGGATGGTGTCCCAAAATGCAGGCCCAATTTTGAAGAATTATGTTTTGTACACTAATGGGTTAAAGATGAGCATCAAGGGTTATACACTCTCCATCAACTTGTGAATTCAGTGCTTGAGAGGAGAGGAGAGATTAACCTTAATGTTGTAGTATAGAAGAGGATATCGATCAAAGCTAACTTGCCTGAGAGAGGATGTGCTGTCAGTGAAGCTAGTTCTACATAAGAAAGTACAATGATGTAGCACAAGACCAGAGAGTGAGATGACCCCACAGGTTTTGAGAGATATTCGGAGAATATAGATGTATCTCAGGAGGAGGCCTTGACAATTAAGGCAAAAGAATACTCCAATTTGGGTATCAGGATTTGCAAACCATTTAATTTTCTCAGTGCAATGAGTGAGTAATCCAGATAAAATCTGTTTCGGGTTTTAAACATGTCAGGAGATTACTAACAGTGAACTCAGTTTGATTCCTGAATTAAAATGCTGGCTCAAGGCAGACACAAGATTTTTATTTATTTATTTATTTGTCTTTGTTGCATGAGAAAGTCTGACTGGGTGGAGCTCATTTTCATCAGAGGCCCAAGGATAAATGTTCCAGCAGATAAATTTAAGATACTCATGTCAAAACAAATTTATTTACAATGATACTTTATATAGATAGTTCTTAAGATGTCTAGATACAAACATGTAAATATTCTCTAACAAAACTATACAAACGAAAAACATATTTCAGTTAATTAACTGATTAACACATCTAATTCAGATAATTTTAAGTATAAAAAATACTATTCAAACAGTTCAAGTGCAATATATATATATATAACATTTAATATGACATGGGTAAAGAGGGTTACATTATAGATATTAGGAATAAATACAAATTGAGACATTCAGTGTTAAACATTAGACAGTAGGAAGATAGTAGTTAAAACTTGAAGAGACAGAGAGGTGCACTGTATAGATGATGAGCCAAGAATAGTGAGAATAAGAATACTAGGGTACGTACAACATAGAACCTCGTTATAACAATAGCAGGAGTAAGAATACTAGGGTACGTACACCATAGAACCTTGTTATAACAATAGCAGGAGTAAGAATACTAGGGTACATACAACATAGAACCTCATTATAACAATAGCAGGAGTAAGAATACTAGGGTACGTACAACATAGAACCTAGTTATAACAATAGCAGGAGTAAGAATACTAGGGTACGTACAACACAGAACCTAGTTATAACAATAGCAGGAGTAAGAACACTAGGGTACGTACAACATAGAACCTAGGTATAACAATAGCAGGAGTAAGAATACTAGGGTACATACAACATAGAACCTCATTATAACAATAGCAGGAGTAAGAATACTAGGGTACGTACAACATAGAACCTAGTTATAACAATAGCAGGAGTAAGAACACTAGGGTACGTACAACATAGAACCTCATTATAACAATAGCAGGAGTAAGAATACTAGGGTACATACAACATAGAACCACGTTATAACAATATCAGGAGTAAGAATACTAGGATACGTACAACATAGAACCTAGTTATAACAATAGCAGGAGTAAGACTACTAGGGTACGTACAACACAGAACCTAGTTATAACAATAGCAGGAGTAAGAACACTAGGGTACGTACAACATAGAACCTCGTTATAACAATAGCAGGAGTAAGAATTCTAGGGTACATACAACATAGAACCTAGTTATAACAATAGCAGGAGTAAGAACACTAGGGTACGTACAACATAGAACCTCGTTATAACAATAGCAGGAGTAAGAACACTGGGGTACGTACAACATAGAACCTCGTTATAACAATAGCAGGAGTAAGACTACTAGGGTACGTACAACACAGAACCTAGTTATAACAATAGCAGGAGTAAGAACACTAGGGTACGTACAACATAGAACCTAGGTATAACAATAGCAGGAGTAAGAATACTAGGGTATGCACAACATAGAACCTCGTTATAACAATAGCAGGAGTAAGAATACTAGGGTACGTACAACATAGAACCTCGTTATAACAATAGCAGGAGTAAGAACACTAGGGCACATACTGACTTATAACCTAGTTGTAAGAATGCTAGCAGTAAGAACACTTGGGTGCATACTGACATACAACCTGATTAGAACAATAGTGGATCTAAGAACACTAGGGTACATACTGACCTAAAACCTAGTTGTAAGAATAGTGGGGTAAGAACACTAGGGTACATACTGACCTATAACCTAGTTGTAAGAATAGTGGGGGTAAGAACACCAGGGCACATAATGACTTATAACCTAGTTGTAAGAATACTAGCAGTAAGAACACTTGGGTGCATACTGACATACAACCTGATTAGAGCAATAGTGGAGCTAAGAACACTAGGGTACATACTGACCTAAAACCTAGTTGTAAGAATAGTGTGGTAAGAACACTAGGGTACATACTGACCTATAACCTAGTTGTAAGAATAGTGGGGGTAAGAACACCAGGGCACATAATGACTTATAACCTAGTTGTAAGAATAGTGGGGGGTATGAACAATAGGGTACATACTGATTTATTACCTAGTTATAAGAATAGCGGGGGTAAGAATACTAAGGTACATACCAACATAGAACCTGGTTGTAAGAATAGTGGGGGTAAGAACACTAGGGCACATACTGACATACAACCTGGTTATGACAATAGTGCGGGGGAAGGACACTAGGGTACATACTGACTTATAACCTAGTTGTAAGAATAGTGGAGATAAGAATACTAGGGTACATACTGACCTATAACCTAATTGTAAGAATAGTGGGGGGTAAGAACAATGGGGTACATACTGATATATTACCTAGTTACAAGAACAGTGGGGGTAAGAACACTAGGGCACATACTGACATACAACTTGGTTATAACAATAGTGCGGGGGAAGGACACTAGGGTACATACTGTCATAGACCCTGGTTGTAAAAATAGTGGTGGTAAGAACACTGGGTTACATACTGGCATAGAACCTGGTTATAATAATAGTACGGGGTAAGGACTCTAGGGTACATATTGACATATCATCTGATTTTAGGAATAATGGGGGTAAGAACACTAGAGTACATGTTGATGTAGAACCTGGTTACAACAATAGTGGGGGTCAGAACACTAGTGTACATACTGACATATAACATGGTAATAACAATAGTGGGGGAAAGAACACTGGGGTATACTGATATAGAACCTGGTTATAAGAACAGTGGGGGTAAGAACACCAGTGTACATACTAAAGTAGAACCTGGTTGCAAGAATAGTGGCGGTAAGGACACTAGGGTACATGATGACATAGAACCTGTTTATAACAATAGTGGTGGTAAGAACACTAGGGTACGTACTGGTATAGAACCTGGTTATAACAACAGTGGGGGCAAGAACACTAAGGTATGAGCTGACAGAGAACCTGCTTATATTAATAGTGGGAGAAAGAACACTAGGGTATATACTGATTTATTATCTAGTTGCAAGAATAATGGGGGTTAGAACACTAGAGTACATATCGGCATAGAACCTGGTTATAATGATAGTGGGGGTAAGGAGACCAGGCTATGTACAGACATAACACTTGATTGTAAGAATAGTGGGGGGTAAAAGCACCAGGGTACACACTGACATAGAACCTGGTTGCATGAATAGCATGGGTAGGAGCATTAGGGTACATACTGACATACAGCCTGGTTGTACGAATAGTGAGTAAGAACACTAGGGCGGTACTGCTAGAGAACCTGGTTATAACAATAGTGGGGATAAGAACACTACGGGGAACATACTGACATAGAACCTAGTTATAAGAATACTGGGGTTAAGGACACTAGGGTACATACTGACATATCATCTGATTGTAAGAATAGTGAGAGTAAGAACACTAGGGTACATGCTTCTATAGAACCTGGTTATAACAGTAGTGGGGGTAAGAACACTTAGGGTACATAGTGGCATAGAACCTGGTTATAACAATAGTGGGGGTAAGAACACTAAGGTACATACTGATATAGAACCTAGTTATAAGAACAGTGGGATAAGAACACCAGGGTACATACTAACATAGATCCTGGTTGTAAGAATAGTGGGGGTAAGGACGCTAGGGTACATTATGACATAGAACCTGGTTATAACAATGGTGGGGGTTAGAACACCAGGGTACATACTGACATAGAACCAAGTTGTAAGAATAGTGGGGGTAAGAACACCAGGGTACATACTGACATAGAACCTGATTGTAAGAATAGTGTGCATAAGCATACTAAGGTACATACTGACACAGAACCTGGTTGTACGAACAGTGTGGGTAAGAACACTAGGGCACATTTTAACATAGAACCTGGTTATAACGATACTGGGGGTAAAAACACTAGGGTACATGCTGACATAGAACCTGGTTGTAAGAACAGTGGGAGTAAGGACACTACTAATATAGAACCTGGTTGTAAGAATAGTTGGGATAAGAACACTAAGGTCCATATTGACATAAAACTTAGTTGTAAGTATAGTGGGGTAAGAACACTAGAGTACATACTGACATAGAACCTCATTGTAAGAATGGGGAGGTCAGAACACTAGGGTACGCACTAACATACTGTAGAACTTGGTTGTAAGAATAGAGTGGAGGGTATTTGAAGGAGCTGGATAAAGTGAGAATGTCAAAAGGAAATTTTAATGTCAGGTGGTAATTAAATTATGAAAGAAATTAAGGAGGAATGGTAGAAATGTTTATTGTGCAGAAGGGGATAAAAGCTATAAAAGGATAGTGAGTGTCAGCTGACAAAGAAAAATTGAATCACCCATGAGAGGAATATGTGCATGACCATATGTAGTTAGACATTGCTTTAGTAAGGACTTGAAGGCAGAAACGTCTGTGTTTTTAGGTATGTTGGCTGGTGTTATAGAGTTGATATACGTTATGGGTGTACAGTGAGTCGGCTCCTATTAAGACTGTTGTGATTACTAAAAGCTTATTGGTTGAGTGAAGGTATCTCCCTGGAGAGTAATGCAGGATATCTCTCTTAGTGCTGGACATTTATCTGGGACATTTATAAGGCTGTGTCCAGGAATAATTTGCTTCAGTTAAAACTTAAACAGGTCCTAAGAATCATGATAGTGTAATCATAAATCTGTTAGAGTGTATCGAGCTACTCCCTATAAATTTAACATTTAATCTACCATTAACCCCCCCCCCCCTTTAAATGGGAAAATCTCTGTTTACTGGTCATGAGAAAAAATAGCGCATGGTTTTATTTTGTGGAGGAGCATTTTACTGTTGTCTATGAGGATAGACTGAAGTAGGTTAGTAGTATGTAAAAAGCCAGTGTGGTATTATTTGTAATGATTTTTCCTTTCCATTAAAATCATCTCCATACTGCAGACTATGTAGGGAGGAACTTTTTTTTGTGGAGTTTGTCCCTCAGCAGACAATAGGAATTAAAAAATATTAGCCTCCCTGCTTATTTTCCCATATTATCTTTAATTCTCCAGAGAAATTCAAGTTCATTAAAATGTTTTAGTTCATGGAAGTACAAATTATTTTGATTTTTTAAGTTAAATGTACCTTATTTATTTAGTCTGATATGCAATTGTTTTATTTGTCAAAAGTTACTCTATATAATTGCGATAATAATAAAAAAAAACTCTGTCTCTGGCTCAGTATTCGTGATATGTCTTTTTTCTACCTATTGTTTTACACTTGGAACTGAAACCGATTGATTTAATAGTTGCTATTTTTCAAACTACTTCAATAAGTTGAAACACTTTATGTTGCATGGCACTAATGTTCTAGGCCTAAGAGAGATTTTACCTAAGTTGACTCATGGCTGAATGCAATGTTTTGTGCCAGGAAATAAAGGCCTGGTAGCATAACACATTAAAGAAATACTTTTCTTTTAAAACTAATGTTGTTTGCAACATCAGTGGCATCTGCCTCTCTGTAAACAAATATAATCCAAACTGGCTGGCAGCGAAAAGTTTATTTCAAATTTTGCACTGGTCCTGTGTCACTTCTTAGCTCATGAACATTGCTGCAGAATGTGGCTGAACAGGCCCACGTACCCAAGCAAGATGTGAGTAAATAAATGCATATGTAAAAATGACATTAATGGCAGGCTAAGCTTCAAGCACAACTGCATTTGTTGCATCCATCTGCTCTGGACTAGGTGAACTGAAGGCCTCACCAGCAAAAGAAAGTTTTATACCTTTAAGTCTGACATTTGTATTTGTTTTGTTAATTGATGCTATGGACCATTGGTAAGCTGTGTTCGCTACTATGTTTATCTTAGTGCAGACAAAATTAAATGATAAATGAAGGTCTAAAATGCTTCTGTCAAAGTATTTCTGAGGCCTGTGTAGAAGGGCTGAAGGGTTCTAAAGGAGCAACAATGGCTACATAGTGGAACTTTAAATAACAGTTTTTTGTGTGGTGTTCATCATGAGGGAATGGACTGTAAAAAAGTAGAACTGACTTTGGAGGTATTCCGCAGTCAGTAACTGTTGGGATTTCTTACTCTGAATCTCCTGTCTTGTCATATTTCTGAAACCTCTTCAACTTTCACTGTCAAATGAGCTTGTATATCTGGCCAATATATATCATTATGCACCAGACATGCAAAAACATATCTAGTCCTTGCATTCATTTCATCTGCTCACATAGTTTGGACCTATGACTTTGTAAAGTTTGCACTTAAACTGTAAAAATATAAAAGTTTGTTGAATGTGTTTCCGGAGCTTTTCTCCCCGGGCCTCCGCTGAAAATGGACATGTATCCAGTCGGACTATCCCGGTAAAAAAATGTAAAATAAACAAATAAATAAATAAATACAGTTCATGCATTCAAAGCCTAAAATGTATACATATTCAAAGTGTTCTTGTGTTTGGCAGACCACCAGCCGGGAGATATGCTGCCTTTACTGCTTGACAGTGGAGTCCAATGAAAATCAGTGTCACAGGTTCCCATGCATTATTCCTGTCACCCTCGAGAGGTGAATACAGACACTTGAGGCCTATATATCTGAGAGGAAGATGACAGTTGTGGAGGCTGGCCAGAAGTACAAAGATCACCAGGAGGCCTACCTCTCAAAATCTTATAGCAAGAGTTAAGTCCAAGCCAAAAAATAATCCAGCCATCCTCAAGCCCTTTTCCCATTTTTGCACAATGGGGTTGGGGTATCACTTCAGCAGTGACAATCATCTTGAGCCAAGGTTTTACACTGCAGGGTGGCTAGCCCTGCTGCAGTAGTTCATCTGTAAAGCCAAAAAATAATGAGGGAACATAAATCTCAGCTGTCCCTAATTTTGTAGAGCACTCCTAAATTTGTATCATTGCTTTGGCCTCACCCTCATAAAAGTTTTCATTTGCTGGTAAATTAGTGAGGATTGTACATAGCATATCATACCATACTATACATACATGCACCAATACAAATATTTCAGGTACGAGCAATAATGCCCTTCTAGCCTGCTAATGTAGTCATTCCTAAGTGCTCAAGTTGTTCTTAAAATATCTAAGGTAGTGCTTGATTTTAACATAATTTGGTAGACTATGCTATGCATCAGCTACCCTCTCAGAGAACCTATTAGGTTCATAGGTTCATAGGTTCATACTAGGCTATCTGCCCAAGGGCATTTACAAGCCTAGCCCATAGTTTTGTGGCTTACGCCACCCCTTTATTATGGGGAACTATACCCATTATTTTGCTGTGCCTCTGTCGAGCAGTGACACTGAGGTAATCCCTGGGGTATATCTGCGATCTCCCATCCATTGGTCAAGATTTCTCTTGAACAAGGCCAGCGAGGTGCTCTGCCTCACATATACCGGGATTTTGTTCCACAGCATAGGGAGTCTTTGGGTGATGAATCTATCCCTCCAGCACGTCCTATTAATAGCCGTGTCGAGGTTTAAGTCTCCCGCCCTTGTGGCTCTGATGGATCTAGATTTTTTGAGGTGAAGCATATTCATCAAATCTGGGTTTGACATGGCCTTGTATGTTAGGCAAAGGTCACCTCTGAGCAAGCGGTAAGTGACTGAATAGAGCTGGAGTTCTTTCAGTCGGGCAGCATAGGACAGATTTTGAGACCCTTTATCCTTTTGGTGAGGAACTTTGTGGCCTCTCCAGCTGCTGCAAGTGTCGGGTCAGATACATTCCGAATGGGGCATTGTACTCAATCATTGGTCTGATGAGTGATGAGTAGAGGGAGACAATGACCTCCCTTGATCTAGATGAGAATCCCTTCATGATAAGGTGGGCAATGTAGAAGGTCTTCCTAACTACTTTAGCTACATGGGTGTCGAATGACAGACTACTATCAACCTGGGTCCCCAGGTCCCTGATAACTTCTTCTGTGCTCAGTGGATTGCCACCTATTTGGTAGCTAGGGGTAACCTTGTTTTTCCCGAAGGGTATGACTATGCATTTTTGGCATTTAACTTTAGGCCATGGCTCTGGCACCAGTTATCCGTTTCTGTGAGACCCTTCTGAAGGATATCTGTGTCAGATGTGTTTTCTACTATGGCCCAGTTTGCAGTCATCTGCAAACTTTGTCAGCCATAACCCTCCTGTGTTTGCTTGTACTTCGGAGAAGTAGATGCCAAACAAGAGTGGGCCTAGGACTGAGCCCTGTGGGACACCACTTGTGACAGGCTTTGAGTCTGACATGGCGCCAGCAACTCTGACCCTGTGGGTTCTGTCACTCAGCCAGTTTGCAACCCATCTTGTGATGTATGGGTTAATATTTAAGCTGATGAGTTTTTCAATGATACCCGAGTGGAGTATTGTATCGAAGGCCTTCGCCAGATCGAGGTAGGCTGTATGGACTGCCTTTCTCTCATCAATGGCTTTGGTGACTGTTTCGAAAAAAGTCAACCAAGTTTAAAAGGCATGATCTGCCTTTGACAAAGCCAAACTGGGTTGGATCCAAAGTCTGCAAATTCCCTATGTCTTTATTTATGAGGTCCATTATGATCCTCTCCATGGCTTTGCAGATAAGGCTTGTCAAGCTAATGGGCGGTAATTTCCAGGGTCGGTGGAGGCACCGCCTTTGTGAAGTGGGACCACAGTTGCAGTGCGCCACTCCTGGAGTGCGTATCCAGAGGTAAGGCTCTGATTAAACAGCTGTCCTAGCTGTGGGTTTAATTCCTCATTGAGTTCGTGGAGCACACAGCCGGGGACACCATCAGGTCCCATGGATGCTGTGTTTTTGCTTTGGAGAGAGCAGTTCTCACTTGGGCGTTGGAGATGTTTGGGGGCTGCAATCATTTGGTATAGATATCTCTCCTTTTGGGGAGGGGAGAAGTTTGCACTGAACCTGTCAGCCAGTATGTTGGCAATGTCCGTAGGATCAGTAATCTTCACATCATTTTGAACTAGTTCTGAGCATATCTGGGAGTTTCCTCCCAGGTTTCTAACATAGCTAAAGAAGGCCTTATGATTGTCTTTTGAGTCTTTAGCTATTTTTCTCTCAAAATTTGCTTTGGATGATTTTATGAGAGCTCTTAGTTTTTACTTATAGTGATCAAGGGTGTCTTACCTTTTAAGGATTTTGCTCTATCTTGTAGTAGCTTCCTCCTTTTGTTGTAGAGTTTGTTTATGGCTGGGGTCCACCAGACTGGACGCTTGCCTTTGGTACAGAGAGTCTTTGTTTTGCTTGGGATTGCTTTATCCATGCAGTCCTGCAGGTGCTGGTAGAAGGCATTTGTAAGTGATTCAGCGGCATGTGTACTGTTTTCCGCCGGCTCGGGGGCCTTAAAGGAGACCACACTAGTCTTTAGAAGTGTGAAGTCGGCTTTCGAGAAGTTCTTTACTGTGGTCTTTTTTATTTCAGGTTGGGTGGGATGAGGACCTCCAGCGAGATTAGTTTGTGATCTGATCTCACCAGTGAGGGGTATACTTCCAGTGTTGAACATTGTGCTCCCATGTTCATGATGATGAGGTCAAGTATGTTATCTCCTCTTGTGGGGATGGTAACTAGTTGTTCCATGGCATTTGAGTTTATGAATTCCAGGAACTTTTGGGCTAGGGTGTTTGGGCTTGAGTAGTGTTCCCAGTCTATATTAGGGTAGTTGAAGTCACCTAGTATGATGGTGTTTGGTGATACATTTATCCCTCTAGTGTTTTCAGGAAGGCCATGTGAGGTTCCTGAGTTTGTGAGGGTGGCCTGTAACATGCTACAATTTGCAGAGCAGTCTTGCCTATGGTTAATTGCACCTGGATGGTCTCCGATGCATCGTGCATTGCAACCAGTCTTGAGGTGTGGGAGTCCTTGATGAATATGGATACACCCCCTCCTTTCTTGGTATTGTCCGGATTTTGGGGCCGGAACGCATGATATGAGGTAAAACCTGATAGTGCTGGGGTGCTCTCAGGAGCCTTGAACCAGGTTTCCGTCACAGCACAGACATCGATGTTCTCCATACTGAGAAGGGCCTCGAGTGCGTGCATTTTGAGATTCAGACTTCTGGCATTGAGCAGCATTACCCTTAGTTTTTCTTTATTGTGTTCTAGGGTGGTAGGTTTAGAATTTGAGCCTTGCCTAAAAAAGGCACTATGGGGGTGGCAAGAGCCTTTGCCAATATCCGGAATCCCAGGGGTGACAGGTGCAAGCCATCCCTTGCGAAGCAGCGTGGCTTGTCCAGCATGTCATCCCAGGCAGACAGACACTGGATCCCCTTTGAATGACACCAGTGTTTAAGCCAATTGTTAAAGCTGATCATCTTATCTCTGTATTGTGGCATCATTCTTGGTGAAGGTAGGATACTGCTCAAGGTCAGGGTCATACCTGCCTGGGCTACATAATCAGAGAGCTCCTCGATGTCTCTTTTCATGTAGTACATATTTCATTCCTATATAATCCCCCTTTTTTAATTTCTCCAAGTCTTTTGGGTTTCTAATACCATTATGGGAATGGACCCCATTTCTAAGTCAAAGTATGATTAAAGTTCATGAAATTAGTATTGTTTCACTCTTTGATGTTAGCCAAAAGTGCTCTTCACAGCACCCGCAATGTGCAATTTGTGCGGTGTTACATGAATTGGTAACATATCTAAATACGATTGTAAATTCTTTCTTATAAGACCAGTTGCTCCTATTACTATTGGAACTGTCTGGGTATCTTTCTTCCACATGGCTCTCATTTCTGCCTGCAGATCAAAGTATTTTATGACTTTGTGTCTCTCAGTACGCAAGACACTGTAGTCATTGGGTGTGGTAATTTCAATGATCAATGCTACTTTTGTCTTCTTTTCTTGGACCACTATATCCAGTTTTCTAGCAACTATCTTTTGAACTGTTGGTATTGGGTAATCCCATGTGATATAAACTTCATCATTGTCTATGATTCTTTGTAGCTCATGTTTCCAGTGTTTTTCAGTCACTTAGAGATCACATGGTGTAGTCGTGCATTGCTCTGACTGTGGTGTACAGGGCCCTGGATTCAAGACTTGGCAGGGCTGATAATCTTCCAACCTATGAACCTATATGTCAGTCTTCCTGCTAGACATGGGTCCAGGGAAGTAAATATTGTGGGAAGAAATAGCCAAGGAATTGTTATGGCTAGGCTTATATAGGCCCTAGTAGTATAGTAGCTAGGCTTGTATAGCTTAGTACCAACCTATGAAACTATGAACTTCGATACCATAATGTTTGCACAATCTTCAATGTAACAGTCTTGCCACTTTATTATGCCTTTCAGTATACAGTCCCTCTGCTGTTAGTGCGTCGTAACAAGGTGTGTGACTGTTTCCAGTTTGGTTTTACAAAACCTACATATGTCTGTTTCTCCCACATGTTCAATGGACTTTGTAAACCAGCATGTACGTAGCCCACTGTCTTGGGCTGCCAATATTAACCTTTCATTTCTTGATGTGACTTCACCTCTCCTTAACCATTCCTGCATTTGTTCTTGATCAGCATGAGGCTCTTCCATAAGTTTTCTATACTTGCAAATATATTTATGTTTTTTTCGACATTTCTTGCCTTCTTATCTGTTCCTACACCTTATATTATTTCTTTTGTTTTTTACCACATTAATTTGCTGCTTGTTATTTATCCACTTCTGGTTTGATTTCCATTCCTACTTGACGTCAATATGCTTCTGCTAAATTAAGCAGAGATGTCATCTTGGATTTATTCTCCTCATGTTTCAAAACTTTCAGTACATTTGGATCTTGTGAGGTCAGTAGATTTGTGTGGAGTCCCACGATTGCAGATCTATACATGTAATCAATTTCAAGGAGGCCCAGGGGGACTTTATAATCTTGGTATACACTGATTTTTATAAATCATTTGGTGAGCACGAAGCATTTTTCTAGTTTTAATATGCAATCTTTCCAACACTTTTTGGGGCCAGTCAATCACTCCAAAACTATAGGTTAGGGCAGGAAGAGAAAATTCATTCATGGCTTTGATCTTGTTCCTAGATGTCAATGCTGTTTTCAGGATTAATTTAAGTTTTCTAAAGTATTCCTTACTGAGCTTTATTAGCATTTGTTCATGTTTTATTGCTGATCCTTCATCAGTTCCCAAGTATGTATATGCTCCCTCTTGCTCAAGTTCGTTTATATCACATTCTTGTACCAAATTGATGTTTTCCTGGTGCTGCATTTTTCCTTTTTTAAAGGTTGCTTTTGCACGTTTATCAAGACCAAATGACATTCCAATATCATCTGAATACATTTTGACAACCTGCAGCTGTGCTTTTAGTTCCTCATCTGATGAGCTATACAGTTTTAAATCATCAACAAAGAGAAGATGAGAAGTCATTAGACTTTGTTTTCTAGAAGGCAAATTGTAGCCATGGCCTAACCTGTTATGTAAACAGCTCAATGGATTAATGGCAAGGCAGAATAGCAACGGTGACAGAGAGTCACCCTGGAATATCTCCCTTTGGATTTTTATCCCTGGGATAATAATCTGTCATTTATCATGGCTTAATTGCAAAGTGGTCTATCACTGTTTCATGGTTACTGTAATGTAGTTAATCAGTGTAGGGTGTATCTTATACATTTTTAAGCACTCTTTTATCCATGAATGTGGGATACTATCAAATGCTTTTTTGCAGTCAATCCATGCCATACTTAGATTCTTCCCCTTCTTACATTTCTCCACTATAACTTTAACAACAAATGATCCTTTGTTCCATATGATTTTCTTTTATTGCCCTTTTGTTCTACTGCCATAATTGAGTTTTCTTCTAGATGACTATAAACTCTGTCAGCGTAAATTCCCATGTATAGTTTATACGTCGTCGGAAGACAAGTTATTGGTCTATAATTTTTAGGGTAGCTTACAGGTTTATTCTTAAGTAAGAGCATTGTTTTTCCTGTTGTTAACCAGTGCAGTGTGTGTTCGGGGTGTGCATATAAATAGTTCTTACTCATGGCTAGATCCTCATGCAAAGAAGTTAATTCTTTAAGACAAAAGTTAGGTACTGCATCTGGGCCTGGGGTTTTCCAGTTAGAGGCTTTTCTCAACTTTGTTTCAATCTCTCTGGCTGTTATTTCATCCCATTTCATATCCTGTACATTTAAACTTCTTATTCTTTCTTTTACTTCTTCTAACCATTTAGCATCTTTGTTATGTTCCACAGAATCTTCATAGATATTTCTCCAAAATGTATCTACTTCCTTATTTTTGGTGGTCTTTCAATTCTTTTACCTTATTTTCCAATTCTCTATAAAACGTTTTTGGGTCATCAGTAAATTGCTTATTTTGTGCTTTTCCCTTATATTTATCTTCATATCTTCTTTGTATCTTCTAAGTCTTTCCGCCTGTTTTGAAATTTTTAGTTTATCTCCAATATTGCATAATAGATCCTGGTCTGTTCTAATACTGCACATTGCTTTTATCACATCTGTCTTTCTTAATATTTTTGTTGATCTGTTCCCTCTTCTATAATCTTCTAACAATGACACTGCTTGTCTTAGCTGCTTTATAGTTCTCTCTTTTCGATATTTCCATGATGGTATTCGCTTTCACCCCCTCTTTTCCCTCGCTACCCTATGTTCCTGAGGTAGAACTTTATCAGTTATTAATTTAGCAGCAGAGTAATATATTGTGTTTACTTCTGTTATATTGCATGGATCTCAATGGACAGTCATAATTACTGTATTCATTTGTTTTGTTAAGCTTCTGACTTTTGGGGTTTTATTAACCTTCTGCAGTCTATTTCTCTCATTGATCTTGATATATCTGTCTTTGTCTATTAAATCAAGTAACTCTTCTTTTAACTCCTTTTCTTCCATACTGAGGGTACATCCCTTGTTTTCCATTTCCTGTGGGCATTCTATAGAAAGTTCTATAGCATCTTCCTGTGGCACATTCTCTTCAATTTCATCCTATGCCATCTATTGCTCTGTCAAATGGGAACTCACTGGCCTATCTCTCCTCAACATTGACTGTGTCAGAGTTTCCACAGTTTCCTGTTCCTTTCCTTGCTGTCTAGCTTCAAGTGAATGTTTATACTGGTTTCCTGTGGAAGGCTCCAAAATATGTTGATATGGCCCCTGACCAGTTGCTTCCTCTTCCACTGGTTTCCCCTTAATTTGGATATCCATTGCGCTATCCTGTTGTGTGGTGCTTTCTGCATTTGATTTTCTACACTGAATCCTTCTCTTTCCAGCTGTTCCATTACCTCAATTTCTATTTCTTTGACTTCTCCATTACTAATCTCTTTTTCTACTTTTCCTTTTAGTCTTCTTATTTTTTGTATTGTAAAGTTTTCCATATCCGGATTCCTTTGCCTATATTTTTCTTCAAATATCTTTGGTGCTGGCATTTTGTATTGGTTAGTTTTGCCTTCTCCTTTGCATAAATATTACACCATATTAAATATCTTTTCTTTTCCCCTGTCCATATATCTTCTTCACATGTCTCCTGATCTTCTTGCTTTTCCTTATTCTGGGAACTCACTCCATCATGCTGTGATGTAGTCTGTTGTAGACCTTCTACATTAAATCCTTCACTTCGCAGGCACTCCATAACTTCATCTTCTATTTCTTTAACTTCTGCTTTACTAATCATCTTTTCTACATTAAACCTTTGTGCTATTAATCTTTTTATTGTGAAATTTTCTATATCTGGATGCCTTTGCCTGTATTTTTCTTCGAATATCTTTGAGACTGCCGTCTCTATATTAGTTAACTTGGCATTCTCCTTTGCATAAATATTGCACCATATCAAATCTCTCTTTCTTTCCCATGTCCATATTTCTTTTTTATATTTTTTCAAATATCTCTAGGTTTTATTGTTTATATTTTCTTACTTCCCCAGAGGCTTCTTTTTCCAAAGTGATCAAAGTTTCTTGATCTATATACTGTTTTTCAAAAATCTGTTGTATTAATAAAAGCAAATTTTTATTTGAAGCGTGTGACAGTTTTTCCTGTGGAAGTATTTTTCTTTCCTCTAATTTCTCCTTTAATCATTTTGTATAGCTTGTGTCTGGAAATTCTGGGCTTTTTACATAATAGTAACAATACATAATTTCTTTCTTATCCTGAATAGGTCACTCTGTCGTCTTTATAGCTCTTCACTGGCCAATCAGTTTTTTTCCTTTTTGTGGACTGCTACTTCCTTCCACAAAGGGGGGGGGGGGCATTCTCCTCCTTAGCCTGGCCTGGCCCCATTGTAGGAATGTTTCTGTATTTTGAGGATACTACACTGTCATTTTTTCCAGTCCTGGCCCCAGTATGCCTACCAGGATTGGGCCCTTTTTTATCCTAAGTCTTGTGCACCCAGCTATCTTTTTTTTATTTTTGATTTACTTCTGTCCATGATTTATGCTATATAAATACAGTCTATATATATCAGTGTTGCCTTGGTGAGATTTTGTGAAAAACAAGGTCCACCTTGCAAAGGTACTCACCAAGACTTGAGGATAAATTCAATTTCAGCGCTACTACTCTCCTTTGCTTGCTGACTTTTCATCTCTCCATCAGGATCCCAAATGTAATGTAGTCATTCCTAAGTGCCCAAGTTGTTGTTAAAATATCTAAGCTAGTTGGTAGATTATTCTACGCATCACCTACCCTCTCAGAGAACCAATTAGTAAATATTTCATTCCTATATAATCTCTTACATAGGTTGTCTGATGATTCTCTACTACACTTTGATAACCCCAAGAGGATGTTGTCTCTAAATGCCCCATATACCCAAATAAGGTCTCCTCTTAAATATCTATATGTGACATTGTACATGTTCAGATATTTTAATCTTTAATAATCACTTAAATCTTCACACCCATGCATTTGGTATATTTCTACTGTACTCTAACCAATTTTTTCATGCTTGCTTTATTATAAGGTTTTCATAGTATCATTTCCTACTCTAATTTTAGTCGAATGTAACGTACAAACAATGATTTTATCAGTTCTGATTTCCTAGACTTTATAAATATTTTATGCAGTCTGTCATTTTATAACTATCATTAACCAAGTAGTTGGTATGATCAGAAAAGCTCAAAGGTCGATCTACTCATATACCCAGGTCCTGAAATGACTCTACAGTTTTGGTCACTGTGTGCTGTGTTAAATATTCACTCATTAGTCTACATCTTCCAAATGTCATGTGCCTGGTTTTTGGTGTATTTATCAGCATGTTATTCTCCAGTGCTCAGATGGTCAATTTAGTCAAGTTCTTTTGCAGACATGCCCTGTCTTATAATAGATGTAATCAGTTTATCCATTTTCAAGTCATTTGCATGTACACCAGAGTACATCAGATAAAAAAAATACATCTGAAAGCTACAACCTAAACAAGTATGGATCTAGAATAGAACCTTGTGGGAAACCTTGACTGTAACCTAAAATGTCACCTGTCCAATTACTATAGCCATACAGCTATCCATTGTACGAAGAGTACATCAATGACTAGTTATTTTAATTTATTCATCAGTGTTTTGTGTATGACCCTATCAAGGGCTGAAGTTAACTCTATATATGTTATATCACAGCAAGTTTTTTTTTTACTTTATAGCTGTTACTATGTTATTGTTATAGAACATCATCTTACAGTTGGTTATAGATCTGTTTTCAACATATGCATGCTGATATATGGTTTTGAGGCACAGCCTATCTAATTTTGACAATAACTTATCCAAAGAAAACTTCCCATTATTTTTCCACAACAAAAAAGTAAACTTATCAGTCTGTATGACTTTGGGTTTGTCCTATTCCCCTTTCCCTAAAAGATGGGTTTAACAACTGCATGTCTCCAATCTTGAGGAATCTTAAATGACCTAGTGAATAACAGATATATGTATGCCCATGCTGAAGTTTTCTCAGGGATTTACTAATTCTGTGTTCCACCATTACTTTGTTTGGGTCCAGTTCCATAGTTCTTTTCCAATCTAATCTAATTTAATTTAAGTATCTGATATTGAATGGATATTACTAGCACAATTTATCACCCCCTTAGTGGAGCCAAACTATTTTGCATATGATTTTATAAATGTATCCATACTCTGCTGTGGTTGAGAATGAATTTCAGAATCAAATCGACTTGTATGTTTTTACTCCTACTACATCTTATGTCTACAAAATGGTTTCCTATTATACTCAGTATCTTTATAACATTTTTCTCCAATTTTTTCCTGATCTTGTTTCACACTATATTTAATTTGTCTCCCTGGTTTGTTTATTCCAGTTTTCAAAACTATAGTTCTGACTCCAATGCCATTTCTTATATTTTTTTTATTTCTCATGTTAATAAGGTTTATCCTCCCAACCTTGTGTGCCTAGATCCTGATGTTAAATATCTTTTTGTTTTTATTTATTTATGTATGTATTTATTTGCATTTAAACAATTTTTCTTTAAAAAGTTACCACATTCTTTCTGTAGTTTTTCACTGCGTGCATCACTCCAATTAGTTTTACATAGTGAATGTTTTACTTCCATATTACTTGATGTTCTTCATCTCACATTGCTGCAGTCCTTACACTTGGGTAGTCCGCTGTCCTCGGTCGGCCCGAATATCAAAGTATAAGGCTGACGTCGGTCAAGGCGCATTTGACTGACATCAGAACGTCAGGGTACAAATGCGCATGACCGACGTCATATCCCCAGTCTTTTTTGCCGCATGGTCCGATGCAGAAGCAGCATTGCAAGTGCCGGTTGGCGTTCTGAGATTTTTCGTTTTCGAAGTTTCAGACCGAGTTCAAAGTTGGCTAAGTACCCCGTTGGGGAATATTTTGGTTTTTTCTTGCCTCAGTGATTTACCGGATGTCAGAAAAAGTCAATAATTGCATTTCTTGTGGGAAACAGATACCGCATAGAGATTATCATACTTTGTGTATTCCTTGCTTAGGGCCTGAGCACGACGTTGTTGGCTGTCGCTCTTGTGCTAGATTCAATAAACGCACTATAAAGAGAAGGTTGGATTGTGCCAGGTTAGTCTTTGGGAAGCGGTGCAATTATAAAATGCCGTTGGATGCTCCGACGCCCGCTTCTTCAAAGAAGTGCAAGGACAAAGCAGTTAAGCCTAGGCTAGAAGAACCGTCTGTACCGGACGCCGGTTCTTTAGAGGTGTCGGTGGAGCCGGTGGCTCCACCGGAGGTTTCTTTGTGTTCCCAGGGTGAGACTTTATTATTGCAAGATGTGGCCTCTCAGGAGGCAGGTCAGGCTGAGGGGGCTTCTCAGGTTACTATACTCCCCTCCCTTCCTAGGATGGCTAGGCCCTCTCCTTCTGTTTCAAAGGCTTCTCCCAGGGGCAGGCCAGGTTCAGTTTCAGTTGGTGTCACCCCTAGTTCTTCTGGAACTGTGCCCAAGAAGCATATGCTTAAAATGGCAGAAGATTTGATTACTTTGATTAGGGTTCTATGCCCCCTCCTGATAAGAGACCTAGGGTGGAGCCTGAGCTAGGGAGTTTTGAGCAGGCTTCAGATGTTTCAGAGTCTTCGGCTGAAGACTTGCAGGAGTACTCTCCTTATTCTGATTCTGATGTGGATGATTCTACTCCTTCTGCTTCTCCTCCTGAGGATTTTTCTTTTTCAGAAACTCTTCATTCCATGAGGGAGCATTTTAAGTGGGAAGGTCAGGACTTCTCTGATTCCAGGAAAAGGCTTAGGGAATTTTTGTTTTTACCCCAGCATAGGCCTTTGGCTATACCTCCTGTTTTGGATGTAGTGGAAGATGTTTTTACTGAGGCTTCTCTTAATCCTGATTCTTTGCCTCCTGCTCCTGTTAAACCGGATAGGTATTACAGGGTGCCTGAAGCTCATAAGTTTCTTTTTAAGAGTCCTACCCAGAAACCCAGACCCAGAAACTGTTAGCCAGGGGCCTAAAGGTGTTAAGGCTTCTGTTGTAAAGAATCCGGTTCCTGCAGACAAAGAAGCCAGGGCCTTGGATAGATGGGGAAAGAAAGTTTATACTTCTTCCACTCTTGCTATGAGGGCTTTGAATTGCCAGTTTCACATGTTGAAATACCAAAACTATCTCCTTTCACAATTGAAGGCTAAGGTTGATGCTCTGGCAGAAGGTATTGATTGTAAAGAGTTGCAAGATTTAGTACATGTTTCTGAACAGGTGGGTAAGCATTCTTTGCAATGTGGTTTTGATGCTGTACAGGCCTCGTCTAGGGTGGCTGCCACTGGGTCAGTTCTTCGCAGGCACGCCTGGCTGAGGGATCAGAATTTGTCTGACCATGTTAAAACAAGGATTTTAGATGCTCCTTTGCAATCTGACGTGTTGTTTGGTTCTCCTGTTGAGGCAGTTTTAAAGAAAATGGAAGACAAGGCTAAGTCTATGCAGACTGTTAAAGATTTTTGCAGGTCCAGCCTCCAAAGTTTAGTAGAAATTGGCCTACTAAGGGGTGGACGTATCCTTCTTATGATTCCCAGTCTAGGGGTAGATCTAGACGTGGTAGGGGCAGAGCTCAGGGCTCTTTCAGGCCTAGAACAGGGAGTTCTCCTGCACAGTCTTCGGGTGAGGGCAGGGGTCAGTCCTTTCGTAAACAGACCCAATGACCTACCTTTTCAGCTGCCAGAGCCTTCTCGTCTGGCAGCACCTTTGGGAGGAAGGTTGGCACTTTTCAAAGAAAATTGGAGTTTAATTACCCAAGACGGATGGGTATTGGATATCATACACCACGGCTACAGGTTTTATTTCCATACCTTGCCTCCTTTTAAAGGCATGCCAGACGTCCCTCCTCAACAAAGAATAGAGGCTCACAAGCAAGTTTCTCTGTTGCTCCAAATAGGGGCCATACAGCCAGTCCCTATGCCAGAAGTGGGCCTAGGATTTTATTCTCGCCTGTTCCTAGTACCAAAGAAGGGGAACACGTGGAGACCAATTTTGGATTTATCTATCCTCAACACTTATCTGGACATTCCCAAGTTCAAAATGTTGACGTTGCAGCAGCTTTTACCTCTGCTGGGCAAAGATCATTGGATGGTAACTTTGGATCTCAAGGAGGCTTACCTTCATGTTCCTATCAGACTAAGTTGCAGGAAGTATCTGCGTTTTCGAGCTGGGACTTCTCACTATCAGTTCTCTGCATTGCCCTTTGGCTTATCTACTGCCCAGAGTGTTTCTGAAAGTTCTGGCTCCAGTGATAGCTTTCTTCAGGCTAAAAGGAATACAGATCTATCCTTATTTGGACGACTGCCTGATTCTGGCTCAAGGAAGGGAAGAGCTTCTTCATCATTTGGAATATGTGATAGCAGTGCTAAGATGCCTGGGGTATTCTGTGAACGAAATAAAGTCCAGTCTAGTACCCTCTCAAGACATGTGCTTTCTGGGTGTGAGACTGAATACAGCATCCCAGATGGCCTTTTTAACCCCGGACAAACAAAAGAGTCTATCCCTTTACTTCCATCAACTATCTCATCAGTCCGGGCTGACTGCAAGGACAGTCCTTCAAGCCTTAGGGTTCATGGCATCTTGTATTCTGGTGCTTCCCAATGCCAAACTGCATATGAGGAAGCTACAATGGTATCTCAAAATGTATGGACACAGCACTGCCAGGATCTGGACACTGTCATTCAAATAATACCTTGCATTCAAAAGGAATTTTTGTGGTGGGCTCAGGAATGTCACCTAAACAAGGGACTCTCTGTGACCCGGCCAGAGGCGAGTCAGATTTTAACGACAGATGCCTCGGACAAAGCTTGGGGAGCTCATCTAAATGGAAAGTGGATACAAGACAAGTGGCCTGCCAGACTACAACATCTACATATCAACATGAAGGAGATGTTAGCAGTCCAGTTTGCATTGATAGCTTTCAAGGAATTACTTCTTCCAGGGCAGGTGTTGATTCTAACAGACAACACTACTGTCATGTGGTACATCAACAAGCAAGGGGGAACGCATTCTTATCCTCTATGCAGGCAAGCAATGATTTTGTGGGAGACTGCTCTCAGTTTACAGCTCAATCTTCAGGCAAGGTTTCTGCCAGGAGCACAGAACTCCTTAGCAGATGTGTTGAGCAGACGAATTATGGATCCCCACGAGTGGAAATTGGATCCTCATGTATTTCAGAAATTGACAGTGTCATGGGGAACTCCAGACATAGATCTGTTCGCTTCTCCACTAAACCATCAGCTGCCAAAGTTTTGCACAAAAAGATTTCATCCCACAGCTTGGAGAGTGGATGCTCTTTCTTTCAATTGGAGCAATCTTCATGTGTATGCCTTTCCACCTCTGCCTCTCCTCCCAAAGGTACTTCTAAAGGTCAGACAAGACAAGCCAAGGATGATTTTAATAGCTCCGGATTGGCCTCGACAGCACTGGTACCCATTACTGAGAAGTCTGGTACGGAAGCCTCCATGGCCTTTGCCTTCGATTCCACACCTATTGTCACAGGAGGACAGCCATTTGCTCAATGTCAAGCTTCACTCTCTGCACCTAACAGCCTGGCATATTCTGTTTTGAACCATAGTGGGCCTCCACTTCCTCAGCAGGTTTTGAATGTTATTTTGGAAGCTAGAAGGCCTAGTACAAGGAAAGTGTACGCAGACAAATGGAAGAGATTTTTATTTTGGAGTGCAGCAAAAGATTTTGATGTTTCTGAGCCTAATTTGTCTGTGGCTCTTCAATATCTTACTGAGTTACTAGACAAAGGTTTGTCTTTCTCTTCTATTAAAATTCATGCTGCAGCAATTTCGGCTCACTATGATTGCGACCCACCATTGTTTTCTCATCCTTTGTTCAAGCAATTTCTTAGAGGGGCAAAGAATATAAGACCCCCACGAAGAGCTCCTACTCCTGCTTGGGATCTCAATTTTGTGTTGGAGAAACTCACTCTACAACCTTTTGAGCCTGCAGCTACTTCTGAGTTGAAATATTTGTCATGGAAGACTGCTTTTTTGTTGGCCATTACCTCTGCAAGAAGGGTTTCTGAATTGCAGGCCCTTATGGCGGTTGAGCCTTTCTTGATTTTCCATAAGGATAGGGTATCATTACGCACTAATCCTTCCTTTATGCCTAAGGTGGTTTCTAGTGTGGCTTTAAACCAAACTATTCATTTGCCTACTTTTTATGCAAATCCCCAAAATAAAGGGGAAAAGATTTTGCACACTTTAGATGTACACAGGCAGTTGCGTTATTATTTGGACAGAACTAAAGGGTTCAGGCAGTCTCAGCAGTTGTTTGTTTCTTTTGCTTTGAGTTCTCAGGGCAAGCCTGTGTCAAAACAAACTATTTCTAAGTGGATTGGGTTTTGCATTGCTTTCTGTTATTCCCATCATGGCAAGGAGATTCCAGCTGGGATTAGGCCTCATTCCACTAGGGCTACTGCCACTTCAACAGCTTTTTGAGGGGAGTGGCAACCAAGGATATTTTGGAGGCAGCTACTTGGAGTTCAGTGCATACTTTCTCTAGGCATTATCACCTGCCACTTTACTCTAAATCCAGGGCTGGTTTTGCCACTGCTGTTTTGCAGGGCATTTTGGCAGCTCCTGCTTCCTTGTAGTTAGCCATCCTCCCTTACCTCTGCTTTGGGATTCTACCCAAGTGTAAGGACTGCAGCAATGTGAGATGAAGAACATAGTACAGTTTTGTATCTACCATAAATGTAGATGTTCGAAGATCCACATTGCTGCAGTCCAATTTACATTCCCTCCTTCCCCTCTGTAGTTAGAGGTGGTTGTGTGGGTTGGGTTGTACATATTGTGTATATTGTATATATTGTACATATAATTAGTGCAAGGGTGGTTGGTTGGTTGTTTGCTGTCTTTTGGTTTTGACCTTTATTTTTAGGGTCTTCTGACATCTGGGGCAAGAAAAGACTGAGGATATGACGTCGGTCATGCGCATTTGTACCCTGACGTTCTGATGTCAGTCAAATGCGCCTTGACCGACGTCAGCCTTATACTTTGGTATTCGGGCCAACCGAGGACAGCGGACTACCCAAGTGTAAGGACTGCAGCAATGTGGATCTTCGAACATCTACATTTATGGTAGGTACAAAACTGTACTTTATTAATCATCTGTGCATTGATTTAGATTTCAGTTTGGCAGAATTATCTGGCAACAGTTAAACCTTTATGACCTTGTGATCACTGCGCATCAAAGGTGGTAAAACTTGACATGAAGTCGCAGTCATTTCCTATGGAACATAAACATGTGCAGTATGTTCCATTTCCTGGTAGGTTTGCTTGCAATCTGCAACAACTGTTGCTCATGAGCATATGTTGTAAACAATTTACTTACTAATGTTGATGAATGAGTATTATTCCAGTCAATTAAGTCCCCAGCTACTATTGTTTTCCCTCCTGTGTTTCATCCAAGAAATAAATGAATTCCTCTAGGTCATCAGCACTTAATGTTGGTGCAGTATACTTTCTAACAGTTATCTGTTCAAGGGTTGTCTTTTTGGTCACAGTTACAAAATCTATAG
The DNA here is from genome assembly GCF_019279795.1 of Protopterus annectens. Classification (NCBI taxonomy): domain Eukaryota; kingdom Metazoa; phylum Chordata; order Ceratodontiformes; family Protopteridae; genus Protopterus; species Protopterus annectens. The sequence continues at coordinate 1,014,098,207 of NC_056728.1, forward strand.
TATTCATGTGACCTGTTACAGTTCTGACTTGTGTTAGTGAAATACTGCAATATTTCTGCTACAAAAATACCATTACCTTGCCTTGCCAAGTAGAGTCCATCAAGTCTAAATACATGTGTACCCAAAGTTAGGTTTGTATGTGCTACACATTTCCTAAAGTGGGCCAGTTTGTCATGTATGTATTTACCTAGAAAATAATTTCAGTCATTCTGACTTCACTCTCCTTTCTATATGTCAGTTGCACAAAATATGCCCTGGCAAGCTATCTAAGAGGGCTGAAAGTTTCCTAGTATGAATCAGAGAGTCCTTGAAGATGGAATCAGGTATAGCAATATAATTAAGAAAGACGTCATACCTTATTACATTAATGCATTCTAGGGCTCTTAGTTATATCCTGTGTTCTTGCTCCTGGCAAGTGTAACACTACTCAGTGTTCATTATCTTCTCTACAATGTAAGTATCAGTTCCATTAATAACTAAATCACAATTGTTAATATATAATTTCTAACCATATCTGAAGAATCTCCCTCTCTAATTTAATAATACCTGCTCTATCAGTTTTTACAAATGAATAGCCTTCTTAATGTCACAGTTTTCACTGCATATTTCTTTTCCTAACAGTAATTTTCTTTTAACTGTCTTTTTGCTTCCCCTGCCTGATACATATTGTCAACTTTGAAGCAAGGAAAACCAGCTTAAAGAGGACAACATTTAAAGAGATCCAGTTAAGCGGTTTTGTTTCTCATATATATATATATATAGAATGGATTCTGTAGAAGCTCCAGTGTACACGAGGAATGAATGTGCTTAACTGAGTCTCCTTAAATGTTATCTTTAAGATGCTTGTTTCTACTTCTTGGTGCATGATATCCAATGTAATTGAGTTGTATTTTGTGGGATATTGTCAACTTTGGTCTTTTTCCTCTGTTTTTTTCTCATGGTAATGTTCTTTAATCCTTCCAAGATCAGCTTTGATTTCTTCTTTTTAGCCTGCCCCTCGTGTCTTTTCTACATTTACTGTTAGAAAAAATATATATAATTTTATGTAGACTGAATGTTTTGTGATTGAACAATTTTATCATTCCCTGTAATCTGTGTTACATAGCAAAGCAGTGTCCTATTTAGTATATAGCCTTTTAGTGTCATAGATATTAATCAGTTTCTTTTGTCTTTTAGTTATTTGTTCTGAACTTCTCCTTTTCTTTATGTTTTTATTTCCTTCTACATGCTCTGAATCCCCAGATTGCTGAATACTTTTATCCTGAATTCCAAAGTTGTCATCAGTAGTACCATGCTGAATAGAAGGTTGAGTGACCTTTACTGACAGCGGAGATTTCTTTCCCAAAGCCGTAGACGAGGGTAAGGTGGTTCACACAGCCTATCTAGATCTCACCAAGGCGTTCAACACCATCCCCCACTCTGGAATTATAGATAAACTCACTAAACTAGGTATAAATCCCTGTGTCACAAGATGGGTTGCCAACTGGCTCACTGAGAGCCCACACTGTGAAAGTAGCAGACTCCAAATCCAACTTCAGACCAGTGACAAGTGGAGTACCACAGGGTTCAGTCCTGGGTCCACTTCTTTTTGGTATCTACTTATCTGAAGTACAGGCTAACACAGAAGGTCTTTGGCTATCTAAATTCGCAGATGGCTGCAAACTAGGAGCCATAATCGAAACTCCTAACAATGTGGACATCCTACAAAAGGGCCTCAATGAGACAGATGCCTGGTGTCAAAGCCATGGTCTCAAGCTCAGTGCCAAAAAGTGCATTGTCATCCCGTTTGGTAAAAACTCTGTACCCATGAACTACCACATAGGCAGTACTCTATTTAACACCGAAAGTGTGATGAGACCTTGGGGCACAGGTGGACAGTAGTCTCTCCTTTGATAATCACATTGCCACAGTGGTCAGGAAATCCTTCTACATGGCACATCTCATCACAAAAGGTTTCTCATCCAGAAAAAAAGAGGTCATTGTTGACCTCTACTCATCACTCATTAGACCCATTATAGAGTACAATGCCCCTTTTGGAATGTACCTCACAAGACATCTACAGCAACTGAAAAGGCTGCAGAAATACCTCACAAAGAGGATTACTGGCCTCAAACAGATGCCCTACACAGACTGACTCAAAAACTCCAGCTTTACTCCATCACATATCGCCTACTCAGAGAGGTGATCTCTACCTAACATACAAAGCTATGTCAAACCCAGAGCTGTTGGACATGCTCCATTTAAAGAAATCCCAATCCCTCCGAGCTACACACTCTAGGGACATAAACCTTGTCACCACAATAAACAGAACATGCTGGAGGGATAGATTCCTGTCCCAGAGACTTCCCATACTCTGGAACAGACTACCTATCTATGTCAAACAGAGCTCCTCATTAGCACTCTTCAAGAGCAATCTTGATGATTGGATGGGTAATAGGAAATTTACCCTGGGGATCACTTCAGTGGTTCTGCTTGACAGGGGCACAGGAAAATAATTTTCTTGGGTGACGAAAGCCAGGGTACCTTTTTGGCTAGGCTTGTATAGGCCCTAGGGCCAATAGCCTATTACCTATCTATGAACCTATGTTCTATTTGCACTGTGCCTAATATCTCATTAGCTCAGTTATCAACACATATAAAAACAGTTTTTCATGCTGTGCCAAATGCAGTCATCTTTATTAAGTCTAGATTTACTGTTAATACCAGTAAGCAAATCATCCACATTTTGACATGAGCAGCACAAATCCCCAATATTATCAGGTATATTTAGTACACTGGGGAAGATACTTGTGCTTCAACAAATCATCAATGACATAATCACTTAAGGAATCCTTTCGTAGCTGTAAACAGTTAAAGAATTTTAAAAGAAAAGAAAAATCAAAATCAGTGTCAACATAATTCAAAGAACTAAGAACAATAAAAAAGTCAAAAGGGAACTACTGCTCTATAGATATACGTTTATATAGTTTTAAGGTTTTGGACTGATTATTATATTTTCATATAGTACTTTCACTTTAAGACAAATTGATTTTCCCACCTATGTTTGTATTTAAACTGATGGATTTAGATATGTTTATAGGTCTGAGGAAGCCGTATGGTGAAAGTGCTAACCTATTCATGAGTTTTATACATTAAATTTTTGATCCTTATACTGAATTAGTCGCTGCATTTTTCTCTAAAGTATAACTATTGGCGCATTGGGATTATTGAAGTATTGAGGACGTTTTGGTGATTTCTTGGAATACCTACTGTGCTTTGCTCTTACCATTTGTACGTTATTAAAGAACTAAGAACAATTAGTAATTTAAGTGAAATTGTATGAGAGAAAAACACAAACAGTATACAAATAAATATTAAATTAAGTACACTGAGCAATGTTGTAAAAGGGGAAGTAATTCAGAGTAATCAGTCTGACCTACATTACAAGTTGTGCCAATGATCCTAAAATGGTGGATGTCCTTTACATCAGTCAAGAATACACAGTGAAAATCGGAGGTAAAAAATAAAATATAAATCAAAATAAATATTCTCTTACCAAGCAGTTGTACAGTAAATCACAAACCAATATTGGATGTTTTCAGATAAGCTCTGGAGTGTCCTGTCTACAGTGTGAATTTATAGCTGACCAGGTCACTTTGGATGGTCAGAGTTTATGTGTTTACAATCTATCGCTTCCTTCCAACAAACAGTGACAATCAGAGATTTAAATATAGATCAATGTAAGTCTTCTCCTAACAAGCAGTTGCACATACACACACCCCAAAAAACCCCACAAGCTAACACTGGATGGGTTCTGATAAGCTCTAGAGTGACTTGTCTACAGATGACTAGGCCCCCTTAGGATAGTTAACCTAGTTTGCCTTTCTATAATATATCCCTTTCTTTCAATAAACATTGAAAAATCAGAGGTAAAAACAAAATATAAATCAAAATAAATCTTCCAGTCTACAGTGTATTCCTGTTTTCCCACAACAATAAACATCAGAGGTAAAAAAATATATATATAAAAAAATAAATCTTCTCTTACCAAGCAGTTGCACAACAAAATACAAAACAACACTGGATTGCTATAGATAAGCCATGAGGTCAGACAATAACACAAGACATTAGAGTTTCATACTTCGTACTGTTCAGAAAATATCTGTTGATGCACAACCTGTCTTTCTGTTTACTTTTTTAAATGAATTAGAGTAATATTTACAGATTGTCCCTGATTTGGACCTTTGCCCCTCCCTCATTATTATTGGCTTTGTATAATATTCTTGAGCAAAAAAAGGTGAGAGGAATGTGAAGGGTAAAGGCCCCAAAACAGTCAGATTTTAAATACTGCTCTTGTGTACTTAGAAAACTGCTGGAAAGACAAGTTTGAATTGGTATGCATTTACTAAGGGGATCCAATATTTTTCTGCCTGGAATGACATGATCGACAGACCACGATGCTTTGCCAGAGATGGCTTGCACCTGTCACCCTTGGGATTCCGGATACTGGCTAAGGCTCTTGCCACTCCTATAGTGCCTTTTTTAGGCAAAGTTCAAATGACAAATTCACCAACATAACAGGTACAAGCAAGCAAAATCTGAGGGTAATGCTACTCAATGCTAGAAGTCTAAACCTCAAAATGCATTCACTTGAGGCACTCCTTAAAATGGAGAACACTGACATCTGCGCAGTGACAGAGACCTGGTTCAAGGCTCCAGAGAGCACCCCTGCATTACCAGGCTATAATTCATACCACACCTTTCTGCCACCAAACCCGGACTGAAACACTAAAGGTGGAGGCGTGTCCATATTCATTAAGGATATCCACACCTCCAGGCTAGTTGAACAGCATAATGCATCCGAGATTATCCAAGTGCAACTAACTCTGGGCAAGACTGCAATCCAAATTGTAGCTTGCTACAGACCCCCCACCATGCCCCAGGATTCCCACTCCTCATTTCCTGATACACTGGAAAGTGTTAGGGTACAACCTAACACCCTAATAATGGGCGATTTCAACTACCCCACCATTAACTGGGAAAACTGCTCATGTACCAACTCTTTTTGCTCAACGTTTTCTGGAATTCTTAAATTCCAACACCTTGGATCAACATATTCACACCCCCCCCCCCAGGGGCAGCAATATCCTAGACCTGGTCATTACCAACATGGGCAACCGGTGTTCCACACCAGAGGTCAATTCCTCATTGGTCAGATCCGACCACAAGCTAATCACCCTAGACATCCACATCCCGCCCCACCCCCAGTTAGGGAAACCACCGTAAAAAACTTCTCCAAAGTCAGCTTCACATTTCTTAAGACAGAAGTGGCAAACTTCATGACACCCATGCAGATGGACAACAGAGGTGCAACTGCTCAATCCTACACAAATGCACTTTATAAAGTGCATGGATCATGCTATCCCTAATAGAACCAAGATGCTATCCTCCAAAAAAAGGAAGCTGATCTGGTGGTCCTTTGCCATAAACAAACTCTACAACAGAAGAAATAAACTGTTGCAAAAAAGAGTAGAATCCCATGACTGGAGGAACGCCCTGGTCAACCTCAATAAGAAGCTGAGATCCCTCGTAAAATCCTCCAAAGCTAGTTATGAAAACAAAATTGCCACTGACTCTAAAGACAACCACAAAGCATTCTATAGCTGTGTCAAGAATCTCAATGGCAACACGCAGATCTGCTCTGAGTTACATCACAATGACACTAAATATACAGAACCAACTGATATTGCCAACATCCTGGCAGATAGGGTCAGTGCTAACTTTACCCCCCCTCTCACCCCCTAGAGGGCCCATCTTTATACCAGAAGAATGCAAAGTTCCTGTAATCACGGCTGCACAGATAAGAAACACACTCTTCAAAGCCAAGAACACAGCATCCATGGGACCTGACAATATCCCAGGCTGCGTTCTACACGAACTACAGAATGAACTGGCACCCTACCTAAGTACCATGTTCAGTCATAGCCTCACCTCAGGCTTTGTGACCACTGAATGGCGCACCACAATGGTTATCCCACTCCACAAAGGGGGAGCCACAATGGACCCCAGGAACTACCGCCTCATTAGTCTGATGAGCCTGGTCTGCAAGGCCATGGAACATATCATCATGGAACTCATAAACAAAGGCATTGGTAATCTCCAAACTCTAGACCCTACCCAGTTTGGATTTGTAAAAGGCAGATCATGTCTCCTAAACCTGATTGACTTCTTTGAAGCAGTCACCAAAGCCATAGATGAGGGTAAGGTGGTTCACACAGCTTATCTAGATCTCGCCAAGGCTTTCGACATCATCCCCCACTCTGTAATTATAGATAAGCTCACTAAACTAGGTATAAATCCCTATGTCACAAGATGGGTTGCCAACTGGCTTACGGACAGAACCCACACTGTGAAAGTAGCAGACTCCAAATCCGACTTCAGACCAGTGACAAGTGGAGTACCACAGGGTTCAATCCTGGGTCCTTTCCTGTTTGGTATCTACTTCTCTGAAGTACAGGCTAACACAGAAGGTCTTTGGCTAACAAAGTTTGCAGATGACTGCAAACTAGGAGCCATAATCAAAACTCCTAACGATGTGGACATACTACAAAAGGGCCTCACCGAGACAGATGCCCGGTGTCAAAGTCATGGCCTGAAGCTCAATGCCAAAAAGTGTATTATCATCCCCTTTGGTAAAAACTCTGTACCCATGAAGTACTACATAGCTGGTAGTCTACTTAATGCCAAAAATGTGATAAGAGACCTTGGGACACAGGTGGACAGTAGTCTCTCCTTTGATAATCACATCGCCACAGTGGTCAGGAAATCCATCTACGTGGCTCACCTCATCACAAAAGGTTTCTCATCCAGAAAAAAAGATGTCATTGTTCCCCTCTACTCATCACTCATTAGACCCATTATAAAGTACAACGCTCCTTTTGGTATGTACCTCACAAGACATCTACAACAACTGGAAAGGCCACAGAAATACCTCACAAAGAGGATTACTGGCCTCAAACAGATGCCCTACGCAGACCATCTTAAAAAACTCCAGCTTTACTCGTCGCATATCACCTACTCAGAGGTGAACTCTGCCTAACATACAAAGGTATGTCAAACCCAGAGCTGTTGGACATTTTCCACTTAAAGAAATCCCAATCCCTCCGAGCTACATGCTCTAGGGACCTAAACCTAGTCACCACAATAAACAGAACATGCTGGTGGGATAGATTCCTGTCCCAGATACTTGCCATACTCTGGAACAGACTACCTATCTATGTCAAACAGAGCTCTTCATTAGCACTCTTCAAGAAAAATCTTGATGATTGGATGGGAGATAGGAAATTCACCCCAGGGATCACTTCTGTGGCTCTGCTCGACAGGGGCACAGGAAAATAATTTTCTTGGGTGGCGAAAGCCAGGGTACATTTTGGCTAGGCTTATATAGGCCTAGGGCCAATAGCCTAGTACCCTCCTATGAACCTATGAACTTCTGAACGAAGAGTGTGAAGTCTGAAACTCAAATATAAATCATTATTTAATGACTGCAATCATCAGCAATTTGCCAGAAAACTACACATTTCATGAAGAACAGAACAAAAATATAAGGCAAACTCGAGGACTATTCTGGGAAATCGACAGTTGAAAACTATGCCAGACGACTGTCTGTGTACTTAAGGATCAGCACCAGACTGATGGGAAAAGGTAAAGGATACAGAAAACAAACATCACTTGTTGTTTCCTCCTATGAAGTGTGTCCATAAGGTTGCCTTGCATTCTTCATGAGTCATGATCTGTCCATTGGTTAGTAAAAGTGTGAACCCTGGACCATCTCACAAATGGACATGACCTTTAGGGTGCACTCCCATGCGTATTAGGACCCCACTGCCTACTACCTGAGGCTTGCCTGCAATTTTCTCATTACCTTACATGTTTGGTGAACACAGACCACCAACGATAGCTGTAGCTAGGAAGAGGTAAGTGGGTTCTACTTCATCATTCTCATCCAAGGAAAGGTATTTAGAGGATCCTGAGTTCATTATGTCAGAGACAGAAAATAAAAATGAGACCCACTACCTATAAATCCTGTCCAGGTAACCCACTCCTTTGAGAACCCACTATGGACCAGTCTTTTGCATCTTCACAGAAATTGATAAACCAGTACCTGTGGGACAGAATGGTGAGGAATATTAGTTCATCCCTTATGTAACCTTTCCAAAATGATGCCATTTTTGCAATTTGGAAGCATCTGTATTCAACTTGTTATTCTCTTAGGAGGTAGATAGAGTCATTGACCTCTGACAGAATGGAGTGACATATGCATCAAATATTCCATAAAAGATTCTTACAGAACCAATTTGGTCCATCCTGAGTACTGAGGCCAGACCACATTTCCAACTTCCCCTGGATAAGTAGTACACAGCTTTAAGGGTCAGAGCCAGGCATATTGTTTTCATTTCCATGTGTTAGCTGTCTGTCTCACCAGTCCCAGTTCAATTCTTTAGAACCTCCTTTATAGACCAGGCTTTGGAAAGCTTGGAGACCACTCCAAATTAGGGATGAAGGCTTCACTGCAAAAGTATGTAGTTCTGTTGTCACTTTTCATACAGCTCACTGGAGTACTGACTGTAATGATGTTACAGGCAGCCATAAAGAATAAGTGTGTACTTATGCTGAATGACAGCTTGTGCTCCTTCAAGGATTCTTAATGTCCCCGTTTTGTTGTAACTTTTTTGGGGGGGACACAGTTCCCAGAACATTAGCAAAGATACTCAAATAATGAAATGGACATTGATCACTGTGGGTGGTGCTTATGATGTCTACTTTTTTCCTTTAGGTTGCTCTACGACCGAAAGGAATAAGAATTTCCTTCTAAAACAAGTAGGACACCCAAACATCAAGCACTGTTGCCTTGCCAACTCCACCTGTTTGTTGAGAAGAAGTCACATTCCTGAACACTCTGCATAAGTGCCAATGGGTCAGTTCTCTGAATTTATCCCAGTTTGCTGCATCACATAACAACTCTGTTGTAGATATGGACACAGATGACCATGTCCAGAAGTTAATACATTCTCCTTAAAAAAAAGCTCTTCTCTTGGATCAGATGTTCTTCTTAGAGCTCTTGAGACAAGTTCAAGCTTTACTCCACACAGGGACTTTGGAGAAAAGCAAAATACTCTACTCCTTACTTTGTCTTATTTCATAAGGAACTAAAGGCTTCCATCTTTTCCTGGATGTTACACAGCATGCTTAGTATATCATATTCCTGAAGGTGACTCTCTGTGAAGTCCAGGATAAGATATATTAAATGTGCTGAATGAAGTCCAGGATAAGATGGAAGCCTGGACTGCAGTCAGCATGTTTAGTATATCTTATTTCTTATGGTGACTCTCCAGTACTGGTGGTCAGGAGGGGAGCTCAGCTCTTCTAGAACAATGAGCTGGGATGGCGTCATTTGGAAGCATAATTGTCTGGCGGCCCCATAGCAGGTTCCTTCTGCTTGTTTTAGACAGGCTTCAGTTTTATATGTGTTGCTGTCTAGTGAACTTATAATCGTTACTGCAGTACCACTTGTAGGAGAACATTTTTCCCATAGTTTTGACTGCATCCAGGTGTTACTGTAGAGGAAGTGGTCATTGGTTGGGCCCAGGGAGTCTGTCATTATAAATTGACTGACGTCTGCTCTCATCCTAAGCTGCAGAACTGCCATCACTGGAGCAGTGTTGGACACTCTTCAGTGTTGGTCATTTGTGCTCACAGGGAGACCCCAGGACGTCCTACTCTTGGAAATATTTATAAGGTTGCAATGAGAGACCCAGGTTCAGGTCCTCTTATGCCTCTTAGGATTCATGTTAGCTCTGATATTCAGAGTTTAATTTCCATGCCAATACCAGTGGTGTTCCAGTGGGCATTCGGGTGTCAGTGGCTACAAAGTCTTTACGTCCTCACAGGACTACTGGTAATAGCCTCCTTGCATCGCTCTATAGTGTGATGGACAAATTCCACCTGTCTCAGTGTCAGCCTTCCCTTACTTCAGCTAAGACTGTTGCAGTTCCTGACAGCTGATGCCTGGCTTGTGAGTTGGGGGACTCAGCCAGATCCATCTCTTGCTCAGGGAAAGTGGAAGATCCAAAAAAACAAATCTGCATAAATGAACTGCAACTATTGGCAGAGTCCTTTATTGTAAAAGGCTCTGGAACTGGGGCTCAGACCAGAGTTCCTCCTGTTGCACTGAAGCAGGCTATAAAATACTGAAACAAATATGAGCCTATATCATAACACTGAACTGCTATAATATCGAATGACAGAACATCAAAGCACATAACACTGAACTGGCTTGTCATTGTAATGTCGGCATTTTCTGGAATTGGGTGTTTGCCCATTTCTCAATGTGGAGTGATCTGAAAGGAGGTATCTATAACATGGAAGGGGCAAGGAGGTACAGGGGAGCTTGCCCTTCTCCAAAAGCACTGCTTTTTTTGTTACTTGTGTTTCTAAGAAAGGCTGGTTTGATGTGTGTTTTAGTGTTCTGTCATTCAATATTATGGGGGGTTGATGTTATAATATAGTTACCATGACAGGGTCCCTAACTAGTATGGCATCATCTAGCAGTACCCATTGTGAGAAAGGCTGTGTGTGTCAGGTAATCTACATAGACAAGGACACAAATCTCACAGCTTTTCACATTTTAGAGGAAATTTATACACTGATGAATTCCATCAGCCTCAGGCCCAGTCCTCTCCAGGAGCTGAGAATAAGAGAATCCATTCTGGTAAGAATATTCTGGAAGGGAGGAAGGCAGGACAGTGTTCATTGACAAGAAGTCAGTATTCCCTGTATTAACTTCTTCTTAAATGAGTCTGTTACTGAATAGTAGCAAAGGATTCTTCAATTTCTTTTTCTTACTAGCTTCTTTGGCATCATATAGACCAGTGTATCTTCTATTAACATTTTTCCTTGAACCTGTCCAGGAATAGTCCCCAAGGATCCCTCAGCTATTTTAACTACTTGGGCTATGGAAAATAAAACAGAAAAACTATAACCAAAATCATGCACTCTGATATTCTGACCATTGCTCATGAAATTGCAGCAAACCTATTGCTAATGTCTTCTGAACATGCCACTTTTAATTATAAGTTTGGTCAAAGTTATTGAGGTGTCTGATTACAGTGTAACACAAGTGAAAACTGGAAAAACTAGCTATGGGATTGCCAAATCAATCATCCTAAAGGCTAAAAGAAACAGAATAGTTACATGTACAACAGATAATGTACCTTACCTTACCAGAAACTATGATTATGATACTTAAGTGGACTAAGAAGCCACAGGCCTAACCCAGCCCTCACTGTTGTTTGAGCACCTGATCATCATACAGTACTGAATAGGATTATAGGATTTTATTAATTAAAGCTAGGAATTAAATTCATAAATTAGCACTGTAAAACCTTTCCAAATAAAAGAAAATTCAGGAAAAGCAGAGTTACATTGTAGAAGTGAGTTACATAATAATTGCAAACAACAGCAAGTAGTACTGTTCTGAGAGTCTGACATTCTAGAACAAAACAATTGTAGAAACAGGTTGGCATATTAAGAGCATTGCAACATCATTCAGTAGCAATGAGATGTAGCAAAGGCTGCCAGAGTTATTAGCGATTAAAACAGTGTTCAGTGAATCACAGGGTATCTCTGCAGTTAATACTTAAGTAAAGTAGTATGTACATGTAAATGCAGTATGCTCTTTCAGGCAGATGATGAACAGACCGGGTTTAATTTAGCATAGGTAGGAAACACAATTATACAGGGTAAAATGCAATACCCAGTTAAATAGCCATAGAGGAGGGAATATGGTAGCATCATAAAATCTGTTTATTCCAGAAACCAGTGGTCTACCAAGCTTTTCATTCAATAGACAGTTCAGTGAATATATAAGCTGCCTTCAGAAGAGGAACATGGAGTCTGCTGACATACTAGCTTTGAAATTATTAGTATACTATGCTATAGTATTCCATACTATACTATACTATACTATACTATATTGTACTATACTGTGTAAATGTTATCTGTCATGTCTGACTAATTTTGCATACTTCATTGGTGATTATTTATTTAACATCTTATATAATAGGTTAAAATGCTTACATTCTGCAGATTTGCATGCAGTTTTGATGTGTATCCAGCTGCTCTGCATTGTCTCTTTTGAAATTTTGACTACATAGGTTGCTCCTGGGATTTTGCAAAATATGGATTATGCCAAAGCAGACTTTCCTGGTTAACATGCTTAAATAAATAATACATAATTACTGTGGCCTGGGGCATTTAGGGAGGTGATCATTTGGAGCACGCATTTTAAATGTTGAATTTGGTTGGTTTGGTTGTTTTATTGACGCATACTAAAAATCCTAGAAAAGGATTACAAAGAAGCTCATTAAATAATCAACTTAGACATATTTGCAAAGAATACTAATTAAAAGGCTGGCCACCTGTTGATGTGACCGTGGCGCAAGATGATTGTCACTGTTGAAGTGACACCCTGACCCCATCTGCAAAAGTGGGAAAAAGGGATTGTGGATGGATGGAATACAAATGAAACCTTCCATGGTGTAACAGAGTTATGAGGCTAACCTCAAATCATCATATAGAATTATGGCAGCAGTGTCCCAGGTATGTAAATGAAAGACAACAGAATATTTGAAAATAAAAAGAGGTTGCCTTCATCAGCAGTGGTAAGAGTGTGCTTAATTATTTCTAGGGTCTCTATGCCTAAGACAGCTTTGCAAACACCAAGCTGTTTAGCACAAGGATTTCAGGTCAAACCACTTCATTATCTAAAACAGTTGCTGAATATTTTATCCTTACTTTACACATATACTCCTTTGAGTTTTTGTTTATTCATACCTGTTAAATTCCACAGATTATATTTTAACTCCCATAAGGTTCTTAGTGCAAAAGTTCAAAATATAAGGCAGTGCTATGAAATGTCCTACTTCACCGTAAAGGTTGTCATTAAATGCCAAGCTATAATTGGCTTCATGAATACATACATGTGGTTGCAATTAATCTGGCCTCACAATAAGAGTCTGTTCATGATGATTTATGCTTGCAGTGCAGGAGTCATTTCAGGTTGTAGAAGAACAAGCATTGCCTTCCATACAGCTGGAAAGCCATCATCTAAAACATATACCTTTAACTGGAAAATAATGGGGTTAGAAATGGAAATGCCTGTGCTACTAGAATAGAAGTTAGAAACAGCGTTATCTGAGTAAACCAGAAATTGTTATGTAATGCCCAGTTCTACAAATATAACTTATACAAGTCACTGAGATGCTACTTCATTTAGCAATATGCTTTTTCAACTCCAGAGTTTACTTGTTATATCATAGTAGGCTGTCCTTTTGTTACAATTTGTGTCACACCACTTGTGTGTCTGAGCTTGCTTCTCCCCATTTTTGTCTTCTGCAGATTTTGTCGATGGCAGCATTCACAACATGGCATTGCTTATCTCTGTGATTGTATGCAGCATACTCCTGGGCTTATTTTTCATCTTCTGCTACCTAAGGTCAGTATAAAACCCTTAACAGATGTGAGGTGCATGGTGCCAAGCCAGCTGACAATCAGGCATTGTCCTTTGCAGCACAGAGACCCACCCGTGTGTGAAAATTGCAAGCTTCATTCTTTCAAATACTGTAATCAGTTTTAGGTTTGTGTAAGTTTTCTTTAGACTAGGGTATTTTCCTATGACCTTCAATAGTATTAATGGTGAAACTGTTGTCCATCTTTTCCAGTTTCTTCAGGTTTTTCCAGTTTCAGAGATTAAATGTATAAAGATGAGGAGTGTGGTGGCTTGAGTCCACATCAGGGAGTTTACAGGAGCTTACAACTCTACAAATAAGAATTGCTTGTAAATGTTGTGCCACATTTGGAGTATCACTATTTTGCGTGTGAAGTGGACTGAAGACTAATATTTTTCTGCTGTGATTAACCACATGCAGATGTATGAAATGCATTTTTCATAAACCATGTGATTATTCTGTTCAACAAGTATATATATATATATATATATATATATATATATATGCTGAAGAGAACATCAGGGTCTACTGCGTTTGCTCCAAGTGTGACAGCTAGTTCCTGCCATCTGTGATACCATCATCTCCTCTTCTTCTTCTTCTTCCACTCACTCCATACTCCCTGAAATGTATCTGTTATTTTGTGTTAGCCACTCATTTCAGTATTTCATTGTAGCTGTCCACATCTCCCTCTGTAAATCAATACTTCCTAAAGTGCAGGTTGAGTTGAATCCCTTTTGCTAATGATCATGTCCTCCTACCTGACCTGCCTTTGTGTCCTACCTGTTTCTCTCACACTCACATATTTCTAGCCTGATTACTTACACCAGGCACCCTTTTTCTCTCCTATTCTATGGCTATAAGATTAGTATTTTTTTCCTGAATACTCTACAAGACAGGAAACAACAGTTCCTGAAAGAGCAGAAGATGTAACCCTGTAATCCTGGACTCGACACCTTCTGCAGTGCACCCCAATGTCCAACAGGATTTGCATGCTGCCTTTGCACCCTGCCACTTTTGACTCATACTTGCCCTGATTGTTAACTACAAGTCCCTTTCTAGTCCTCTTACCTGGAAGTGCATTACCACAAAATTCATGTTCTTCTCATAGATTCTCTTTACTGAGGTATCATACCCTTGTCCATATAAAACCTTTGTTTCTGTCTGATCTTCTTGCCAGCCAGTCTTCAAAGTTCACTACCCTGTCAGCTGCTGTCCCTCCATTTTTGAATCATCTGCAAGGATATTTGTTTTCAATTCTGAGTAGCATATCTGATGTGTATATGCTGAAGAGTGCTAGACAAAATTGAACCCCATGGCATGCCAATGACTAATTTCATTTCTGCAAACTTCTCTTCCCTTACTACCTGCCTTTCATTACATCTGCACTCATTCAGGCATTTTATTACCCAGCACTATACCCTTTAGCTTTTTCAGTTGTTTATTGTATTGAGTCAAATGCCTTGCTGAATCCAGGAATAGAACAAACACTGATTTGTTGACATGTATTCCACTGGTTAATCAATAACTCATAAATTTGATTCGGGTTGTCAGGAAAACTTAGTAATGAACTCATGCTCTATTTTCTAATAGACCTTGTTATGTTCAAGGAGCCTGATTATCCTTTGTTTCAGGATTTTTTCACCATTATTTAGCCCACTCTGTAGTTACCTAGTAAGCTCTGACAAACCTGTTAAACATCGAAATACAAGAGGGTAGGCTCCACAAATGTATCCAAGGTGGTGAACTTCAAAAATAAAAATAACAGTTCGAGAAGTAAATTAATCGGAACAAAACTCTTGTGTAACAGTCCACATAAATCCACAAAAAATACAGTAGTTTATTGTACGCAAGGTACAGACAGAACAAATAACGTAAAACACTCAAAAAGCGTTTTTCGTTCGGTACACTGCCCGAACTTCTTCAGACATACGTTAATACTATTAAAATGCTCAGTTTAAATACTTAGTTTACTTAGTTAATTGGTTAAAACAACGCTCTGTGAACAGCTGATCAACAAACCTAAAAGAGACAAGCTAAATCAAACGGGCTAAATACGTTAACCCAATAAAAACAACGGGAAACATCTTCTATTAGATGAATATTAGTTTAAAAAAATTGAGTTAACAATTATAAAGGATGTATTAAGCAAATATTATGAATAATATATAATACAATATTAGTAAACAAATAAATACAGAATAATGTTTAAAGTAAACTAGGATAGGGAAATGGTTCTAAGTATTCCCTATGGTGAAAACTACCAAAAATAAAATAAAATACAAAAGGTAGTTAAAAAACCTGTTTGGTTTTGAATACATCCTAATTCAGCACTAAAGCATATCAAATTACAAACAGACACAACCCTTACGGAATAAGTGTATATATATATATATATATATATATGTATATTGCTAATATATATTCAACAGTCCCTGCCTCCGGTGTCGAACTAATAAAGTTGCAGATAAAATAGTATGCCTATAAAAAAGGAAATATGTGGTGAAATTAAAAACACTTTGACCAAAAATGTATATATCTACACTATAGCACATTATGTTTATTTACCTAAAAACATTATGTTCATCCTTTAAGAATTTCCCTAGGAAACAACTAAGTGGATGTATAAACAATGTTTACCACATTCAAGTATCTAATACTCTGATCCAAGAATTTATATCATGGGTAATAAATTTATCTTAATAAACTATTGAGTATTTAAACTGAGCATTTTAATAGTATTAACGTATGTCTGAAGAAGTTCGGGCAGTGTACCGAACGAAAAACGCTTTTTGAGTGTTTTACGTTATTTGTTCTGTCTGTACCTTGCGTACAATAAACTACTGGATTTTTTGTGGATTTATGTGGACTGTTACACAAGAGTTTTGTTCCGATTAATTTACTTCTCGAACTGTTATTTTTATTTTTGAAGTTCACCACCTTGGATACATTTGTGGAGCCTACCCTCTTGTATTTCGTTGTTTTATGCTACGTGCTTTGTGATTTTGGTTCCTGGTTCGTTACGAGGGTCGGTTCACACGTATTGAGGATGGCGGATACACAGGAAGGGGAAAGCCCTACGCAAGGTAATCTTACCCAACTCCTGGAGCTGATTAACACACGACTGGACCGATTATCAGAGAAGGTTGACAGCGTGAGTTTCGCTAGTCAACAGGGTGTGAATTCTGTTATTAACACCGAACGGAGTCCAACACAAACACAGGGAACATCTAAAAATAAACCCAGTATACAACCACGCGGACACACCGGGGAAAGAACTATAAGGTCTGAAACAAGCATAAGCAACAGTTTTGACCCACGGAATTGGCTTAACGACGAACTAAACCTGGAAGATTTGGGGAACAATGTTCGAAATTGCACTGAAACAGTAAGTGATGCTCCTCTGGTTGAGAAGCTAAAAGTTTTTGATAACAAACTTTATAAAATTAAGAAAATACAACTGGAGCTCAATTACTTGAACAAATGTATAAGGGAGAAAATAGTCCCTAAGGGCCTAAGGCTTTTTGTGTACCCGAATGGTTTGGAATTTGGATCTGCTTTTTACAATGAACTGGTTGAACTATTTAATAACCATGGTTTAGTTGTTTTAAAATGCATGGTTAAGCATTACCAAATAGAACTTGACAGTTTGACCACTGAGACAACAACATTGGAAAGGGAGATTAAGGGCGACCTGGACTTTCATAGATATGAGTTCGAATTTAGTAGAACCCTATCTAGCATTGCCCAGCAGATGACAAAATTGAAAGCGACGAAAATTAAAAAACTTGATAGGGACCTAAGGGCCTACAGAGAAGGCCTGGCGTTTCCTAAACCTCCTAGTTTCCAAACTCGGTTAAGACAACCAAATTCTACTTTTACCAAACAAAGAAATCAATCTACAGGCCATCACACTAGACAGGGTAATTCTAAACCCAGCCAAAATGTGGATTCTAACTTGGTTACCGAGGAGCATGACGTGGGTGTGGAAGGTTCAAGCGACCCTGATACCATTTTTGACACTTTGGAAGGTGATGACTGGTCAAACCAAGGCCCCCAAAAAAACTACAGAGGGGGGAGGGGGAGGAATTGGAAACTGAAACAACCGACTGCTCCGAAGAGATATTACAACACGCGGAGCAACAACAAACAGTGGGACTAACCCTATTTGAAATTGTGACCAACAAGGATGCTGACTTTAAGATCTACAATTACACTGAGTGTCATGTTGACAGAGGACTGGTTGAACTTTTTGCTAAAGGTCTCACTTTTGTACCTTCACAGGCCTGCAATATTGTAGAACTGTTAATTGATTTCAAAATGTTCATCAGGAAGCTGAATCTCAATATGATATTTGGCAATTCTAACTCTCATGTTGATTCACTGCGTGTTTCCAGTAGTTTCAACCCACCCTTTAACAACTCACTGTATTTGTTCGAACAGCTTTGTGAACTAGAATTTAGAGAAATAGTTTCTAGAATGTATAGTAACTATCAGTATAATATTTCTAAGGACGATAAATATTTACTGACACTGTTTAGGAATTTACCAGTAAGACTTATGAAACCGGACAAGGGAGGGGGGCTTGCTATTGTATATAACGTTGACTATGTAAAAATTATGTTGACGTTATTGGAAAAGGATACTTACGAGTTAGTAAGTAAGAACCAGCTTAATCAAGCATACCATCACATTAAGTCACACATTAATGACTTATTTATTGATGGTCTAATTAATGGTGACCAAAACCAATATTTAACAATGCTTGCCCCCATAATCCCAAAAATTTTCGGGATTCCGAAACTCTATACAGACTTAAGAAACCCTCCTTTCCGTACACTTGTAGATGCTCGTCAATCAATAACTTACCCTGCTGCTAAATTGGTTGACTCAATTCTTAAAAAATATGTGGAGGAAGAAACTCAAATACTGAAGGACTCATGGTCCTTTCTGGAGAGTATGCAGGAAGTGGTATTTGATTGTTCACTTAACTTTTTGACAGTCGACGTGTGTGATCTCTATTCTAGTATCCCCCAGGATTTAGGTATCCAGTGGGTTGTAGAATTTATAGGGTCAAAGGGAGCTACTAGCGACCAATGTAACTTAGTTGAACAACTACTGGACATGATTTTGAAGAACAACTATGTTTCTTTCGAGGACAAGTTGTTCTTACAGAAAATAGGTGTAGCTATGGGGTCCCCAGTGGGCGCAAGTTTTGCAAACTTAGTTATGGCCCACTGGGAGACATCTTACGTACTGAGTAGTGTTTGGAAATCAAATATTTATATGTACAAAAGATAAGTGGACGACATCTTCATTCTATTGAAAGGGGATGAGACAGAAGCCCAGGAACTGGTAAAATTTCTTAATTCTACTACAGAGTTCCTTAAGTTCACTATGAACTTTCAGGAAAACAATATTTGTTTCCTAGATATTGTCCTTAGCAAATATCAAGGGCATTATACATCTAAAATTCACAGGAAAAGTACGTTTTCAAACACATATCTACACTTTTCTAGTTCTCACCCTTGTCACCAAAAGAAATCAGTGGTGAAAGGCCAACTCGTAAGGGTGGCCAGGATGACTACACTTGAGGAGGATTTTGTTAATGAATGTGAGAATTTATACCAAATGTTTCAACATCGAGGATACCCAAGTTCATTTTTGGAAGGAATATTTAGTGAAGTTATTTCAAAAAGGGAACATGGGGTATATAAAGCAATACTAGGGATACAGAAGACAGTTGCCCATCTTGATGAACTCAATGAGAATGGGATTGATACCCAAAGCTTTGGGGGCCCTAACAACCCCGGGGTCACTACTGTTGAGGCAGTAGGGGGGAACAAAAACTTTATGGATTCATTTGTTTTTACTTACTGCCCAGAAGCCTTTGAAATTTCTAAGGTAGTCAGGAAATATTGGTTTTGTCTATCTTTGGACAACAAATTAACACAAACCTTTAAATTTGGACCCATTATCACATTTAGGAGGGGCACCAATATGAAACAACTTCTTGAAAGGAAATCAGTGAGATCCAAGACTAAGGGGGGCACCCAAAAATGCGGGGCATGTAGGCACTGTGCACATATCAACACTGCCGACTCATTCACAATAGGTAATGAAACCTTTGTGATTTGGAAACGTTTCAACTGTAATAGTAGGCGTGTTGTTTACTTGGCACAGTGCAAACAATGTCCCGCATTTTATGTTGGCAAAACGGACAGGCGTCTGAGGGACAGGGTGTATGAACATGGTTATGCAATTAGTAAAAATAAGGATGAAAATGCCCTTGCAAAACATTGTAATCGGAATGAAGGCCATTTATTTGACTTTATGGTCATTGATCAAGTATTGACCGACAACTCTAACCTTGTCAATGAAAACTTGCTAAGGCTCCAATTAGAAAAGAAGGAACTAAGTTGGCAGTTACGGTTGGTGGCACACAAAACCCCTGGCCTCAATGAGGCTTGTTCAATTATGTGTATACTTAAACTTAACAGTTTATTAAGATAAATTTATTACCCATGATATAAATTCTTGGATCAGGGTATCAGACATTTGAATCTGGTAAACATTGTTTATACATCCATCTAGTTGTTTCCTAAGGAAATTTTTAAAGGATGAATATAATGTTTTTAGGTAAATAAACATAATGTACTATAGTGTAAATATATACATTTTTGGTTAAAGTGTTTTTAATCTCATCACATATTTCCTTTTTATAGGCATATTATTTTATATGCAACTGTATTGGTTTGACACCGGAGGCAGGGACTGTTGAATGTATATTAGTAATACACATATACATATACATTTATTCCGTGAGGGTTGGGTCTGTTTGTAATTTGATATGCTTAAGTGTTGAATTAGGATGTATTCAAAACCAAACAGGTTTCTTCAATCACCCTTTGCATTTTATTTTATTTTTGGTAGTTTTTACTATTGGGAATATTTAGAATCATTTCCCTATCCTAGTTTACTTTAAATATTATTCTGCATTTATTTGTTTACTAATATTGTATTATATATTATTCATAATATTTGCTTAATACATCCTTTATAATTGTTAACTCAATTTTTTTAAACTAATATTCATCTAATAGAAGATGTTTCCCGTTGTTTTTATTGGGTTAACATATTTAGCCCGTTTGATTTAGCTTGTCTCTTTTAGGTTTGTTGATCAGCTGTTCACAGAGCATTGTTTTAACCAATTAACTAAGTAAACTAAGTATTTAAACTGAGCATTTTAATAGTATTAATATATGTCTGAAGAAGTTCGGTGTACTAAAAACGCTTTTTAGTGTTTTCGTTATTTGTTCTGTCTGTACCTTATGAATAAACTACTGGATTTTTTGTGGATTTATGTGGACTGTTACACAAGAGTTTTGTTCCGATTAATTTACTTCTCGAACTGTTATTTTTATTTTTGAAGTTCACCACCTTGGATACATTTGTGGAGCCTACCCTCTTGTATTTCGTTGTTTTATGCTACGTGCTTTGTGATTTTGAAACCTGTTAAACATATCCTGCAGTGGCTATATCACCATTTATATAAAATGTCTGAGATTCCTGTGTGGCATTCCCCTCCAGGTCTTGTCCTTCTTCAAGCAACTCAGTTCCGTCTTTATTTCCCCTTTGCATATTTCTTAATCCACGAGTTATTAACAACCCTGTTTGATTCTTCCACAACAGAATGCATCTGTCATTGTTACTGGTGAATACTGGGAAAAAGAACTCTTTCCGACTTTCAGTCTGCTCCTGAGACCTATTGTATACTTTGGCCCCCACCCCAAGCACCTCATTCATCTCTGGCACTTTCCTTCTCTTTTCTGATATATGCTGCTAACTCTTTTCTTGACATTTTCTTCCTATTTCAATATACCCACAAAATGACTTATTCATTTTTTCTCCTTGGACATTCTTTTTCCTTACTAATCATAGTTCCCTTTCCTCTGATTCTTCCACTCACCATGCTCAACCAACCATTTTCTAGGCTTTTCCATTTACTTTGAAACACACTGGCCTTTTCTTTTTTTCAGCCTTCTCTACCCTGCCCAATCCTTCTACTGATTAATTTACTGACTGCGCCTTTGAACCTTTTCTCTAATTGATTCCTTTTCCACTCTTTCATCATAGCAATCTCTGTTCATGTTATCATTCCCTGTCTTAGTCCTTCTCACTACTCACTTTTTATGGTTCACATTGGAAGCCATATTGTAAAATAGTCATTGTTTGCCAGTAGAGTAAGGATTTGGGATCTTGTTCATGTTATCATCAAACCTGATTGTCGAAACAAGTTTCCACACATTACGTATTCCAATCTAAGTTGTTCCACAGAAATCAAAAATCCAGAAAAATATATTACCATGTCAAATAATCTGGTTTGTCACTGCCAGCATTGTTGTAAAAAATAATAATAGCATTTATCTCACCATGCCACTCCTCTAATCTCAGTTATCCACATAAAGCACAAAGTCAGAAATATTGTCAAAAATATCTGGTTAATTACTAACAGCAATATTAAAATAATACTATTATGGCTGTACCATTCCTCTCACTTCAACTTTCCACATTAGAAAAACTTAGAAAGCTATCTAGTCAAATGCATAAAAAATAGTAATAACACTACACTTACTGTGTCATTCCAGTCTCCTCTCTTGTCCAGACCCTGAAAGTAATTTTTTTCTGTAAGTAAAAAAGAAAATAAAAGAAAGATCGCTTTCAGGCAGCTTTTTGTCTTAAATTCTACTCTTATGACCTTCCAATGTTCAAGGTTAACCTTACATAAGCTGACTTGAATGTTTTCAAGTCAGCTGGAACACCGTCCCCCTGTAGAGCACCAGGCAGATTTTCATTTCGCTGGGGGTCTTATTTATTTATTTATTTAGAGCAAATAAACATCACTCTGATAAATAAATAAATAAATAAATGGAAACAGAGCACTCCTAATAGTAGGGCAAGTATAGCGCCCTAGACAGTTGCCTAGTTTGCGTATGTGTAAGGCTGGCCCTGCTTCTGCACTCTTTATGAAATGTGAAATAACTTTAAGACTGTGAATTTCTTGTTTATATTAGCATTTTTTCTGGTCATTATAATTAGCTTTTTGATAGTATGATACACTAAGTCCCATCCTTCCCCTCCATGTTCAACATTTCACAACAAAGAGGAATTTAAAACTGGATCTGTACAATTGTGGCAGAATAATGATCAAATATAATATATTGTAAGCCTGCATCTCTTTTATTAAAGCACATACCTTCGAGGTATCTGAATCCTGGTTGAGACTAGAAGACAAGATGCAGGTACACTTAGAACAACAATCTAAGGTTTTCTCTACTGAGTCACAGCATGATCAATACAACATGAGGAACAGCACTACCTCAAATAACACAGACACTTGTTGCAGACAACTATGGGTCTGAACTGTTAATGAACTGCGTCTTGTAGTCCTGGGTACAAGGTGTCATTCCTTCCACCTCCATTTGTCAACTTTGTGAATCTGAGCAAGTCACTTAACCAGACAGTTCTCCTAGGTTAGCCATGAAAAGGGACACTTGTAACCAGTGGGTTTAGCTGGTTGACAAATGTGGAAAATAAAAATAAATTTCCCTTGTTGCCTGATACATGTCTTCAGACATCATGCATCATGACCCTAAATGGATGACCAGAATCAGTGATGATGGGTAGGAACAGAACAAGTCAAACAAAGACTAGACAGTCTGTTTTATAACTCACTTCAATGTATCACAAAATGCTTCAAAATGTTGCCTTAGTTGTCCAATCAGAATGATAACTGGGGATAAGAAGCCACTTTAGGACTAGAAAAGCAATGTAGCTCTTATTAGCTCAAACAGTCATTCCCCTCCATATCAAACCCACACACTGACAGCACCCACTTCTGGACTGGGTACTCAAGAATAGGCCTGAACAGTTCACCTCGCATTAGCTTTTGTCTCACAGTCTTCAATGACCACATCATAGAAACTCCCATATTTTCAGTCTGAAAGCAAGCAGATGGTAGATCAACAATTACATGAAGGTCACACATCCAGAACTACTAGCACCCTGTCATTACCGTATCATTACTGAACTTGCTGACATGGACTAGAACTCATTATTTTCCCAAAGAGAAGTCAATTCCAAACTAGAATGCCTTCTAAATATCCTTTTATACTTGCATGATAATTTTCCTTCTGCATTGAGTTGCCTTGGACCTAAGAAAGATAGTCAATGAAAGTGACGCTTGTGCTAGTCACCTGGGTTGACATCATCAGTAAATTCAGATAGTTCATAAAGAAAAAATTCTGAAAATGGATGTTGTCAGTACTTAAGTGTACTAACTTGTACTGCATTTGAATTGTTTTACTGCTGTTTTAGCTGCTTTTCTGTAAAACAAAAAAAAATGTTCTAAGCTTGTTTCTCACCTTTCCTGTAAATAGTGTAGTCCAAATACAGATTTGCTGTATACAGGACTGTTTGTAAGCTTCTGAGTCCCCCCAAGCCTTTCTGTGTTGGAGGGAAGCCTTCTAGCTTATCAGTGCGAGTGGTAAGCACTAGGTAGCCTATCTACCACAAGAGGAGTGGTTTCTGGCCCAGAAATTGTAGTTTATTGAACGTTTGGGCAGTTTTTTCCATCCCTTTCAACTTTCTGGTTTGCACGAGTTTGCACTTGTTTAAACTCGGCACTGTAGCACAGAGCTGAGGCAAACTATTAATGGTGCCAGAAATTCTGCTCTTCAGTTTTTCCCTTAGATCTTGCTAGTCGTTTCTCTCTTGCACTTCAAATAGGCTAATCGCTTTGCATGTCAACAGGTTTTTGTAGCAATTATTTTAGCACACCTAAGAGCCATCAGCACTAGTCATTCTTCACGGAAATAGCTCCAGTACATAGCAGTTATGACCACCCCTCCTGGCATGATTAAAGGGCAGTTCCCTGTGCTTTCTCCTGTTAACCTGGTGCACTTGGGCATTCAGACTTGTGAGAGATGGACTTATATCACCAAATTGGAAGGTAGTCAAGAGGAGAAGATCAACACCTGCCCCACACCACATGGAACACATAGCCCTCCAGAACACCCACTATCACAGCTCTCACATAAAAACACAAACCACACACCCACCCACCTTCATGGAGGCATTCAATAGAAATGTACCCAAACAGCAGAGACCTCCAAGACAGAAGCACACTCGACCACCACAACACAGCACAAACCACAGGACACATATCTCACCTCCACAGTGTGCCCCTCAACCTAAGCCCCTGAGGCTAAACATCTTGCCCAATACACTAATCATAGTTGACTCACTAGTGAGGCACACAAATGTCCGACTCACTAGGTTGAATAAGCAGAAGGTAAAAGTCAGCTGTCCGTCAGGTGTCAGAATCTGACACATAACACATGCACTCATGTCACTCCACAACAAGTACAGGTATGTTTCTGTCATTGTCATTGTGGGTGTGAATGACCTAAGATGCACCTCCCTGGACTACATGAAAAGAGACATGGTGGAGCTCTCGGATTATATGGCCCAGGCAGGTATGACACTAGCCCTGAACAGTATCCTACTGTCATCCAGAATGATACTGCAGTAGAAACAAAAACTGATTGACTTCAACAATTGGCTAAGTTTCTGGTGTCATTCTAAGGGGATCCGGTATCTGTCTGCTTGGTATGACATGGCTGACAGACCTTGATGCTTTGTCAGAGATGGCCTGCATCTGTCACCCCTGGGTTTTAGGATACTGGCGAAGGCACCTGCCAACCCTATTGTGCCTTTTTAGGCAGTGTTACAAAGACCAAATTACCATCATAACAGCTATAAATAAATGCAATCTGAGGGTCATGCTGCTCAGTGATAGAGATCTAAATCTCAAGATGCACTCACTCAAAGCACTCCTCAAAATGGAGAACATCGACCTTTGTGCTGTAACGGAGACCTGGTTTAAAGTGGCAGAAAGCACCCTTGTGCTACCAGGCTATAACTCATTCCACATCTTTTGGCCCCGAAACATGGACTGAAGCTAAAAAGGTGGTGGCATCTCCATATTCATAAAGGATATGCACACCTCCAGGCTAGTAGCCCAGCATAACGCATCTGAGATACTTAAGGTACAACTAACATTGGGCAAAACTGCGATCCAGGTCATAGCCTGCTATAGGTCCCCCAGCCATGTGCCTAGACTCCCACTTCACATTCCTAAGCACCCTGGAATCTATCAAGGTCCAACCCAACACGCTTATACTAGGAGACTTCAACTACCCCTCCATCAATGCACTGGCCCAACGCTTCCTGGAATTCATCAATTCCAATGCCCTGGACCAGCTCATTCTTACCCCCACTAGAGGAAGCAACATCCTTGACCTGGTTATTACTAACATGAGCAACCATTGCTCTATACCAATAGTCAATTCCTCCCTGGTTAGATCTGATCACAAACTAATCACCATGGAAATCCACATCTCACCTGCAAAGGTATCCACCATGAAAAACTTCTCCAAAGCTGACTTTGGACTCCTAAAAACAGAGGTGGCAAACTTCATGGCACCCATACCAATGGAAAATAGATGCATGACTGCTGAATCATACACCAATGCACTGTACGAACACATACATAAAAGCCAGCAAAATAGATCTGAAGAAGCGTGTGTTACTACACGCGAAAGCGCTTATCTCTTTGTGTGCTGTACTTTCAATAAAAGACTCTGAATTTTACAAGTTGGATTTTCGAATTTTTATAGGATTGTTACAGGATTTTGTGCTGTGGTAAGCCTTCTAGTGTTTGGTTTCTTCACATACATAAAAGCATGGAACTAGCCATACCCAACAGATCCAAGGCACTCTCCTCCAAAAAAAGGAAGCTAGTCTGGGGGTCCCCTGCCATTAATAAACTCTACAACAGAAGGAAGAAACTGTTGTGAAAAAAGGTGAAGTCCCAAGACTGGAAAAATTCCCTTATTAGCCTCATTAAAAAGTTGAGATCCCTCATCAAAACCTCCAAAGCTAGCTATGAAGGCAGAATTGCAGCAGACACTAAAAACAACCACAAAGCCTTCTATAGTTATATCAAGAATCTCCATGGTAATATGAGTTAGTGCACTATAGTACATCCTATACTGAGTCAACAGATATTACCGACATACTGGCCGACAGACTCAGTGCCAACTTTACCCCTCTCACCCCCCTAAAGGACCAATCTCAATACCGGAAGAATGCCAGGCACTCTGCATTACTGCAGCACAGGTTAAAGCAGCATTGCCTAAGGCCAAGCATACAGCTTTCATGGTACCCAACAATATCCCTGAATTACAAAGTGAACTGGCACCACATCTGTATGCTCTGTTCACTCACAGCCTCACCTGAAGCTTTGCCCCTACTGAATGGCGCACTGCTACAGTCATCCCTCTCCATACAGGAGGAGCGACTGCAGACCCTGGAAATTATCACCCTATTAGCCTGATGAGTCTGATATGTAAGGCTATGGAGTGCATCATCATGGACCAAATTAACAAGGATATAGGGAATCTCCAAACTATAGATCCCATGCAATTTGGTTTTGTGAAAGGTAGATCATGCCTGCTCAACCTGGTTGACTTCTTTGAATCTGTCACCAGAGCGGTGGATGAAGGTAAGGCAGTTCATACAGCCTACCGTGATCTGGCCAAGACCTTTGATACCATTCCTCACTCAGGAATTATTGATAAACTCACCAAACTTGGCATCAGACCCTATATCATTAGGTGGGTTGCAAATTGGCACACAGATAGAACACACAGTGTGAAAGTAGGAGACTGTAAGTCAGACTAATGACCAGTCACTAGTGGAGTTCCACAGGGATCAGTTCTGGGTCCCCTCCTGTTTGGTGTCTACTTATCAGAAGTCCAAGTCTCATATCATCTGCTAAGAGGCAATCTCTGCTTGACTTACAAAGCCATGTCTGACCCAGCTCTGTTAGAAATGCAACATCTAAAGAAATCCCAGTCCCTCCGCACCACACACTCCAGAGACCTCAACCTCATTACCACAATCAACAGAACATGCTGGAGGGACAGGTTTATAACTCAGAGACTGCCCATGCTCTGGAATAGACTTCCCATACATGTCAAATAGAGCACCTCACTGGCCCTCTTCAAGAGAAATCTTGATGAATGAATGGGAAAAAGAAAGTTCATCCCGGGGATCAGTCCAGTGGCTCTACTTGATAGAGGCACTGGGAACTAACGATGGGCGGCACAATGCCAGGGGACTTCTATGGGCTAGGCTTGTAAAAACCCCAGGGCCATTAGACTAATATATACGTATGAATACCATTAAATATTTTGGCATCAGAAAATAAGGATAGAAAAAACTCTAGGATTATGGAGACTTGGGTTAGAGGGTAAGGATATATGTTACACAGAATTTATTATAATTCATTATTTGCCTGATTTTTTTTAAAGTTTTATTTTATATTAAATGAAGGCATACAACAAAATGAGTTATGCTCAACATGTAACAAGATCAAGATTCAGGACTTCTTCTTATTCATTATTTGCCTGAGTTGTCTTTTTTGTCTTTTGTTGAAATGAAGACATGCACCCTAGAGTCATTCTTGGCATGTAACATGTAACAGTATCCATATGTAGTAATTCTGTATGGTTATGAGCTGACAACACTGTCAGTTCATTATTTGCCTGTTTGTTTTCTAGCAGACAGGTGAAATGGAGCAGTGGTCCCCCTTTTCAGTCACAACCTAGTTAAATAAAGAAAATAAGATAAGTTATGAAGATGCAATAAATACAAATACAAATGTAGTGTAGTGGGTTACTGTACAGGGAGCAGTAATAGGCGAAATGTCGCACAGCTATATACAGGATATCTAGTAGTAATTCAATATGCGTCCCTTGAGCAGTGCATATGCCATGATGTACAAATCCTGCATGGCTGTTGTAAACATTTATGTTGTTACGTAACAAAGCCAGTGAACTTGCACTCATTATGCTGCTTGGTGATGGAAGAATGTTTATGGAGCTACTGCAGAGGTTTAGAAAGACTGTCCCAAACAAAAGGTGCAGCTGAGACAAGGCCCTTTCAATACAAGCAAGCAAAAAGAGTGGGATGTCAAATTTGAGAGCACTGCAAGATGACAGTTTGAGTGGTCTGAGTCAGTATGAGAGGTCTGCAGAACTGTTTAAAAAGAATAAAACAAGATAAGCAGGCCTCTCAACTATACCTATTTTGAAGGAATGTTCCTATTTTCGTGCCTGATTTACCCCTGCACAGGATGTCCCTATTTTTTGTAGATATGTCCCTATTTTCAGGCTTAATTTACTCCTTCACAAAATTTTATGAATCCCCCTCATCTCATGTGATTTCTAGTACACAGTAATCCACAATACATGACAAACACACTAGTGACAAAATAACTTATAGAAAGAGTACACATGTCTTACAACTACCTTTTTCTGAAACAAAAATAAATGACCTTGTGTGGTAGAATTGTGCGATACAGTTAATTAAAGATTAATAGATATACACTGTCTCTTTGATAATGTGGTTAGATTCTTCCATCACTTTTGTTACTATCTGTTTTTTAAACTTGTTTCTGAGTGGTAACCCACTTTAATACTGAAATTAGGAAGAGTTATATGATTTGGTACTCACATTTTGTGCTAATTAGAGGTCTGTATTTTTAACTGGATGTTACTATTTTAAGGACCTTTACTCCTGTTTTCAGTGTCTGCAGGTTGAGAGGTATGAGTGTAAGCCTTGCAATGGTCCATGTTCAAAGGCATGGAAAGCATCCTGGCCATACAGTGCTACAATGCCTTCCATATGTTCAGACCTCAAACTAAGCATGAAAGAACCAAAGGAGGAGGTGTAGCAGTCTTCATTAAGGATAAGTACACCTTGAGACTGGTCACACATTATGACTATCTTGAGCTACTCCATGTCCATTTACCTACAGGCAAACCCCCCTACTACATAATAGCTAGCTATAGGCCCCCACCAAGAAACAAGAGAAGCATACCACATACCTGGACTTACTGTGGTCACTTGCCATACAGCCCAACACTTACTCATGGGTGATTTTAACTATCCTACCATCGAGTGGTAAACAAACATGCTGACTCAGGGATTGTTAGACTTTGTCAGTTCAAATGCTCTGGAACAGCTAGTCAGCACACCCACAAAATGCTGAAATGTCCTGAACATAGTACTCACTAACATGGGAGAGCATTGCACCCCCTCCCATGTGATGTCCTCCCTGGTAAGATCGGACCATAAATTAGTCTTGTTCAATGTAATTATAAGACCAGATAACCCATTAACCTCGAAAATGCTT
Source organism: Protopterus annectens (assembly GCF_019279795.1). NCBI lineage: Eukaryota > Metazoa > Chordata > Ceratodontiformes > Protopteridae > Protopterus > Protopterus annectens. The sequence continues at coordinate 1,014,128,075 of NC_056728.1, forward strand.
AAGAATTTTTCAAAGACAAACTCCCTCCTACTAAGAAGTTTCATAGCCCCCTCAAACACAGATAACACAGACTGCAATGGAGAGGTGTACACCAATGCCCTGTATAACCACTAAAGCAGTTGTATAGAGTCAGCTGTACCTGAATGAATTCAAACCAGGTCTTGCCAAAAAAAACAAGCCACCCTTGTGGATCCCTAGTATAAAGAGGCTATACAACAAGAGAAAAAAACTAATGTCCAAGAACAAGAATGACTAGCTCAGCAGAGGAAGAAATCCCTCTCTAGCTTAAACAAACAAGTTAGAGGTCTTGTCAAGCCCTCCAAAGCTAGTTACGATGCAAAAATAGCCTTCCTAGCTAAGGATAATCACAAGGCATTCTTTAACTACATCCGATATCTAAAAGGGAATACAGAGCTATGTGTTAAATTGGTTGTGGACGGCACCATCTATACTCAGCCAGAGGTAACAGCCAAACTGCTAGCTGACAGATTTGGAGCAAACTTCACCCCCCTGTCACCTCCAGTCACCCTTCAAAGTATACCTGCCATCATTCTTCAGCCTGTTATCTCAAGACAGCAGGTCATCTCAGTGTTCTCCAAGGCCAAAAAACACAGCATTAGTGGGACCAGACAACATCCCATGTTGTCTTTTAGACATATCAAAACATGACGTAGCAGACCCACTTGCATCCCTGTTTAACCACAGCTTTCAAACTAGCTATGTTCCAGCGGAATGGAGGACAGCAGCAGTACTGCACAAAGGGGGACCATCACTCAACTCTGGGAATTACAGGGCCATAAGCTTGACTAGCCTCATCTGCAAGACCATTGAAAGAATCATTATGGGCCTTATTAACAAGGACATAAGTAATCTCCAGACTCTAGACCCAACCCAGCTCGGATTCATTAAAAGTAGATCATGCCTGTTAAACATGGTTGACTTCTTTGAGAAAGTCACCAAGGCCCTGGACAAGTGAAAAACGGTGCATACCACCTATCTTGATCTAGCCAAGGAATTTGACACAATCTCCCACTCAATTATTATAGAGAAACTCTCCCAATCAGGAATTAACCCCTACATTACCAGATGGGTAGCCAACTGGCTCTCCAACTGGACACATACTGTCAATGTGGGTGACTTTACCTCTAGCAAATGGGCCCCTTACTGTTTGGAATTTATTTCTGTGAAATCCAACTAAACCTTGACATCTGGTGGCAGACCGAGTTCACTGATGATGCAAATTGGGAGCAATCATTGAGTCCCCCAATGATGTTAATATCCTGCAGACAAATGACTGGTGCCAAAGCGACAGATTAAAGTTAAATGCAAAAAAATGCATTATTATTCCCTTTGGGAAAGCTGACATCCATGCTAATAACATTATAGACTGCATCCCCCTACCTGTAGACCCAGTGGTATGATGTTCTTCATCTCACATTGCTGCAGTCCTTACATATGGGTAGTCCGCTGTCCTCGGTCGGCCCGAATACCAAAGTATAAGGCTGACGTCGGTCAAGGCGCTTAACACTGACATCAGGACGTCAGGGTACAAAAGCGCATGACTGACGTCATTTCCTCAGTCTTTTTTGCCGCATGGTCCGATGCAGAAGCAGCGTTGCAAGTGCCGTTCGGCGTTCTGAAATTTTTCGAATTCGGAGTTTCAGACCGAATCCAAGTTGGCTAAGTACCCCGTTGGGGAATATTTTGTTTTTTTCTTGCCTCAGTGTTTTACCGGATGTCAGAAAAAGTGAATAACTGTATTTCTTGTGGGAAACAGATACCGCATAGGGATTATCATTCTTTGTGTATTCCTTGTTTGGGGCCTGAGCACGACGTTGTTGGGTGTCGCTTTTGTGCTAGGTTCAATAAACGCACTATTAGCGAAGGTTAGATTGTGCTAGGCTGGTCTTTGGGAAGCGGTGCAATTATAATATGCCGTCGGATTCTCCGCCCGCTTCTGCGAAGAAGCGCAAAGACAAAGCAGCTAAACCCAGGCAAGATGAGTCATCCGTTCCGGACGCCGGTTCTTTAGAGGCTTCAGTGGAACCGGTGGTTCCGACGGAGACTTCTCTGGAGTCTCAGGGGGAGACTTTGATTTTGCAGGAGGTGGTCTCTCAGGAGGCAGGTCAGGCTGAAGGGGCTTCTCAAGTTACTGTACTCCCTTCCCAGGGTGGTTAGGCCTTCTCCTTCTGTTTCCAAGGCTTCTCCCAGAGGCAGGCCAGTTTTAGCTTCTGTTGGTGTCACTCCTAGTTCAGCAGGGTCTGTGCCTAAGAAGCACATGCTTAAAATGGCAGAAGATTTGATTACTCTGATTAGAGGTTCTTTGCCCCTCCTGATAAGAGGCCTAGGGTGGAGCCAGAGTTGGGAAGTTTTGAGCAGGCTTCGGATGTTTCAGAGTCTTCAGCTGAAGACTTGCAGGAGTACTCTCCTTATTCTGATTCTGATGCAGATGATTCCACTCCTTCTGCTTCTCCTCCAGAGGATTTTTCTTTTCAGAGACACTTCATTCTATGAGGGAACATTTTAAGTGGGAAGGTCAGGACTTCTCTGATTCTAGGAAAAGGCTTAGGGAGTTTTTGCTGTTATCCCAGCATAGGCCCTTGGCTATACCCCCTGTTCTGGATGTTGTGGAAGATGTGTTTGCAGAGGCTTCACTTAATCCTGATTCTCTGCCTCCTGCTCCTGTTAAACCGGATAGGTATTACAGGGTGCCTGAGGCTCATAAATATCTTTATAAGAGTCCTAGGGCGGACCCAGAAACTATTAGTCAGGGACCTAAGGGTGTCAAGGCCTCTGTTGTAAAAAATCCGGTTCCTCTGGATAAAGAAGCCAGAGCTTTGGATAGATGGGGAAAAAAGGTCTATACATCTTCTACCTTAGCTATGAGGGCCTTGAATTGCCAGTTTCATATGTTGAAATATCAAAACTTTCTTCTTTCTCAATTGAAGTCTAAGGTGGATGCTCTGGCGGAAGGCATTGAATGTAAAGAATTACAAGATTTGGTGCATGTCTCTGAACAGGTGGGTAAGCATTCATTACAGTGTGGTTTTGATGCTGTGCAGGCCTCGTCTAGGGTGGCTGCCACTGGCTCAGTTCTTCGCAGGCACGCCTGGCTGAAGGATCAGAATTTATCTGATCATGTTAAGACAAGGATTTTGGATGCTCCTTTGCAGTCTGATGTGTTGTTTGGTTCACCTGTGGAGTCAGTCTTGAAGAAAATGGAAGACAAGGCTAAGTCTATGCAGGCTGTTAAAGATTTTTGCAAGTTCAGCCTCCGAAGTTTAGTAGGAATTGGCCTGCTAAGGGGTGGACGTATCCTTCTTATGATTCTCAGTCTAGGGGTAGATCTAGACGTGGTAGGGGGAGAGCTCAGAGTTCTTTCAGGCCTAGAACAGGAGTTCACCTGCACAATCTTCGGTGAGGGCAGGGGCCAGTCCTTTCGTAAACAGGCCCAATGACCTACCTTTTCAGCTGCCAGATCCTTCTTGCCTGGCAGCACCTTTGGGAGGAAGGTTAGCAGTCTTCAAGGAAAATTGGAGGTTGATTACCCAGGACAAATGGGTATTGGATATCATACACCAGGGTTACAAGTTTTATTTCCATACCTTGCCTCCTTTCAAAGGCATGCCGGACGTTCCTCCTCAGCAAAGACTAGAGGCTCACAAACAAATTTCTCTGCTACTTCAAATAGGGGCCATACAACCGGTCCCTCTGCCAGAAGTGGGCCTAGGATTTTATTCTCGCCTGTTTCTAGTACCAAAGAAAGGAAACACGTGGAGACCAATTTTGGATTTATCTATCCTCAACACATATCTGGACATTCCCAAGTTCAAAATGTTGACGTTACAACAGCTTTTACCTCTGCTGGGCAAAGATCACTGGATGGTGACTCTGGATCTCAAGGAGGCTTACCTTCATGTTCCTATCAGGCCCAGTTGCAGGAAGTATCTGCGTTTTCGGGCTGGGACTTCACATTATCAGTTCTCTGCATTGCCCTTTGGCTTATCTACTGCGCCCAGAGTATTCACAAAGGTTCTGGCTCCAGTGGTAGCTCTCTTCAGGCTAAGAGGAATACAAATCTATCCTTATTTGGACGACTGCCTGATTCTGGCCCAAGAAAAGGACGAACTTCTTCATCATCTACAGTATGTGATGGCAGTGTTAAGATGCCTGGGGTATTCTGTGAATGAAATAAAGTCCAGTCTAGTACCCTCTCAGGACATGTGCTTTCTGGGTGTGAGACTGAATACAGCATCCCAGATGGCCTTTTTGACCCCGGACAAACAAAAGAATCTTTCTCTTTACTTCCACCAATTGTCTCGTCAGTTCAGGCTGACTGCAAGGACAGTCCTTCAAACCTTGGGGTTCATGGCATCTTGTATTCTGGTACTTCCCAATGCCAAACTGCATATGAGGAAGCTACAATGGTATCTCAAGAATGTATGGACACAGCACTGCCAAGATTTGGACACTGTCATTCAGATAATACCTTGCATTGAAAAGGAGTTTTTGTGGTGGGCTCAGGAATGTCACCTAAACAAGGGACTCTCTGTGACCCGGCCAGAGGCGAGTCAGATTTTAACGACAGATGCCTCAGACAAAGCTTGGGGAGCTCATCTAAACGGAAAATGGGTACAAGACACGTGGCCTGCTAGACTTCAACATCTACATATCAACTTGAAGGAGATGTTAGCAGTCCAATTTGCATTGATAGCTTTCAAGGATTTACTTCTTCCAGGGCAGGTGTTGATTCAAACAGACAACACAACTGTCATGTGGTACATCAACAAGCAAGGGGGAACGCATTCTTATCCTCTGTGCAGACAAGCAATGATTTTGTGGGAGACTGCTCTCAGTTTACAGCTAAATCTTCAGGCAAGGTTTCTGCCAGGAGCACAGAACTCCTTAGCAGATGTGTTGAGCAGACAAATTATGGATCCCCACGAGTGGAAATTGGATCCTCATGTATTTCAGAGATTGACAGTGTTATGGGGAACTCCAGACATAGATCTGTTCGCTTCTCCACTAAATTACCAGCTGCCAAAGTTTTGCACAAAAAGGTTTCATCCCACAGCTTGGAAAGTGGATGCTCTCTCATTCAGTTGGAGCAATCTTCACGTGTATGCCTTTCCACCTCTGCCTCTCCTCCCAAGGGTACTCCTGAAGGTCAGACAGGACAAGCCAAACATGATTTTAATAGCTCCAGATTGGCCTCGACAGCACTGGTACCCATTACTGAGAAGTCTGGTACGGGAGCCTCCATGGCCTTTGCCTTCGATTCCTCACCTGCTGTCTCAGGAGAACAGTCACTTACTCAATGTCAAACTTCATTCTCTACATCTGACAGCCTGGCATATTCTGTTTTGAACCCTGGAGGGTCTAAGCTTCCACAACAAGTTTTGAATGTTATTTTGGAGGCCAGAAGGCCTAGTACAAGGAAAGTTTACGCAGATAAATGGAGGAGATTTTTATTTTGGAGTACAGCAAAGGACTTTGATGTTTCTAAACCTAATTTAAGTGTTGCACTTCAATACCTTACTGAGTTATTGGACAAAGGTTTGTCCTTCTCCTCTATAAAGGTTCATGCTGCAGCAATTTCTGCTCACTATGACTGTGACCCACCATTATTTTCTCAGCCTTTGTTTAAGCAATTCCTTAGAGGGGCAAAGAATATAAGACCCACGTAGAGCTCCTACTCCTGCTTGGGATCTCAATTTTGTGTTGGAGAAACTCACTCTACAGCCTTTTGAGCCTGCAGCATCAGCAGAGTTGAAATATTTATCATGGAAGACTGCTTTTTTGTTGGCCATTACCTCTGCGAGAAGGGTTTCTGAATTACAGGCCCTTATGGCAGTTGAGCCTTTCTTAATTTTCCACAAGGACAGGGTGTCTTTGCGTACTAACCCTTCTTTTATGCCTAAAGTGGTTTCTAGTGTGGCTTTAAACCAAACTATTCATTTGCCTACTTTTTATGCAAACCCCCAAAATAAAGGGGAAAGGATTTTGCACACTTTGGATATACACAGACAGTTGCGATATTATTTGAGCAGAACTAAAGGGTTCAGGCAGTCTCAGCAGTTGTTTGTTTCTTTTGCTTTGGGTTCTCAGGGCAAACCTGTTTCAAAACAAACTATTTCTAAGTGGATTGGGTTTTGTATTTCTTTCTGTTATTCCCATCATGGTAAGGAGGTTCCAGCTGGGATTAGGCCTCATTCCACTAGGGCTACTGCCACTTCTACAGCTTTTCTAAGGGGGGTGGCTACTAGAGATATTTTGGAAGCAGCTACTTGGAGTTCAGTGCATACTTTCTCTAAGCATTACCACCTTCCACTTTACTCTAAATCTAGGGCTGGATTTGCCACTGCTATTTTACAGGGCATTTTGGCAGCGCCTAATGCTTTATAATTTTGCCATCCTCCCTTACCTCTGCTTTGGGATTCTACCCATATGTAAGGACTGCAGCAATGTGAGATGAAGAACATAGTACAGTTTTGTACCTACCATAAATGTAGATGTTCAAGATCCACATTGCTGCAGTCCACTACCCTCCCTCCTTCCCCTCTGTTGTTGAAGGTGGTGGTGTAGTTTGTGTTGTACATATTGTAAATATGGTTAGTGCACGGGTGGTTGGTTAGTTTTTGCTGGTTTTTGGCTTTGGCCTTTCTTGTTAGGGCCTTCTGACATCTGGGGCAAGAAAAGACTGAGGAAATGACGTCGGTCATGCGCTTTTGTACCCTGATGTCCTGATGTCAGTGTTAAGCGCCTTGACCGACGTCAGCCTTATACTTTGGTATTCGGGCCGACCGAGGACAGCGGACTACCCATATGTAAGGACTGCAGCAATGTGGATCTTCGAACATCTACATTTATGGTAGGTACAAAACTGTACTTTATCTGGGTACTCAGGTTGATAACAACCTAAACTTTGACCACCACGTATCCACAGTAGTAAGGAAAACCTTCTATGTGGCACATCTTATAAGTAAAGGCATCACATCTAGATCTAAGGATTTTATAATTCCATTATAGCCATCATCAGACCATTAAGTGAGTACAATGGTTCCTTTTGTATGTACCTTACAAGACAGTTGCAACAAATGGAGAGACCACAGAGGTGTCTCACCAAGAAATTACAGGGTACACAAAATAAGTCTTACATGGAAAGTTTAAAAGCCCAGTCACTGTATTCTGTCTCCTACAGGTTGCTAAGGGGTGACCTCTGCCTGGCTTACAAGACAATCTCTGACCCAGCACTGATGGAAATGCTTCACATTCGTAAATCAAACTGCACAAGCATCACTTGTGCCTGGGATCTTAACTTAGCCTCCAACATGAACAGGCATTTATAAATGTAAGTCCCTGATGAAGGATGTCTGTGTCAGAGGAAGGATTTGACAATGGCTCCCAGTTCGCAGTCATCCATAAAGTTAGTCAGCCATAAATCTTGGCTTTTAACCTATAAGTTAGAGAAGTAAATATCAAACAAAAGCAGGTCCAGCAATTTCCTGTGCAGGACACCACTGTTTGAGCATGCCTGTAAAATGTTCTTCTTTTTTGATTTGGGCTGTGAAGTTATATATATTAAAAAAGTTGTGTTGTATTTTACGTGTGATCTAGCAAATCCTGCATACAGGTAAATAACCTGCCATCTGTAGTTTATAGGTAAATGCAAGGTTAACTAATCTAACGTGCTATATTAAGAAAAACCCATAACTTGAGGTCAGAATCAAACTCTTTACCTTGCATTTATAAGGGGAAGACTATAACAATTACACTAGACCTAACTGCTGCTCAAAGTTTATGCCTCTAGTACCACTGTCTTATTGACTGCTGTTTACTTCTTACCTAAAGAAAATGAACATAATTTGATTCCACAACTTTAACCTGCATAGTGTGTAACTTTTTATGACACATTTGGGAAATCAAAGTTTCAGTGTCTTCTCTGAAAACGATATGTACTTAATCTTACATAGCAACTTACATCCTTGCATGTTAGCGTAAGTGCAGCACTTGTGACTTTTATTCCTTAGGATACATTTATTCCTTAGGATACATTTATTGTCTCTTGACTTTATTTTTCAGAAGAACTAAGCCTTTAGACATCCAGTGCTAGAGCAAATAGTTCCAAATGGAGCCCATCCATATTGTTTTTAAGAAGAATCCTTCCTTCCTTCACTATTTGATAATCTCAGCAGCACAGCACATTCCTTAAGACTTGTGTAGACTTTATCTGTTTCATTTCAGACATTATTCATCATTCTGTAGATTGTTACAAATTCACATGAGCATTGCATGTTCTGTAAAATATAAATGTCCCAGGAAGCACTTTTATTTAATTAGGGATGAATAGAAATGCTACCAAACGCCCTAATATTGGGTGATTTCAATTACCCTAACATTAACTGGGAGAACTATTCAAGTACTAACTCCCTTGCCCAAAGCTTCCTAGAATTTATAAACTCGAATGCCTTGGATCAACTGGTCAACACCCAGAGGTGACAACATATTGGACCTGGTCATCACCAACATGGGCGACCGGTGTTCTACACCGGAGGTCATCCCCTGGCTGGTTAGATCGGACCATAGACTAATCACTCTGGATATCCACATTCCACCCCCACCCCCACCCCCAATCAAGGAAACCACCATGAAAAACTTTTCAAAAGCAAACTTCACGTTACTTAAGACCGAGGTGGAAAGGTTCACAGCCCCCATGCTAAAGGACTATGTTGTCCAAGCTGCTGAATCCCTTACAAAGGCACTCTATGAGCACCTGCAAGAATGCATGGATCGTGCTATCCCAAGCAAAACCAAGACTCACTCCTCCAAGAAAAGGAAACCAGTCTGGTGGACCCTTGCCATAAACAAGCTATACAATAGAAGGAGGAAACTTGTACAGAAAAGAGTAAAATCCCAAAAAGGAAAGACATCCCTGATCATTATCAGCAAGAAATTAATATCCCTCATAAAATCATCCAAGGCTAGCTTCGAAAGAAAAATTGCCAAGGACTCCAAAGATAACCACAATGTGTTCTTTAGCTATGTCAGAACATAAGTGGAAACTCTCAGATCTGCTCTGAGTTAGTGCAAAATGGCACAAAATATACTGAACCAACTGATATTGCCAACATTCTGGCAGACAGGTTTAGTGCAAACTTCACCCCCTTCTCACCCCCTAAAGGGCCCATAACCATACCAGAAGAATGTAGAGCCCCAGCAATCACTGATACACAGGTTAAAGCAGCCCTATCCAAAGCCAAAAACACAGCTTCAGTGGGACCAGATGATGCCCCAGGCTGTGTCTTACACAAACTCCAAAATGAACTAACCCCTAACCACACTGTTCAAACTCAGCCTCTCTACAGGCTACGTACCCATAGAGTGGTGCACAGCAATAGTTATCCCATTCCACAAATGTGGAGCCACAACGGACCCCAGGAACTATCGCCCTATAAGACTGACTAGCCTGGTCTGCAAGGCTATGGAGTGCATCATCATGGAACTCATTAACAGAGACATTGGGAAACTCCAAACATTGGACCCTACTCAGTTTGGCTTTGTTAAGGGCAGATCATGCCTCCTAAACCTGGTGGACTTCTTTGAGACAGTTACCAAGGCTTTAGATGAGGGAAAGGAGGTCCACACAGCCTATCTAGACATCGCAAAGGCTTTCAACACCATTTCCCATTCTGGTATTATAGACAAGCTCACCAGCCTGAACATAAACCCCTATGTCATGGAATGGGTTGCCAACTGGCTCATGGATAGAACCACACAGTGAGAGTTGCAGGCTCTAGGTCCAACTCTAAACTGGTTACAAGTGGTGTCCCCCAGGGCTCAGTCCTGGGACCCCTCCTGTTCGGTATATCCTTCTCAGAGGTACAGGTAAGCACAGGAGGACTATGGCTGACCAAGTTCGCAGACAACTGCAAACTGGGGGCCATAATTGACTCTCTGGCTGATACAGACATCCTCCAGAAGGGTCTCACAGAGACGGATACCTGGTGTCAAAATCATGGCTTCAAGCTAAATGCCAAAAAGTGCATAGTCATCCCCTTTGGAAAAAACAAAGTACCCACAAACTACCACATAGGTGGTAGTCCCCTAAATATGGAAGACGTAATAAGGGATTTGGGGACCCAAGTAGATAGTAATCTATCCTTTGATAATCATATTGCCAAAGTGGTTAGAAAATCCTTCTATGTGGCCCACCTTATCACAAAAGGGTTCGCATCCAGATCAAAAGAGGTCATTGTGCCCCTCTACTCATCACTCATCAGACCCATCATAGAGTACAACGCCCAATTTGGGATGTATCTTACAAGTCACCTGGAACAGCTAGAAAGACCACAGAAATACCTCACCAAGAGGATCACTGGCCTCAAACAGATGCCCTATGCAGCTCGACTGAAGAAACTCCAGCTGTACTCGGTTGCATACTGCCTACTCAGAGGTGATCTCTGCCTGACATACAAGGCCATGTTCAACCCAGAACTGATGGACATGCTCCACCTAAAGAAATGCTTATCCCCTCGAGCCACATACTCTAGGGCTCTAAACCTCACCACAAAAATAAATAGGATGTGCTGGAGGCATAGATTCCTGTCCCAGAGACTTCCCGTGCTTTGGAACAAGATCCCACTTTACATTAGGCAGAGCTCCTTGCTAACATTCTTCAAGAGAAACCTTGACAAGTGGATGGAAAACAGAAAGTTTACTCCGGGATCACTTCAGTGGCTCTGCTGGACAGAGGCACAGGGAACTAATCTAAGATGGTGGCGAAAGCCAACACATTCTGGCTAGGCTTATAAATGCCTTCAGGCAGATAGCCTAGTACCTACCTATCAACCTATGAACCTATCACTGAATATTCAGACATTTAAAGCTTCTAGGAGTCTGGTGGTCCCCACACCCAGGTCTGTATAAATGAATTCTGATATGAACTTTATGGTGGCTTCTGCCCTCATTCACCCCCATTCTAAAACAAGCCCTGTTCATAGGTCAGTATCAAAGGTTGCTGCAGGTTATGTGGGGACTGAGGATGGTGTTGGCCTTTATGTCTTTAATTTTCATTACAATCAAACCTTAAATGTGTGCACATGAGGTCATCATAGCTTGTGTTGTTAGCTGGGGACAGTGTTGTCATTGTTTTTTTTTACTTTTCTGACAGACCTCAGAGGTGTACAAAGAAGGTTACTTTAGCTTAGGTAGGGGCAGTGTACCATCTAGGAGCAACGGAGAAGAATACATTACTGTAAACATAATTTTTTCATTTTCCTCACAGCCACACATCAGGTTGCTATGCATGTGGCTGCCTTTGGGGTGTATATTCAAGGAGTGAGGTGGCATGCTATGTATATGTATGACTGCAGTCACTTGAAAAACATGATTGTGGCCATTTTAATCTCCGCTTTCATCTTAATCTAACAGCAGAGGAATCAACAGGCAGTGGCTATATATTTTTTTCAGGGTGATGAGCAGGGGTTAGGGAGGAAGGCAATGGCATGCAGTATTACCAGATAGGAATTGTGTATCCTCACAGCAATTGTCTCATTAATTTATTGTGAACTACTACTTTGTCAGCCTTGAACCTTATGTCTGGGCTCAACTTACATCTTCTTTGAAATCTTGATGTTTTTGTTCAAGCCACCACTGGATTAAATGTTTGGGAAAAATCCTAAAATGCATCCTATAGCATTTATAATCCTTTGGCTTCTGGGTGACCTGGCTTAATTGAGTTATTCCTAAATGGTTATTACTGTGCAGTTTTGGTCAGGAAAGATGAGTTGAAAGGATGCACGGAAAACTAAAGTTGAACAGGAACACTGAACTTCTTTCCTTAATCATAATTTCTATTCAAGCCATCATTGAATGAAAAGGCTGTGTAATAAGAAAAAAACTTTTAAATGCATTTCAGAGCATATAAAAAGTCATGACTTCTTGAAAAAGCTTAAGAGTAAGACAAAATGTGAGTAAAAAGTAGAAAACTGCAATATGCATGGTGTGGGTTGCTTCAGATAGGGGGAGGAGAGGGGGGCACTGGAGCATGTGCGTGTGCTTAAGGGGGGGTGAAACAGCCGGTAGTGCATGGGGCACCATTTAATCTAAGTCCATTCCTGTACATAGAGCTGTTGTAATGTATCACTGTTGCAAGTAAATGCCAGTAACTGTGAATGCCCCTCTGTGAGATGGGCCAACATAGTGTGGTACACAGGCCTGTCTTAATGTAGCCGCAGTTCAGTCTGTGGAAAGAACTCCTAGCAGCATGAGCTAAAATGCTCCTTAGAAGGGGTAGCGGTGATGGGGTGAAACTTAGATTGGAAGTATCCAGGGGTCCCCAACTTTACATTTCTGGGGGCCCCCAAAATACTAACAGTGGCCCTGAGCAGTTCTGACAACCAGAAATGACGGCTAGGGGAGATCAACACGACTTCTTTGCAGTTCATGAAATTAGTATTGTTTCAGTATTTTATGTTAGCCAAGTGTACTCCTCAGCACCCACAATGTGCCCAGAATTGCTTCTTTCTGTAATCTGTGTGGAGCTACATGTATTACTCTCTTCACCCTTTTGTGGAGGATTTTGTTCCCAATACCACCTTATGAATAAATAAATAATTACTAACTCAGTGGTTACAAAACCACTGAGTAAAGGCCAAATTGCAAAAAGTGAAGTTGCTATAATATAAACAGCATCAGCAAATATTTTCTATGACACACACAAGTCAGTGAGTTGCAACACATTCAGATGGGGCTTATTGAGCTGCAGCCTTGGTGAATAGTAGGGTAACTAGCCAAACATATCCATATTTTGACACTGTTATTATCCTGATCTGTTCACCCAACTGAAGTGAACAGTTTTCCTACAGAAAAAAGGAAAAACATCTCTTGTCTCTGATTATGTAAATGTTGATCTCTCTAGTACAGATGTGACTTCTTACAGGCTGCCCAGTATCTGATTATACCATTATTTCATTAATTAAAACATTTTCTCTTTGCAATTTAGTTCTGCTATCATGTCTCTCCCTTCACCGTACATTCCATGTTCATCTTTAATATTTAACATCTCTCAACAGTCTCACACATTTCAAGTCATAACGCCATATCCTAGGCATTAATGTTTCATTTTTTCAGGCAAAAAAGTTATATTTTCCTTTATACATCCCAAAGTCCAAAACCCATTTGAAAGGGCATTTATACTTCAATATAGTTGTTCACAGATGGTTAAAGACATACTTAAAATAAATTGGAATATTTTTAGGGCATTAGATAAGATCTGCTACATTACAGGTGAAGAGCCATAGTTTGTTTACAAAAGAAGCAACAACATTAGAAATTTGGTCAAACAAAATACCTTTAATAAAGTAATTAACCAATATAGTAATGAGGAAATGTGGTTCATGTAACCAGTGTAAATATATATATATATATATATATATATATATATATATATATATATATATGTGTGTGTATGTGTGTGTGTGTGTGTGTGTGAAGATAAGATTCTCAAATTACAAGACAATATAAATTCAGTTATCTTTCCATCCAAAGGACACTGAGGATACCTGGTCATAATGCCCAGATTTTTATGTGGGTAAGACTGAGTTGGCATTCAGGAAACGCAGTATTACAGTATTCTCAAATCAAATACAAATAATGCCTTATACAGGCATTCAGTCACCTGTAATTGTTTTAATATTTTTCCTTTGTTATTTTGAAAAAGGTTGATGTTAAGTTGTCAATCTCGCCTTCATTCTTGCTGGATGGGTTCGGAGCTGAACCTCGGCTTCGACTGGGCCTATACTAAAGCTCGAGAGCTAATTTTACTGGCTCGAGGCAACCCTATATCCCATGATGCTAGGTGGTAACTACCCAGATATCATTTACTGCTTACGCTAGCGAGGTGCTCTTTTTACCGGCTCACAGGTTAGTGACTAATTTTTCAGTAAAATCTTGATCTTCTCCTTAGTTTTTCCCCTAGTATACTAATATAATCTTTAATAGGCTAGTTTCTTGGTTAATTTAAATTTTTAGTCCCTATTTTTCATCCCTTATCCCTGTCATACTCCCCACCCTAGGTTAGGCCTTAGGCCCTTCCGTTTTATTCTTAATTCGCTCACAGGGATTCTTAGCTGTGTGACTGTTCCCTCAGTATCCCTGTATCCCTTTTTGTTGAAGTGTGTGTCTGTGTGTGTTTTCTTCTATCTTTGTTGTTTTTCGACCACAATATGTCGAAGGAGACAAAGGTCTCAGGCTTCAAGAAGTGTGACTCGTGCTGTCAGAAGATGTCTCTGACAGACGGTCACACTTCTTGTGTTTATTGCCTGGGACCCCTGCACCTGCAGGACTCTTGCTCAGTGTGCCATGCATTCAGCCCAAGAGTCCTGCAGGAGCGCAGGAATAAATTGATACTAAGGGGCTTATTAAAGCCCGAAGGTTCCCCGGCTAAGTCCGTGCCGGGGAAGCCTTCGAAGCCACCTAAACCTTTGGGTCCGAGCTCTAAGCCTTCGGATGGTGGCTCACCTTCTGCGACATTATCGGCTCTGGCTGGAGCCAATACCTCTGTATCGCAGCTACCTGCATCGGCTCCAGCCGGAGCCAATACCTCCAAGACTCTGTCTTCAAAGTCGGCTCTGGCTGGAGCCGACGTGTCTACGGCTCCATTGGCTCCATCAACCTGATGCCCTCCACACACAAGAGGTCCAGATCTCTATCTCTGGAGTCTATCCATTCGGCTCCGAGGTCACCGTTACTCTCGGAGCGGAGCCATCAGAGCCATTCCTCTTGGTCTTCCAGGCTTTCCGATCATGACCTTGAGAGGGTGGTAAGCAGACTATTAAAGTCTCAGGCACTGGCCCAAATGCTTCACAGCCCATCTCATCAGTCAGCGGCTACGTCCATACAACATACTATTCCTCCTTCGACTGTACCCCAGTGTTCGGAGCCGGAGCTACTCGGAGCCATGACTGTTTTGACGTCGGAGCTGATACCTCCCCCTTCGGCTCCGTCTTCTGCTCCGATCTCGTCCATGGTGCCATCCTTGGAGGGATCCGGGCGCTTGGACTCTCTCGCTGGCTCCGAGGGGGCGAGTGGCATCAGACCCTTGTCCGACACTGTTCTCCCTCTCGGAGCATCAGCATTGGTGAGTTCGGCCCCAACATCAGCTTCGGAGCCGTCCCTGTCGGTGCCGGCTGGGGTTCCTAGCTCTTCGGAGCGGGAGCTCTCTGGCCTGCCTGACAGGGGCGCCTTCGAGGTCATGAGGAGCGTACTGGCCCCAGTGCCTGCTCTACAGTCAGCTTCATCAGCTCCTCCCACTGTAGTGCCTGCTGATGTCTCTTCCCACCCTCTCGCCCCCGGCCATCGAGATCCAACGCCTCAGGTTTCCCCATTGGGAATATCCTCCTCTTCCGAGGTTTCTCCTGATCCGTCAGGTGAACCCCCTTGTAAGAGGACATGTAAGAGGAAGCATGTGGACTCCCCTGAGTCCGTCACATCTGATACCGACTTGGATGAGTCGGAAGGATCCCCAAGGTCCCCCTCTGAGGATGTCTCCTTCTCTGACATCCTTGAAATCCTTAAACAGAGGGGAAACTGGTCTTCCCTTAATTCTTCCGAGGATGAGTCGGTTTACCTGGAGGCTTTTGGTTCTCGACCCTCCACCTCCTGGGTGTCTCTGCCCTTCGACCCCCTTATGGAAGTGGTGGCACGGAAGGCATGGACGGCCCCTGACTCGATGGAACCCACCCCACGGAGGCCTTCTAAATTTATAACTGCCCCTTCTGATAAGCAATTTTTATCTAAAGGTGTCCCAGTTGATGCCATGGTGGTGGCGGCAGCCACTAAGAAGGAACTGGCTGATCCTTCAGTGCCTATCCATCCGCCTAACAAGGATTCTAGGACAATGAATAGGTACGGCAAGCGGATGTTATCATCAGCGACCTTTGCCATGCGGTCGCTGAACTACTTATGCCACTTCACCCGTCTTCAAAGAGACATTCTTAAAGAACTGGGTGAGGTCCTACAGGATCCATCAGCTGCTGGTTCTCAGGACAAAATTAACTCACAGCTAGGAACCCTGAATTCCATTGTCAGCTCCTCCATGTGGCTTATTTCATATGCAGCCGATGGAGCGCGTAGGGCCGCAGGCACAGGTGTGGCTTTGAGGCTTCACGCCTGGATGCGGCTTTGCAACTTCGCAGACCCCTTCAAGGCATCTTTCACTAACTCCCCCTTTGATGGTTCAGCGTTGTTTGGACCTCAAGTGAAAGATACTTTGACCAGATGCGAACAAGATGGCAAGACTCTTTCTGCCATAGGAGTCCGTTTTTCTACCCCATCTAGACCATATCCTAGGGGTCAAAAGGGTGAAAAAATGTGGTTCCGTAAATCACAAGGAGTCACGCCTGATGCAAGAGGTCAGTTCACCCCTAGAGGCAGGGGGGGGGGACACCAACAACAGACGCCGTCCAAGAGGCAGAGGGGGTCCGCAGAACCAGAGTAGCAGAGAAACCCTCTCTGACAAACCCTTCCAGCATCCCTGAGGTGTTTCCCGACTGTCCACCTTCGGACGCAGTCGGGGGAAGATTATCACTGTACCCACAAGCCTGGCTCTCCCTCACTCAAGACAAATGGGTGCAGTCGATCATATCCGAGAGTTACAAAATCCCCTTTATCCAAACCCCAATGATTCAAATGGGGTCTCTTCCAGACATTCCACCCAGTCTAAGGGAACAAGCAGCACTAGAAATATCAAAGCTGCTAAAAAAGAGAGCCATCCAGCCAGTCCCAGCAGACCAGCTAGGATCCGGAGTCTACTCAAAGTTCTTTTTGGTACCAAAAAAAACAGGGGACTGGAGGCCAATATTGGATCTCAGCAAACTAAACAAGTTTGTAAAAAGAACGAGGTTCCGGATGGTCATGCTACAGTCCATTTTACCCCTTCTGGGCAAGGACAATTGGATGTGCTCAGTGGACCTTCAGGATGTGTACTATCACATCAAAATGCACAGGCGCTCCAGAAGGTTTCTACGCTTCCGGCTGGGAGCCAGTCACTACCAGTTCAGAGCCCTGCCCTTTGGTCTCACTACAGACCCCGAGTGTTCACCAAATGTATGGCAGCGGTTACGGCTCACCTGAGACGTCAAGGATTCCAGGTGTTTCCATATCTAGATGACTGGCTCCTCACTGCCACCACCAGGCATCAACTTCTTCTAGCCAGAGACTACACCATCCACATTTGCAAAGAGCTAGGTATCTCTCTAGATTTTGAAAAGTCTGCCTTGTCGCCTTGTCAGTCTATTACCTTCATAGGCGCCACCTTGGACACCAATCAGCTCTCAGCAAAGTTAACAGAGCAGAGGGTCTTAGATATTCAAAATTATGTTCACGTCCTTCTTCAGAACAACAAAATTCAGGCCAGGTATGTTCTGAAAGTATTAGGTCTCATTGCGGCAGCCATCACGCTTCTTCCCCTTGCCCGCTTTTACATGCGGCTTCTTCAATGGATGCTTTTCTCCCAGAGGTCCTTCCAACAGCTCCCTATGACACACAAGATCTTAATAACTCTATCTTGCAGAAAACATCTATCTTGGTGGATGGTCTCCCCTCAAGTCCATCAAGGCAGACCTTTTACTCCTCCTCCCCCAGTCACCACAGTCACAACGGACGCCTCCCTGATTGGGGGGGGGGGCATTTTCAGGGCAGGACAGTCCATGGCACATAGCAACCCTTCGAATGCCACTTGCACATAAACGTCCTGGAGATGAGAGCAGTGCTTTTGACGTTGCAAGCCCTTCAAGACTCTCTTCCCCTGGGGACTATTGCAATTCAGACGGACAATATGTCCGTAGTATGGTATATCAACAAGCAGGGTGGAACCAAGTCCTATCCCCTGTGTCAAGAAGCACTCAGACTCTGGCAATGGGCGATCTCTTCTCAGCGGTTTCTGATAGCAACGCACATCCCCGGGAAGTCCAATGTCATAGCGGACAGGCTGAGCAGAGCTATTCTCATGCCTCACGAGTGGTCTCTCAAGCAATCGGTGACGGACAAAATATTTCGGAAGTGTGGGTTTCCTTGCTGCGATCTTTTTGCAACACCACAAAACAGCAAGTGCCTCAACTTCTTCACTCTCTTCCCCTTCCAGGCCATCCCCCCAGAGATGCTCTAGTCCACAATTGGCCTCGGGGACTTCTTTACGCCTTTCCCCCCTTTCTGTTAATCACACAAACAATTCAGAAAGCTACCGCCTTGAGGGCCAAGATGATCCTCATTGCCCCTTATTGGCCTCGACAGATATGGTTCCCTTTCCTGCATCGCTATCTTTTGGAGCAGCCTTGGCATCTGGATCCAATGCCAGATCTTTTGTCTCATCAAACAGAGCAGCTGCACCAATCCCTCCAATCTCTCAACCTCACAGCTTGGTTGCTCCACTTCCATCCCTAGCCAGGCTTCCAATGATTTCAAATTCTGTCCGGGATATTATTGTAGCTTCCCTTAAGTCCTCCACCAGAAGGATCTATGCTAGTAAATGGCAACGTTTTTCCTTTTGAGCAAAGGCTAGGAACATAGATCCCTTCACTACTCCAATACACTCGGTCTTGGATTTCCTAGCCAAAATCTTTCACTCAGGATCTTCTTCCTCCACAATAAAAGTTCAGCTAGCAGCCATCTCAAGTTTTCACATAGGCTTGTCGGACTCCAGCATCATGTCCCATAAGCTTTGCAAGGCATTCCTCAGAAGTATCTTTTTACTCAGGCCTCCAATCAAAGACCCCCCCCCCACCACAGTGGGATTTAAACTTAGTTTTAGCATCCTTGATTCTTCCTCCTTTTGAACCTGCGGCCTCCTGTTCCTTGAAGTTACTTTCCTGGAAGACACTATTCCTAGTTGCCATTACATCTGCTAGGGAAGTATCTGAACTTCTGCATTCGCCCTCCTTATTTAGTGTTCCATAAATACAGAGTTTCTCTAAGAACTAACCCATCTTTTTTACCCAAGGTGGCTTCTCAGACAAATTTAAATCAATCTATTGATCTTCCAGTTTTCTTTCCTAATTATTCAAACAGGGCAGAGCAAAAACTACATTGTCTGGATGTTCATCATCAGCTCCGCTTCTATCTGGACAGAACTAAACAATTCAGGAAATCTGATCAACTCTTTTTATCTTATGCGGAAAGTAAAAAGGGTCTTCTGGTATCTAAAGTAACCCTGTCTAGGTAGCTGTCTTCTGTGATTACCTGTATTTATCAACTCAGAGGTAAAGAATTGCCTTCTAGGCCAAGAGCCCATTCAACCAGAGCGTTGGCTACATTTACAGCCTTTCAAGCTAGATTACCAATAGACACTACCTGTGCGGCTGCCACATGGACCTCTCCTCATACCTTCGTTACACATTACAAATTGGACATGGCCTCCGGAAACAGGGCAAATTTTGGTTCCACCGTTCTCAAGAGTCTGTTCCAATGAGCCACCCAGGATGAAGGTGCTAGGGACGCGGTCCCATCCAGCAAGAATGAAGGCGAGATTGACAACTTAACATTGAGAAGTTATGTACCTACCATAATGTTCTCTGTTAGTTGTCTTCTCTCGCCTTCTTTCTTGCGTCCCGCCCACCATCCCCCTAGCCTGGACAGACCGAGAGGTTTTTCCCCTTCTTCCAAGGGGCCTTATCTTGCACTATTCCAAGCTCAGACAGTTGGTCCTGGGGTAGATACAGCTTCAGGTAGTGGTATTTGGGGAGTTCTTCTTTCTCCTCCTCCACCTCAGAGGGGAGACTGAATTGGCTATTGTTTCTTAGCTACCAAACGAGATCTGGGTAGTTACTGCCTAGCATAATGGGATACAGGGTTGCCTCGAGCCAGTAAAATTAGCTCTCGAGCTTTAGTATAGGCCGAGTCGGAGCCGAGGTTCGGCTACGAACCCATCCAGCAAGAAAGAAGGCGAGAGAAGACAACTAACATGGAACGTTATGGTAGGTACATAACTTCTCAATATCAATCCTAGGGGTGGTTAATGGGAAAATACAATAGAATATCAAGAGTTATTTTAGCAATTAAAACTTAATGCCAATACAATGGCAGACATTAATGATTGTATTTCTATCCTGCCAGTGTTAAAGGTCAGCCAAATTGTGATTATTCTTTTTAAAATAATTCAATATTTTTATGAATTTGGAATTTATTTTAATATTTTTTAGTTATAACATACTCAGTCCCATTCATAGTTCCTAGGCAAATCATGAATGTGTAACTTTGAACAAATACATACACTTTTGATTAATTCATTTATTTATGGTTTTATGTTTTTTAATACTTAATGGATTTTTTCCCTTTGTTTGTGACTGAAAAATATCTTCTACAACTAAACTTGAGTTTTTGTTTTTTTTAATATTCAGCCACAAAAAGTGCCTGCCAAGAAACTATTTACCCCCCCCCCCCACCACCACCACCACCACCACAGACACACCTATATATCAGAGACTTACAACTTTACTTTACTACTATTTCCTCTGGTGTGGACCTTATGTACAGTGAGGTGATCACTATTCTTTGTCACTGCATACACCTCCCTTTCAGTAGTAGTTCATCGTCTGACATCATACGTTTACATCTCTCTCTTTCTAGCATTATCACATTCGTGAACTAATCACACTTGCAGTCATTTTGCCTTTAACTTCACTGTATGCTGTCTAGTGCACTACATCACAAGCTGTAACTTTGATTATGTCAGAAGCTCTTTTTTGGAAAAAGTAACTATCCCAGGAGCTCTTAACAGTTCATCCTTGTCACAAATCAAACATTAACACTGCTACTTCCTTACTCATGTTATATTCCATTTACTTGTCTTGGAAGGCGCCTTCAGGTTCAGCTATTTCTTCTGTTTCTCTCAATTTTTCCTCTGGAGAGTAAATGAATCATAATGAACAGTTTTCTCCTACACTGAATAGCAGTTTTGTAATTAAAAACTATTCACAACATGATTCATCCATTGATCGCCACTCTTAAGAGCAAGTTAATTTCCCTGCTGTTCTAGACAACTAATCAGTCATAATAATACCCGTGGTCTCCCATGAAATTAGGCTATGAGCTTAGTGGGATTAACCTGATAAAAATAAAATAAATAAACAAACAAATAATAAATAGATGACTTAATCAATCATTCAGTGAATCAAAAAATAAATGTATCTTTTACCATTTTTATTCAGGTCAAACCAAAACCAGCTTTACCTTCAGACTATGTTGTAGTCCATCCAGAAGTGATGTGATACTGAAACATTGCTGTTGGGAATCCTGTGTGTGTGTGTGTGTGTGTGTGTGTGTGTGTGTGTGTGTGTGTGTGTGTGTGTGTGTGTGTGTGTGTGTGTGTGCGTGTGCGTGTGTGTGTGTTTGTGTATGTGTGTGTGTGTCTATATTTCTCTCTCTCTATATATATATATATATATATATATATATATATATATATATATATATATATATATATATACATACACACAGACATATAGATTCACTTTATAAGCTCGAAATTCTGAAATCTCGAATTTCAGAATCCCGAGCCCATAAAGTGGAAAATCCAAATACCCGAAACCATAAAATCATGAAACCCTGAAACCCAAAACTACAAAACCATGAAATCCAAACTCCCAAAACCACAAAACCTTGAAAACACACAGTGCACACTACACAACACATACAAACACAGACACACACATCTTCCGACACTGTCAAAAAACAAAACAACACACACACACACACAACTAAACAAACACACACACCTACCATTATTATATGCAGGGATGCAAGCCCCCCTGCATCCCCCACACCCCGCTAATTAAATATTCTAACTCCAAGGTCACACTACATACACATACACATGAAACACCACCACACAAACTACATTCTTCTCGCCCACACACATCACAGTAACAACACACACTAGCACATACTACAGCCCCTACCCAACACCCTTAAACATAAACACACTCCGCCATTCGAGATTTTGAATCTTGTCATCTTTGCAGTTTCCTTGTCATAGTTTTGCCCATGCTGCCACCAGGATCATAGCATAACTATTGCCCCCACATTCCTAGGAAGCCATTTTTTAAACTATTGCACCAAAAGTGGATTCAGTAATTAATGATGTTTCCTCATGTTCCTCTCATCCAAAGCTAGGGCCTAGGACAGTGAAAAGGACTGCTTTAAACTTTTATCTCAATAAGCTATAAATAGGTTCATGAATTTGGTGCGGACGTCTGTCATGGTACTGTCTAAATGATCTTTAATGCCTAGATGAAAATGTGTAGAGTCCCCTTTCTCAAATTGATTAAATAAAATGGGTTTCCTGCTTTTGGCACAGAGCATTCAATCCCAGGTTAGCTAGAGCGTTGGCTTTGGAGTGCTGTCATCTGAGAACGAAAAAAAAGATTTACCACACCAACCATAAACAAAGTAACCTATCCTTTAGACTTTGACTGAGGCTCAGGAAAGCCATTCTCACCTTTGGTAGTCACCATCTCTCATAAACATGTGGGGGGCCTTCCTTAACCCTAAGTCATTGCATATTTTCAAAGGTTACTCTTGTGGCAAAGGTTAAGGGAAATTTATCTCTGTTGCCACTAAGGAGCTATTCTCATATGATGACTGTTTCTGCAGAATGAAAAAAATATAAGTATAATTGTGTGTGTGTGTGTGTGTGTGTGTGTGTGTGTGTGTGTGTGTGTGTGTGTGTGTGCGCGCACATTATCCACATTTTGGTAGGAGCTTCATATAGCAACACAACAAAAATATAATAGCCTGTCTAATATTGTACACCACTGAACTATTTTTTTAACTGGAACACAGAGTTGTGAATTTTTAGGCTCATTTTGAGATTTAACTTTGAATTTCTCAATCTTTGCATGTCAGGCCATTTTAAAAACATATTAAGATACTTTGCATGTTGGGTCTGGCATGATAATGTATTTTCTGCACCACTAAAGAGACTCTGCATGTATTTATGAATTATACTATGTCTCCATCATAGGCATAGCCTATTGACTTGTTCCTGGATTATTGGTGCTTCATGAATTAGCAGATATTTGTTAGCAAGGGTAAAATAAGTAAGAAAGAATATATGTATATATTTAAGATATACAGTAAACAAAGCTCTGGATTTCTAAGATAGTTCTTTAAAAAAAAAAAATCACTTACATTGCTAGACTCTGCTAGAACTGAAGCCTGCAAAACCTCAGTAGAAAATAATTCCAAGAATCTGATTTGTCATCATATTCCCACACCTGCATTCATGCTATGAAGTTAAACAACTCTGATGTGCAAGTTTAGCACACATAGTTTATTCATTTTGACTAATCAACTACATTGTTTTCTTTTTCTTTCTTTTTCCTTATAGGTATAAGAGACAAGAAGCCAGGCCTCGCTACAGCATAGGTCTTGAACAGGATGAAACATGCATCCCTCCAGGGGAGTCCCTTAAGGATCTGATCGAACAGTCGCAGAGCTCAGGAAGTGGCTCAGGCCTCCCCCTGCTGGTAAGATGCAAGTAATGAGCTAAAGAGCTGTTACATGTTCTCTGTTTCATTTCTTTCTTGGCACATGTTCACAAGGAAGCATCCTTAGATGCTGTTTCTTTTGATTCCTTGTTCTCAAAATTGGTCATCCAGGCCTCCCTCAAGCTACAAAAAAGGATGAAGTTTCTGCAGATGTACATTTATTAATTGATTGATCACAGTGTATTTTGATGGCATGCCAGTTATTTTGTTGAGACAAATTCATAGCTGCATACTCTTGTGATCACGCAACAGTCATGTTTAAATCAAGGAAAACGATAATTGAGCACAGTTACACCTCTTACATCTTAAATGCTACATAATTTATAAACTGTAAGCTTTATTTTCATTCATATGATGTAAAGTTATAATATTAGAACGCTGTCAGAAATGTAAGAGCTCGGCTGTTTTTCAGAGTGACCTAACAGTACGTGCACTGTTAGTTAAATGCTGATGTGATCATAAAGTGCATATTGTTATCTTACTTAAGCAGCAGTCAACCACCACATTTTAGTATAGGTTATACAACTACAACAGACACACTGTAATAACCACTGCAGTGTTTTTTTTTATTTTTTTTATTTTGCTCAGACTGTGAGTGGTTTTATATGATGTATAACTGAGACATTAGTTGTAGCTTTAGCTTTTATTATGCACTAGTTAAATAAACCAATTTTAAATATGACGTCCCTCACCCAAAGAATAAATTTAAACAATTAAGATTGCTGGACTGTTCCTTCTTTCTCGACTGTTTTAAGTCATCATAATGTCAGTAATTCAACAGGTAGCACACTTGCTTGCTTGTAGTGCTAGAAGATGGCGGCAAGTTCTGTTCCCACTCCAGGTGATTTGATTTATATTTCCATTACTGACACTGCATTGCAGCATTAGGAGGTGCTGCACTCTGAGTGTGTCATCCTTTGGATGAAATGTTAAGCTGAGTTACCAGATACCTTTGGTGGTAGTTCAGATGGAAGTAAAAGATCCCATGGTATTTATCAAGAAGAGTTGTGTTGCCAAAATCTCCCCTAGTCAGTATACAATACCACTGTGGGTATCCCCTGAAAATAGGCCACTTTGTTAGTGGGACTAACCTGGTCAACAAAACATGGGTAAAATTTAAATAAAAATAAATAAACAATACTCAAATCCAGCCCACCTTCAAGTGCAGCTATATAGTGTTTGGACAAATTGTATCACACTATTTTAACTTTTAAACTCCTTTTTTTCTTAGAGAAATAGTTGTGCAGTTTAGGTTGTTTTATTTTATCTATGTCAGAGTTGCAGTAGACGTTACATTATTACATCACAAAAGTTGGTTCTCCTGTTAAGATCTCAACTGGGGTACTTTCTATGCAGAGTCTACATGCACTCCCTGTATTCATATCAATTTTTGCTGGTACTCTGGTTTGTTCCACATCACAATGACATGGTATAGGTGTACTGAATCCTTCAGATTGCTCATTAGTGCCCCTGTCCTGGATTATTTTAACAAGATTGCACCCTCTGAACACCAGCATAGTTTTCAGCTTCCCAATTACCCTGAATTAGATTAAGCAGCTAACTAAAAAGTACCTCACTACTAGCACTAACTGCTGCAGCTAAAATTTCCACAACTATAGAAAATGCAAATCAGAGACATGTTTAGCTGCAATGAGGAATGACCTCATTATCAACTAATTTGCATGTCTCTGAATTGCACAGTGATGCTCTTCGTGTTTCACTTTTGCAGTCATCACATTTGGGTTATCCCTGCCAGGGTAGCCATTGGCCAGCCTGAATACCAGAGGGTTAGTATTTTGGTGTTGGTTGCTGTTGCTTCAGGACTGGCGTCAGTTAATCAGTAGTATAAAATAAGGTACCGATGCCATTACATCAGTCTTTCTTGCCACAGAGCCCGAAGCAGAAGCAGTTCGCATGAGTGCCAGTCAGCTGCTACCTGAGTTTCATCTTCCAAATTGAAGCTGAAGTCTTCTAAAGCTAAGTACCCCATTGGGGATCCTTTTTTCTTGCACTAACCGATGTCAGAAAATGTTAACAATTGTCACGCCTGTGGAAAGCAAATACCACACCGAGACTTTCATTCTTACTGCATCACTTGTTTAGGCCCAGACCACGACGTCCCTCACTGTCGCTTTTGTGCTTTGTTCAATGCCAGAACTATACATCGTTGGGCCCTTATTGTAGCTATATATTTTCGCTTGCAGTCTTCGAATTCCAATATGGCTTCGGTAAGCCATCCAACAGCAGACTTTTCCTTTGGGGAAACCCTTCATACTTTAAGAGAGCATTTCCAGCAAGAATGTCAGGACTACCCTCAGTCTAAAAAGAGACTCAGAGAATTCTTAGAGCTTCCACAGCACAGACCTCTGGCCATTCCCCCAGTCCTGGATGTTGTGGACGATGTTTTCCTGGAATCCAGTTTGACTCCTGACACCCAACCACTTGCACCCAGAAAACCTGGCAGGTGTTACAGAGTCCCTGACTCACACAAATTTCTTTTCAAAAATCCTACTGCTGACCCCGAGGTTATTTCTCAAGGGCCAAAAGGAATTAAAGCAACCTCTGCTAAGAATCTCACCCCCCCCCCAGATAGGGATTCCCGAACACTTGACAGATGGGTAAAAAAGTATACACCTGTGCTACTCTTGCTGTCAGAGCACTAAATTGCCAGTTCCATATGCGAAAATTTCAGCAACATACCATGGAACTGCTCAAACAAAAAGTGTCTTCCTGTCCTGCTTGTGCAAAATCTAAAGAGTTACAAGAGTTAATGCATTCTGTGAGTCAGGTGACTAAGCACACCTTACACTGTGGTTTTGATGTCCTAGAAGCTTCTTGCAGGGCAGCAGTCACTGGTTCTGTCCTTAGAAGGAATGCATGGCTTAAGAAACAGCCCTTGCCAGACCATGTTAAATCTAAATTATTGGGTGCACCCTTGAACAAAGACAACTTATTTGGCACCAAGGCAGTGGAGGTCTTAAAAAAGATGGAAGAAAAAGCTAAATTTATGCAGACAGTTAAGGATTCCTACAGGTCCGGCCACCCAGGTTCAGCAGGCATTGCCCCTCCAAGCACTGGTCCTTTCCTGCTCCCACCAGGTCAATTCAGCCCAGACCCCTCAGACAGCAGCCACAGAGAATGCAGAGATCAAAACAGTGGAATTCCTCCACTTCAAAATCAGGGAGTTCTAAGCCACCCCCTCATGGAAAGAACTCACAATGACTCTCCTCCCCCACCCCCTCCCACTGCCCACCCTCACTTACCCCTAGGAGGAAAACTCTCCTTTCACGCAAGCATCTGGGGCACCATTACCAATGACTGCTGGGTCATCAACATAGTGAGGATACAAATTTTCTTTCCACACTCTTCCAACTCCAAAAGGGTTACCAGATCTACCTCCAAACCAGTGGGCAGTGGCAAAAAAGCAAGTCTGTTCCCCGCTGTCTTTGAGGGCAATAGAGCATGTTCCTGCAGAACTGATAGGCCAAGGTTTCTACTCCAGACTTTTTCTGGTACCCAGAAAAGAGGGCACCTGGCGCCCCATCCTCGATCTTTCCATTTTAAACACCTATCTGGTGATACCAAAATTCAAAATGCTTACCCTCCAGCAACATCTATCCATGGATGCTTGGCTAGCCTCCATAGACCTAAAAGAGGCCTACCACCACATTCCTATCAGGGAATCATGCAGGAAATATCTATGTTTCAGGGCAGGATCTCTGCACTTTCAGTTCTCTGCGCTACCCTTTGGCTTATCTACTGCTCCCAGAGTTTTCACAAAATGTCTGGCTCCTGCTATTGATTTTTGCAGACAAAGGAATATCCAAATTTACCCATACTTAGACGACCGCCTAATTCAGGCAGACAGTCAGGAAAAGCTGCTCAAGCACCTGGCCTTTGTAAAGTCCCTACTGACCTCCCTAGAGTATACTATCAACAAAAAGGATTATTTTCTTGGGAGCAAGCCTGAACACAGCATCCCAGATGGCATTCCTTACACCAGAAAAGCAAACTTACCTGACAGCCTACTTCTTTCAACTAGCCACCAGACCCAAATTATCTGCAAGGAAAATCCTGCAAGCTCTGGGGTTCATGGCATCTTGCATTCTACTCATTCTATATGCCAGACTGCATATGAGGAAACTACAATTGTACCTAAAAAGCCTTTGGTACCAACACTCTCAAGACCTGGAAACTCTTATACCGATGATACCTTGCATAAGGAAAGATTTTCTTTGGTGGGCAGCATGCTACCACAACAAGGGACTACCTTTCTCACCACCCCCGCCACCCAGACCCTCACCACATATGCATCAGACTATGCCTGGGGTGCACACCTGGACAGCAGGTGCATACAAGGCCAATGGAGCCCACAGCAAATAAATCTGCACATCAACCAAAAAGAGATGTTAGCTGTCCAGGATGTATTGACAGCTTTCAGGTCCCTTCTCTCCCCGGGGGCTCTCCTTATCAAAACAGACAATACCACTGTGATGTGGTATATCAACAAGCAGGGAGGGACTCACTCCTATTCTCTATGCAGGCTGGCCATGACCCTTTGGCACACAGCCTCTGCCATGCAACTCCACCTGTTAGCACAATTCCTGCCAGGTACTCTAAACTCTATGGCAGACCACTTAAGCAGAAATCTTCTGGACCCACACAAGTGGCAGCTAGACAAAAGAACCTTCACCCTTATAACTCAGAAATGGGGCACCCCGAAAGTTGACCTCTTTGCCTCCCACACCAACCATCAGCTCAGCAAGTTCTGCACCAGGGAGCATCACTGCATGGCTTGGAAAGTGGATGCCCTATCCTTCCCCAGGGTCTATCTATCGGTCTATGCATTTCCTCCACTACTTCTCATCGCCAGGGTACTGCTCAAAATAAGGGAGGAAAAACCAAGGACAATTCTTGTTGCTCCAGACTGGCCTTGCCAGCACTGGTACCCACTGCTGCGCAGCCTGTCCCCACTGCCACCATGCATCTCACTCAGACCCCAACCCTCCTAACCCAGAGGGGAAGGAGAATTCATGCATCCCAAATTGCAGACCCTCAATTTGGCAGCCTCTCTTATTCCCTGGCCACTGATCAATCTGCCAACCTCAGTAAACAGGTTCTAGATGTTGTATGTGAGGCCAGATGCCCTAGCACTAGAAAGTCTTATGCTGACAAATGGAAATGGTTCTGCACCTGGATTCAGGCTAAGGGATCCAATATGGCACAGCTCTCCCTACCTCTCATCCTGGATTACCTAGCTGACCCGCAACACAGTGGTCTCTCTTTTTCCTCTATTAAAATGCATGCCTCTGCTATCTCTGCTCATTTGCCCACTGTTCAGCCCATTTTCTCACACCCTGTGATCAAACAATTCCTAAGAGGGGCTAGCAACTTGAGGCCACCCAGAAGAGCACCTACCCCAGCTTGGGACTTTAACTTTGTGTTGTAAAAGCTCACCCTGCCCCTCTTCGAACCAGCATCTTCAGCAGAGTTAAAATTTCTCTCCTGGAAGACAGCTTTTCTTCTGGCCATCACTTCAGCCAGAAGAGTCTCTGAGCTACAAGCACTCATGGCTGTGGAGCCCTTCATCATCTTCCATGCTGACAGGGTTTCCCCTCAGTACTAACCCATCCTTCCTGCCCAAAGTGGTGTCCAGTGTGGCTCTCAACCAATCCATTTATTTGCCCACCTTTTTCCCTAACCCACAAAACAAGGGGGAAAGGATCCTGCATTATCTAGATGTGCACAGACAGCTCAGATTCTATCTAGACAGGACTAAATCATTCAGAAAGTCTGATGAATTACTGGTTAGCTTTGCTACAGGGGCAGAGGGCAAAGCTATCTCCAAACAAACAATTTCAAAATGGATAGCACACTGGATACATTTCTGTTACAAGCAACAAGGAAAACCTCCCCCTAAGGGGGTCAGGACAGACTCGACCAGAGCAGCCTCCACCTCTGCAGCTTTCTTCAGAGGAGTCCCCACCAGGGACATCCTGGATGCTCCCACCTGGACATCTGTTCATACTTTCACCGAGCATTACCACCTGCCTATCATCTCCAAATCCAAGGCAGGCTTTGCCACTGCATTCTTGCAGGGCATCCTAGCCAGCCCCTAGTGTCCTTGACTGCCTTCACTCTTATTCCTCAGCTTTGGGAATCAACCCAAATGTGATGACTGCAACAGTGAAGCGCGAAGAACATAGTACAGTTGTGTGCACTTACCATAAATGTAGATGTTCGAGTGTATTCATTGTTGCAGTCCTGGTTTCCCTCCCTCCACCCCCCTTTTCTTCTCTTTCCTTACAAGGGACATATTGGTATTCACTTTCTATTGGTGAAGTTCTTCCATCATAACCTGGCTCCCACTTGGGGGATCCTGACAGATTAGGGCAAGAAAAAACTGATGTAATGGCATCGGCTGCCTTACTTTATACTATTGACGACCTGACGTTAGTCCTGAAGCGACAGCAACCGATGCATAAATACTAAACCTCTGGTATTTGGGCCGGCCAAGGGCTACCTTGGCAGGGATAACCCAAATCTGATGACTGCAACAGTGAATACACTCAAACATCTACATTTATGATAAGTGTACACAACTGTACTTTAGCACTAGTGCTAATTAGCACTTTCCTATGATGATTCCTGCTGATGCTCCATGCATCATGCTGCCACAGGGTGGGTGGCTGCCATGCTATCAAGTGTCCCTGAAATTACAGAAAATTACAGACATTGCCTTTTATTTTTCCCTGCCCCTACTGAATCATGGATAGCTGATGTCACTCAAGAATTTCAGGCATTAAAGTTTTTCCTTATTTCCTTATTATTATTATTCAGAAACTGCATCATGATATTAGAGCTATTCCTCTGTTAACTTTTTAAGGCTAATATTTAAAAAGTCACCCTGATGTTGCCGAATGATTCCTTTTACTTTGCCCAGAAGTCTTAAACACGACCATACAGAGGTACGCCCCCCACACACACACACACACACACACACACACACACACACACACACACACACACACACACACACAAACACACATATACGCACTTCCTTCCTTCTCAACTGCCCCTGATTTTATAAACTGTCCCTGATCTTGCCTCTTATTCAGCCTGTACCTAATAACTCATGGGCCATCTCAACTGGTTAGTAATTACCGACATTAGAGATGTTCTTCGTCTCACATTGCTGCAGTCATAACCTGTGGGGGTAGTCCGCTGTCCTCGGTCGGCCCGAATACCAAAGAGTTAGGCTGGCGTCGGTCACGGGCGCCTGGAACTGACGTCAGTACGTAGTAGTACTTAAGCGCATGACCGACGCCATATCCCCAGTCTTTCTTGCCACGTGGTCCGAAGCAGAAGCAGTGTTTGCAAGTGCCGTTCGGCATTCTGAAATTTTCAGTTTTCGAGTTTCAGACCGAAGACCAAGTTGGGCTAAGTACCCCGTTGGGGAAAATTTTTGTCTTTTCTTGCCTCAGTTAATCCGGATGTCAGAAAAAGTTAATAATTGTATTTCTTGTGGGAAACAGATACCTCATAGGGACTATCATTCTCTCTGTATTCCTTGCTTAGGGCCTGAACACGACGTAGTCGGGTGTCGCTTTTGCACTAGATTTAATAAGCGCACCATTAAACGCAGATTAGACTGTGCTAGGCTTGTTTTCGGTAAGCGGTGTAACTACAACATGCCGTCGGATCCTCCGACGCCCGCTACCGCAAAAAAGCATAAAGATAAATCCTTAAGGTCTAAACCGGATGAGTCGTCCGTTGCGGACACCGGTTCTATGGAATCTATGGTTGAATCTGTGGATCCAGCCGAGGTCTCGGCTGAATCCCAGGGGGAACCTTTAATTTTACAGGAGTTGGCCTCTCAGGAGTTAGGTCAGGCCGAGGGTGCTTCTCAAGTTTCTGTGGTTCCATCCTTACAAAAGGTTATTAGGCCTTCTACTTCAGTCACTAAAGGCCCTGCTAAGGCTAGACCTGGTATTTCTGGTACGGGCCACAGCCCTGGTTCTTCGGGCTCTGTTCCTAAAAAGCATATGTTGAAAATGGCAGAGGATTTGATTACTTTGATCGGGGGTTCTATGCCCCCTCCAGAGAAGAGGCCTAGGGTGGAGACAGATGTAGAGGGAATAGAACATTCCTCAGATTACTCTGAGTCCTCAGCTGAGGATATTCAGGATTTTCCTCCCTATTCTGATTCGGATGCAGAGGATTCCTGTCCTTCTGCTTCACCTCCAGAGGATTTTTCCTTTTCTGAAACCTTGCATTCCATGAGGGAGCATTTCAAGTGGGAAGGTCAGGATTTTTCAGATTCTCGTAAGAGGCTTAGGGAATTTTTGTTTTTGCCACAACATAGACCTTTGGCAATTCCCCCTGTTTTAGATGTTGTTCAGGATGTTTTTTCTGAAGCTTCCCTTAATCCTGATTCTTTACCCCCTGCCCCTGTCAAGCCAGACAGGTATTACAGAGTTCCAGAGGCACATAAATATTTGTATAAGAGCCCTAGAGCTGACCCGGAAACGATTATCCAAGGGCCTAAGGGTGTCAGGGCTTCTGTGATTAAGAATCCAGTTCTTTTGGATAAAGATTCTAGAGCATTGGATAGGTGGGGTAAAAAAGTGTACACCTCTTCTACGTTAGCTATGAGGGCTTTAAATTGCCAATTCCATATGCTGAAGTATCAGAACTTTCTGTTAGGTCAATTGAAATCTAAGGTAGATGCTTTATCTGAGGGTATAGAGTGTAAGGAATTGCAGGACTTGGTTCATGCTTCAGATCAAGTTGGTAAACATTCCCTGCAGTGTGGCTTCGATGCCCTTCAGGCTTCTTCCAGGGTAGCTGCTACTGGTTCAGTTATTCGTAGACATGCCTGGCTTAAAGATCAGAATTTGTCAGAGCATGTTAAAGCTCGGATTTTGGATGCTCCCCTTCAATCTGAAGTTCTTTTGGTTCCCCTGTGGAGTCAGTTTTGAAAAGATGGAAGACAAGGCTAAGTCTATGCAGACAGTTAAGGAATTTTTGCAAGTGCAGCCCCCTAAGTTTAGCAGGAATTGGCCTGCAAGAGGATGGTCTTACCCTTCTTCAGATTTTCAGTCTAAGGGCAGGTCTAGACGTGGTAGGGGCAGGGCTCACGCTCAGGGTTCTTTCAGACCTAGGACTTGGAGTTCTCCTGCACAATCTTCTGGTGAAGGCAGGGGTCAGCCTTTTCGTAAACAGACCCAATGACCTGTATCTCCAGCTGCCAGATCCTTCCTTTCTGGCAGCTCCTCTAGGAGGAAAGTTGGCACTTTTCAAGCAAAATTGGCATTTGGTCACCCAGGACAAATGGGTGTTGGACATAATAAATCAAGGCTACAAGTTTTATTTTCACACTTTTCCCCCTTTCAAAGGCATGCCAGATGTACCTCCTCAGCAAAGGCTGGAGGCTCAGGAACAAATTTCTTTGCTTTTGCACATGGGGGCAATAAAGGTGGTACCTCCGTCAGAAGAAGGCCTAGGGTTTTATTCTCGTCTATTCCTAGTGCCAAAGAAAGGAAACACTTGGAGGCCAATTCTGGATTTGTCCATTCTCAATACATACCTAGACATTCCAAAGTTCAAGATGTTAACATTACAGCAACTTCTGCCTCTGCTAGGCAAAGATCACTGGATGGTAACTCTGGATCTCAAAGAGGCCTATCTTCACATTCCTATCAGGCCCAGCTGCAGGAGATTCCTGCGTTTTCGGACTGGCACTTCTCATTATCAGTTCTCTGCATTGCCCTTTGGTTTATCTACTGCGCCCAGGGTGTTCACAAAGGTTCTGGCTCCTGTAATAGCTTTCTTAAGACTGAGGGGAATACAAATTTATCCTTATCTGGACGATTGCCTGATTCTTGCTCAGGACAAAGACAAGTTACTTCAACAGCTACAGTATGTAATGGCAGTTTTAAGATGCATAGGGTATTCTGTGAACGAAACAAAGTCCAGTCTAGTACCCTCTCAGGACATGTGCTTTCTGGGTGTGAGACTGAATACAGCCTCTCAGATGGCTTTTCTGACCCCGGACAAACAAAGAACTCTTCATCTATACTTCCAGCAATTATCAGTACTGTCCAGGCTGACTGCAAGGACAGTCCTTCAAGCCTTGGGGTTCATGGCATCTTGCATTCTGGTACTTCCCAATGCCAAACTGCATATGCGGAAGCTACAATGGTATCTCAAAAGTGTATGGCTCAACACTGCCACGATTTGGACACTGTCATTCCTATAATACCTTGCATCCAGAAGGAATTCTTGTGGTGGGCACAGGAATGTCACCTAAACAAGGGACTCTCTGTGACCCGACCAGAGGCGAGTCAGATCTTAACGACGGATGCCTCAGACCTGGCTTGGGGAGCACACTTCAATGGGAAATGGATTCAAGACACGTGGCCTCCCAAACTACAGCATTTGCATATCAACATGAAGGAGATGTTAGCAGTCCAGTTTGCCCTGATGGCTTTCAAGGGCCTACTTCAACCAGGACAGGTGTTGATACAAACTGACAACACCACAGTCATGTGGTACATCAACAAGCAGGGGGGGACCCATTCTTACCCTCTTTGCAGACAAGCTATGATATTGTGGGAGACTGCTCTGGGTTTGCACATCACTCTTCAAGCACGGTTTCTGCCAGGAGCACAGAACTCCCTAGCAGATGTATTGAGCAGACAAATTGTGGATCCCCACGAGTGGAAATTGGATCCTCAGGTATTTCAACAGTTGACAGTGGCTTGGGGAACTCCAGACATAGATCTGTTCACTTCTCCTCTAAATTTCCAACTACCAAAATTTTGCACAAAGATGTTTCACCCAAAAGCTTGGAAAGTGGATGCTCTATCTTTCAGTTGGAACAACCTTCACGTCTATGCTTTTCCTCCTCTGCCTCTCCTTACCAAGGTTCTCTTGAAGGTCAGGCGGGACAAGCCTTGCATGATTTTAATAGCACCAGATTGGCCACGACAGCACTGGTATCCCCTGCTGAGGAGTTTAATTCAGGAGCCTCCTTGGCCTTTGCCACAGCTACCTCACTTGTTGTCCCAGTCAAGCAGTCATTTACTCAATGTCAGGGTGCAGTCCCTGCATCTAACAGCCTGGTGTATTCTGTTTTAGAGCCTGTGAGTTCTCAGCTTCCCCAACAGGTTTAGATGTCATTTTGGAAGCTAGGAGGCCCAGCACTAGAAAAGTTCATGCTGATAAATGGAAGAGATTTTTTCTTTGGAGCACGACAAAGGACTTTGATGTCTCGGTACCTAATTTGAGTTTTACTCTGCAGTACCTTACTGAATTACTAGACAAGGGTTTGTCATTTTCCTCTGTGAAGGTTCATGCTGCAGCTATTTCTGCTCACTATGATTGTGACCCTCCTTTATTTTCTCACCCTTTGTTTAAGCAATTTCTTAGAGGGGCAAAAAATATAAGACCCCCACATAGAGCTCCTACTCCTTCCTGGGATCTCAATTTTGTGTTGGAGAAGCTTACTTTGCCTCCTTTTGAACCTGCAGCTACGTCTGAATTAAAGTTTTTTCTTGGAAGACTGCCTTTTTGTTGGCCATTACTTCTGCTAGAAGGGTATCTGAATTGCAGGCTCTCATGGCAGTTGAACCCTTTCTAATATTCCATAAGGATAGGGTTTCTTTGCGTACTAACCCTACTTTCATGCCAAAAGTGATTTCTAATTTGGCCCTGAACCAGTCTATCCATTTGCCTACCTTTTATGCTGATCCCAAAAATAAGGGGGAAAAAATCTTGCATTCTTTGGATATACACAGGCAATTACGTTATTATTTGAGCAGAACTAAGGAGTTCAGACAGACTCAACAGTTATTTGTTTCTTTTGCTTTGGGTTCACAAGGGAAAGCTGTTTCAAAGCAGACTATTTCAAAATGGATTGGTAATTGTATTGCTTTTTGATATTCTCATCATGGGAAGGATGTTCCTGCTGGGATTAGACCTCATTCCACTAGGGCTACTGCCACTTCTACTGCTTTTTTGAAGGGTGTAGCTACTAAGGATATTTTGGAAGCAGCTACTTGGAGTTCAGTTCATACTTTTACTAAACATTACCATCTCCCTCTTTTCTCCAAGTCCAGGGCTGGGTTTGCCACTGCAGTCTTACAGGGCATGTTAGCAGCCCCTAATGCTTTTTAGTTTGCCAGCCTCCCTTTTCCTTTGCTTTGGGATTCTACCCACAGGTTATGACTGCAGCAATGTGAGACGAAGAACATAGTACAGTTTTGTACCTACCATAAATGTAGATGTTCGAGGATCCACATTGCTGCAGTCCTATTTCCCCCCCCTCCTTCCCCTCTTTGGTTTGGGGGTGTTGTTATTGTTGTTGTTATTGTTCCTGGGAGATAATTGGTATTTTTCTCCTTTTGTGGCTCTGGTCTTTTCTTTTAAGGCCTTCTGACATCTGGGGCAAGAAAGACTGAGGATATGGCGTCGGTCATGCGCTTAAGTACTACTACGTACTGACGTCAGTTCCAGGCGCCCGTGACCGACGCCAGCCTAACTCTTTGGTATTCGGGCCGACCGAGGACAGCGGACTACCCCCACAGGTTATGACTGCAGCAATGTGGATCCTCGAACATCTACATTTATGGTAGGTACAAAACTGTACTTTTCATGCTTCTTATTGTTCAGACAAGCATTGTGATGCCATACCTGCTGCTCTACTAACATTTTACGTGCCTTAGAGTAATTTGTAAAGAGTATCCATGTAGTCTAGTGTTGCCCACCATACTTCTTACTGCATAGAAGGAGGTTTGTGCAGCCAGACATGCTCTCTTAACTTTTTAAATACCTTAGATAAGGTAATATTTTAAACTGTCCCTAGGGTCTTGTGTTCTTGTCTTTAGTACTGGTGCTAAGCTTTGTGTAGGGGAGTTTATAAGTATGGTAGCCATCCCCAGACACACACGTGTACACACATTTAGTTATTCATACACACACACACACACACACACACACACACACACACACACACACACACACACACACACACACACACTCACTGTAGCACACTCCCTCACCCAGTTATACTCTCGGACATGCTCATTCACACACACACACACACACACACACACACACA
This sequence comes from Protopterus annectens, assembly GCF_019279795.1. Taxonomy (NCBI): domain Eukaryota; kingdom Metazoa; phylum Chordata; order Ceratodontiformes; family Protopteridae; genus Protopterus; species Protopterus annectens. The sequence goes on from NC_056728.1 coordinate 1,014,164,741, forward strand.
CACACACACACACACACACACACACACACACACACACCAAAGACACTTGCAAATATGGGTGCAGACACACACCGAGCACACATGCGTACATGTACATACAAACACACACACACACACACACACACACACACACACACACACACACACACACACACACACACACACACACACACACACACACACACACACACACACACACACACACACTACCTCTCCATGGGTATGTACCTGACCTTAACTTTTATGTGATCAGGGACAACTGTTTTTTAGCAATGTTAATTTACACAGTCGAGCAATTCTCTGAATTTCTTGACTGCATAAATTCCTTATCACAGGCATTTCCAGGGGAAAACACATGTCTAATTAGCATAGACTGTTCTCCCAGAATACATCATTAGCATACTGCATGGCCATGGAGACAGCCCACTGATGGCAGTAATGCTACACACTGGTGGACCTGTTTCTGAATCAGAAAGGGCCACTGCCAGTTGTAGCAACCTGAGTTAGGGCTTACCACTGGAAGCGGTTCTTTCTGAATCCCAGCCTTTGTCTTGCCCCCTTTTTTCTCATCACACACGTTATCAAAGCTGTGGTTCCTGTCTGTGCCTACTCATTTGTTAGAAAAGACTTAAACAGTATTCACTGCAAGTATCATTCAATATTTCTTTGCCCATTTATTCCTAGGATAATATTTGTTTCAGTGTGCTTTCAGAGGTGAACGTCTGGCCATTGTGAGTGTATTTTGTATATGTTTTGCACAAGTGTGTGCAGACTTCTATAAACACCCATGCATGTAAAGGTGTTGTATTTATCCTATTTATGAACTCCCGGTAAGGAGCAGAATAAAAACATCTATCAGGTGCAATGAATGGACATATTTTTCTTTTATTTATCTATACACCTGAAGCATCCTCAGAAAAAAACATACTCTGGGAACATCAATTAGCATTTATTTACCATCTTTATTGTTTGGTACATAATCTTGCAACTTACATCCTTGGAGTATTATCAGTCCTACAAACAATTGGAAAAATAAATTAAAGTTCAGACACCACACATGCAGAAACAAAATCGCCTTCAGAACACCCTAGTCCACTTAAGACACCTAAAGCAACATTAAACCCAAACCTATACTAAGTTTAAGAGAAAAAGTAAAATACAGTTTAAAAACTATATAAAATTGCATTTATTTCAGTATAAAAAAATACTTTCTCATACTACAAACGTGAAGGATAAATTCACTCACAGTGGTTACCTAAAGCAACCCATGGAAATGAAATATATTATTATTAAAATAAAAAGATCTCAAAATTGAAGAATAAGAAAGTAATGACTGACAATAAGCCAATCAGAAGTTGGCATAATCAGCAACAGTCCCATTTCTAAATCTCTAAACTTAGATTAGAATAATGAAAAACATATTACTAAGTTATGAAAATAGCATATTTTAATATAACCCTCTTGGACATCTAAACTACATCAAAAAATTCACCAAACCTACAAAAAAAGCATTAAAAGTACCTCAGAACTACAGTAGAAAACAGCCAAAGAGATACTCCATTAATTAGTTTATTCCATGGATAAAAATGTACTAAATCTACCTAAAATCCTATTGAATAAAACACTTACTCAGTTACTCAAGTGAAATAAATAATAAATCATTATTCAAACTGAAAAATAGGAAATGTATGCAAATGAAACACATTGGTCTGGTTTGTGTAACAAATAAAATATTGTATGCTGTATGATTAGAAAAAAAACACACTGAATAAGGAGAAACGGTCATCATCCACTTTTACTGTGTTCCTAGTACTTCGGCATCAAGCCTTCCAGGGAATAATCATGCACAAGAATGGTGTACTTTATATACATTTCACTACATTCATTATTCAATTCAATTATACAATATGATATATTATTAATTTTGGAACTTTGTAGCCCCGTGGGCTTAATATAGAGTTAGATTTACATGTATAGGATGAAATGTTTCAGTATGCATTATTTTATAAATGCATAGATATATAGGATGAATGATTTATATGTATAGGGTAAAATATTTAAATATTTAACCATTTGTTAATCTAAAGATGTACAGGTGCATTGGCATGAACTTTTTAAACTATTAAGTTAAATGCAATAGGAATGTAGGTGGTTGCATTTTTAAAGTTTTTGATGCACTTTAAATGTTTCTGAAGCACTTTAATTGCTCAGGATGCATTTTAGATTAAAATTTTCTTGACTCACTGGCTAATTGATCAACTATTGTAGGGTAAATATTTTAGTATTTGTTAATCTAGAGATGTATAAGTGCTTTTGTATGAACTTGCATTTTAAAAGTTTTTTTGATGCACTTTAAATGTTTCTGAAGCATTGTAATTGCTCAGGATGCACTTTAGATTTAAATTTTCTTGACTCATTGATTAATTGATCAACCATTGCAGGGCAAAATGTTTTAGTATTTGTTAATCTAGAGATGTATAATTACTTTTGTATTAACGTCTTAAATTATAATGTTAAATGCAACAGGAATGTAAGGGGTTGCACTTTATATGTTTTGATACACTTTGAATGTTTCTGAAGCACTTTACTGCTCAGGATGCACATTAGATTTTAATTTTCTTGACTCACTGATTAAATGATCAATTATTGCATAATTTAATTCAATAATGAACGTAGTGAAATGTATATAAAGTACACCATTCTTGTGCATGATTATTCCCTGGAAGGCTTGATGTCGAAGTACTAGGAACACAGTAGAAGTGGATGGTTACAGTTTTTCCAGTTGTTCAGTGTGTTTTTTTCTTTTTGTTTGGTGAGTTGGTTCGTGAAGTGGTGTTTTTGTATTATTAAGAAACTCAGATCAACTTTTTCCATAAACCTATAGCACAAAATATTTCATGTATTACACACCAGTGCCAAATGTTCTTTATGTATCTAGATACATATATTATAAATAACCGCCTGCATGCAAACATGCACACGTACACACAGACACACAAATATACACACACAAACGGTGGTGAAGAATATACTGATCAACAGTGAAGAATGTGCTCTGGAACACATTGATGTAGCAGCAGTAAAGGAAGAGCACACGCCAAACAACCAACAACACGTTATGGTAGAAGGTGTCCACCTAGAAAGATGGAACAACACTACACAGACATTTTGGTTGAAAAACAAAGTACATGAACATGATGAAATACTGGTTGGTTAGTAAGCTGCTTTTGAAATGAATGGGAAAGGCTGGTATGGAGGTACTTCATAAAAAAATAAAATGTGGAAATCAGTCTAAACTGCACAACTATTTCATGAAAGAAAACTGCTGCTTAAAAATTAAAAACAGTAGGGTGAAGGTGTTGTGAAGCTACTGCCTATGTACTCAGTGTGTTTAGAAATAGGATTAACCAGTATTATACCAAAGTTATCCATTCTAAAAGTGCTGGAAAACACTCTTAAAGCAGAGTACTGACAAGAACGCTGTCATAACACTTCAGAGAAGCAGTTCGATTTGTCCTTGAATTCCAAAAATAAGACATGACTTAGGTTTTCACAGGGTCAGCCACGGAGGAGAGGACGGAATCCAAAAAGTGAGCACTTCTAAAGGATGACCACATTCTCTAGAGCTGATAAGTCTTTATTAAGCACCAAACATGTATAAAAACACATACATACATACACAAAAACTGAAAGGTAGCTTCATGACATGACAAACTATACTTATATAAAGCATTGTTACAGTTTTTACTCTTTATATCATAGCCATGTTCATACATTTTAACTTTTATTTTTCTCTCAATTTTTCCTATGTAGAATGAAGTGCGCTTGTCACACAATGCTATATATACTACTCCACTTGTGATGCAATTTGCAAAATTATTACTTTTGATCCATCAGTCCCTACTGTCTAAATAAATATTCTGACCTGTTTTCAATAAATGACACTGCGAGCAACACCTACATTTAAAAATGCGTACTTGTCCCACATTGTTAGTTGTTTTACCATTCTTGCAACCTTCTAAAATATTCTTAATATAGGCACCGCTTCTATAGGTAAACTTGAGAGATTTATCAAAAATAATTTCTAAATCAGAGATGTTGGAAAATCTACCCCATTCTCTGTCTATGATTTCTCTAATAATACCTGCATCTCCGTTGTAATCTGTTATGAATGTTCCCTTCCTAATTATTTTGACTAATTGGAACCTCATGATCATAAGTTAAAAACTCATTCTCCTTCCATAATAGTGCTGCTAATCTAATTTTTCTACTCTCCATAACTTCATTCTTTATTCCTTGCAGTAAATTATTGGGGTATCCCCTTTCCTTAAACATAGTAGTAAAAAATGACACTCCTTAAGAAAATCGCTCTCATCTAACATCATTCAGCATCCCCTTACAAACTGTCCTGTCACTAAACCCCTTTTTTGATAAAAGGGATGGGCGCTCATGTAAAATAAGTACCAATCTGAGTATGCCTCTTTTCTAAAAACTGTAGATTTGAACCTACCATTTTATTTCTTAATAGTAATATCCAGATAATCCATGTAATCATATTTTATACCATAAGTAAGTTTAAAAAAAAAATGGACTTAGAAATATAATTAAAAAAATTCTAAAAACTTTTCTTCAGTCCCAATAAAAAATATACAAATATCATCCAAATAACATTTGTATAGGGTCCAATGACTTGCAAATTCTGAATTGAAAATATGTTTCTCTTCCCAATACGAAAGAATAATATTAGCATATGTTGGGGTGCATCTCACCCCTATTGCTACAATATTAAGTTGGTGGAAAAATTCTCCATTGTAGTATATATAATTATTCCTTAAAATCACATCTATTATTATTAAACATGTTTGGAATTCATTATTAGTACATTTCCCATTTTTGGCCAATGCATCCTCAAACCATGACATCCTCTCATTATGTGGTATAGATGTGAAAAGATTTACCACATCTATAGTGATAAAAATTATTTTGTCATTGTACAAGTTCTCATTAACACATTTTAGTAAATCCCATGAATCTTTTAATACATTAGCTCCCATCATAGATAACTTCTTAAGTTTAACATCTAAGAACTTTGCCAAAGGAGCAGTTACATACCCTTTTGATGACACTGTTGGTCTTAAAGGCGGGTCCAAAGGATTTTTGTGAACCTTTGGAATGCCAAATGTAGAGGGAACACTAGGATGTTCATCGTGTTTCACTGTTGCAGTCATTACTCTTGGGTTATCCTGCTGGCAGGCTACAGATGCAGCCGACGCCATTTTCTTCAGTCTTTCTTGCTGCGCGGTTCCCGAAGCAAAAGCAGTTTGCAAGTGCCGGTAGGCCGACTCCTGAGATTTTCAAAGCTGAATTTCAAAACCGAAGTCTTCATTAAAGCTAAGTACCCTGTTGGGGAAACTTTTTTCTTGCTCCAGACTGATGTCAGAAAAAAGTTAACAATTGTATTTCTTGTGGGAAGCAAATACCTCATAAGGATTTTCACTCTTACTGTATTCCTTGCCTAGGCCCTGATCACAATGTTGCTAGCTGTCGGTTTTGTGCTAGATTCAACCAATGCACTATCAAGCGTCGGTTCGATTTTGCATTTCATTACTTTGGCCGAAGATTTAATTATATAATGCCGGCGGAACAGCCGACAACCGGAGCTTACAAAAAACGCAAGGACAAGGATAGGCATTCGAGGTCCAAAACCAACGACGAAGCCTCTTCTAGGCCAGTTACCAGTTCGCCGGTTCTCAGTGAGGTGCTTTCGCAGCCCCTGGCACCCACTACCTCAGAGCCACAGGCCGCTACTGACTCCCACGTGGAGCCAACTGGGCCTCTGGAAACTCAAGGCATTGGACACTCGGAAATCAATCCCTCAGATGGGTCCGGAGCCGCTGAGCAGGCATCGACTTCTGAGGGTGTCTTCAGACCTACACAACTATATATTAAGCCATCCTCAGCTTCAAAGACAAGGACTAAAGCAGCTCTAAAGACTGCCATGCCTAAAAAACAGATGCTCAAAATGGCTGAAGACCTAATTACTTTGATCAGGGGCTCCCATCCCCCTCCTGATAAGAGGCCTAGGCAAGAGACAGAGTATGATTCTTCTGATCAGGTATCTATTTCTTCTTATTCCTCTTCTGAACAGGATTTCTCCATGCTTCCCTAGGAGGATTTTGATGCTGAAGAATCCATTCCTTCAGCCTCTCCTCCTGAGGACTATTCCTTGGGGGGAAACGCTGCATACTATGAGGGAGCATTTCCACTGGGAGAGCCAAGATTATTCTGAATCTAAGAAAAGGCTCAGAGACTTCCTGCTTCTTCCTCAGCATAGACCCCTTGCCATTCCCCCTGTTTTAGACATTGTAGATGATGTATTTTCAGAGTCCGGACTATCCCCTGAATCTTTACCCCCTGCACCTGCTAAGCCAGACAGATACTACAGGTTCTCATAAATTCCTATATAAAAACCCCGCTGCTGACCCAGAAACTATATCTCAGGGTCCCAAGGGAGTTAAGGCTTCCACTGCAAAAAACCCTGTCCCCTCTGATAGGGATTCTAGGGCTCTAGACAGATGGGGGAAAAAAGTATACACTTCTGCCACCCTGGCTGTAAGGGCTTTAAATTGTCAATTTCATATGCTTAAATATCAGCAATATTTAATGTCATTAGTTAAACAGAAAATGTTGACAAATACTGAATGTTCAGAGAACAAGGAATTGCAGGATTTATTGCATGCAACTGAACAAGTGGGAAAGCATACTTTGCAATGTGGTTATGATTCACTGGAGGCCTCTTGCAGGGCCGCTGTTACAGGTTCTGTTATTAGAAGGCATGTTTGGTTAAAGGAACAAAATCTGCCTGATCATGTTAAAGCAAAATTATTAGATGCACCATTACAGCATGATACTTTGTTTGGTACTAAAGCAGAAGAGGTGTTGAAAAAAATGGAGGATAAAGCAAAATCCATGCAGACAGTCAAGGATTTCTTACAGGTACAGCCACCCAGGTTTAGCAGAAACTGGTCTTCTAAAAATTGGCAGATCTCAGCCCCAAGGCTCATACAGGCCTAAACAATGGGGTGCTCCTACCTCCAAAAGCGGAGAAGACAAATTACAGCCTTACAGGAAACAGTCCCAATGACATTCCTCTACCAGTTCCAAGCAGTTTCCTTTTGACAGCCCCCTTAGGGGGAAAACTAGCACTTTTTTCATCAAATTGGCAAATGGTTACCCAAGACAAATAGGTTCTGAACATAGTGTCCCAAGGCTACAGGTTCCATTTTCACACCCTACCAAGGTCAAAGGGCATGCCAGACCTGTCACACAATCAATGGGCAGAGGCACAAAAACAAATTACAGCCCTCATGGACATGAGGGCCATTCAGCAAGTACCACAACAAGAGCAGGAGCAAGGATTTTACTCCAGACTTTTTCTCGTGCCTAGGAAGGACAAACCCTGGAGACCAATACTGGACCTGTCTATACTAAATATGTTTCTGGAAGTTCCAAAATTCAAGATGTTGACTGTTCAGCAGCTGCTACCCATGCTGGGCAAGAAGGCTTGGCTCGTAACTTTGGACCTAAAAGAGGCTTACCTGCATGTCCCAATCGGACAATCTTGCAGAAGATACCTCAGATTCATAGCTGGCTCAATGCATTACCAATTCTCTGCACTGCCCTTTGGCTTATCTACTGCGCCCAGGGTCTTTACAAAATGCCTGGCACCAGTAATTGCGTTTTGCAGACAAAAAGGAATTCAAATTTATCCCTACTTGGACGACTGCCTAATTCAAGCAGAGAACAAAGACACTCTTCTAAAGCATCTGGCATTTGTAAAAAGATTACTAATTGGCCTAGGGTACACAGTAAACGAAAAGAAATCAAAACTAGTGCCCTCTCAAGAGATAATATTCCTGGGCGCAAGCTTAAATACAACTGCCCAGATGGCTTATCTCACGCCAAACAAGCAAAAACAACTGACTACTTACTTCAAGAAATTAGCAACAAAAACCCACTTATCTGCAAGGAAAATCCTGCAGGCCTTGGGTTTCATGGCATCCTGCATTCTACTAATTCCATATGCCAGACTGCATATGAGGAAACTACAATGGTATCTGAAAAGTGTTTGGACTCAGCATTGCCACAGCCTGGAGACAGTAATTACACTCATTCCCTGCCTACAACAGGAGTTTCGATGGTGGGCAGAAGCCTGTCACCACAACAAGGGTCTGCCATTCAGTTTACCCACAGCCAGACAGACACTGACAACAGATGCATCAGATTATGCCTGGGGGGCCCATATGGCAGGAAAATGTATTCAGGGCACATGGCCTGCAAACCAGATGCATCTTCACATCAATCAAAAAGAGATGCTAGCTGTTCAAAATGCCCAGACAGCTTTCAAGGACCTACTTCATCCAGGACAATCACTGATAAAGACAGACAACACTATGGTCATGTGGTACATAAACAAGCAGGGAGGTACTCATTCCTACCCCCTCTGCAGACAAGCAATGATCTTATGGGACACAGCATTGGCCTTTCAAGTTCACCTGCAAGCACAATTCCTGCCAGGAAAAACAATTACTCTGGCAGACGAACTAAGCAGAAACCTCATGGATCCCCACGAATGGAAACTGGATCCGCAAGTCTTCAGGATGATAAGGAAATGGGGATGCCCAGACAGAGATCTATTTGCCTCCCCTCACAACTGTCAATTGCAGAGATTTTGCACAAGGATTTACCACAAGCAAGCATGGAAAGTGGACGCCCTATCATTCAGCCGGAAAAATCTAACAGTATATGCTTTTCCCACACTACCTCTCCTTCCCAGAGTTCTGATTGCACCAGACTGGCCACGCCAGCACTGGTACCCAATCATGAAGAGCTTGTCTCAAGGTCCAGCATGGACATTGCCTCAAACACCTCACTTGCTGACCCAACAAAACAATCAGATCCTGCACAGCCAACTCAGGACCTTAAATCTGGCAGCATGGCAGATAATGTAGCCATTCTGAACACTCCTCTTTCAAAAGCTGTTATGGATGTTATCTTGGAGGCCAGGAGGCCCAGTAGCAGAAAGTCTTATGCAGAAAAATGGAAGAGAATCTGTGCTTGGAATCAGGAACAAGGCATTGACATGTCTGTACCAAACAATCCTCAGATTTTACAATACCTGACTGAGATGCTGAACAAAGGCCTTTCATTCTCATCAGTTAAGATTCATGCCTCTGCCATTTCTGCACATTACAATAAGGAACCACCTATCTTTTCTCACCCTTTAATAAGGCAGTACCTCAGAGGGACCAAAAACATTAGGTCTCCAAGGAGAGCACCAATCCCGGCCTGGGACCTCAATTTTGTTTTGGAAAAACGCACACTGCCTCCTTTCGAGCCAGCATCAACAGCGGATATTAAATTCTTATCCTGGAAAACAGCTCTGCTCCTAGCCATTACCTCTGCAAGGCGAGTCTCGGAGTTTCAAGCACTCATGGCTGTGGAACCTTTCATCATTTTTCATCCTGACAAGGTTTCTCTGAGGACAAACCCTACATTTATGCCTAAGGTGGTGTCCAGTGTGGCCCTCAATCAAACCATTCACTTGCTTACCTTTTACCCAAATCCACAGAACAAGGGTGAGAAAATTCTGCATTCTTTGGACATACACAGGCAGTTACGCTTCTACTTGGACAGAACTAAAGCTTTCAGAAAGACTGAGCAGCTTCTAGTGTCATATGCTGCAGGATCACAAGGAAAGGCTATCTCAAAACAGACTATTTCTAAATGGATAGGCCATCGCATCCGTTTCTGCTCTTCTCAACATGGCAAATCAGTGCCTAAGGCATTAGGCCTCATTCCACCAGAGCAGCAGCCACTTCAGCAACCTTCCTCAGGGGAGTACCAACCAAAGAAATCTTAGAGGCTACAACTTGGAGTTCAGTGCACACCTTTACAAAGCACTACCACTTGCATCTCTACTCTAAGTCCAGAGCAGGCTTAGCCACTGCATCACTGCAGGGCCTCATAGTCTCTCCTAATCCTATTTAGCCCAGCCACCCTTCCTTAGCTTTGGGATTCAACCCAAGAGTAATGACTGCAACAATGAAACACGATGAACATAGTACAGTTGTGTACCTACCATAAATGTAGATGTTCGAGTGTATTCACTGTTGCAGTCCAGGTTACCCACCCACCATCCCCCTTCTCTTTGCTGGGACTTATCTGCACTTCTCTATCCCATACAACCGTTTTGGTGTATTTGCTTGTAGATGAAGGAAATGTTATTTTTGTGTATGCATTTCTTATTGATATATTTTTCAGCCTACCTATTTGGGGCACCTGACATCTGGGGCAAGAAAAACTGAAGAAAATGGCATCTTTTATACCCCCGGCGCACTGACGTCAGGGAAGAGATGACAGCAACTGACGCCGGACCTAGACTTTGGAATTCTGGCCGACTGCGGGTAGCCTGCCAGCAGGATAACCCAAGAGTAATTACTGCAACAGTGAATACACTCGAACATCTACATTTATGGCAGGTACACAACTGTACTTTTGTCGTTGTGTAAATACTTAAATGTATCTGTCTATTGTTCCCTCTAACATCATTCAAAGTTAAGAAAATCTTTTTATTGGCAATGTTAACGTCATTTATAGAAACTCTGGTGTAGTCGGTGTTGTCCTCTAAGATTTTCATCATTTTTGCTTCATATGGGAAATTATCCATGAAAACTGTACCACCTCCTTTGTTTTGCCTTATCAGTCTTAAAAGTTTATTTTTCCTAAGGTCCTCTAATAGGCGTATTTCATCTGTAGTCAAGTTAAGAATCACTTTATTCTGTTGAATACCTCTTCTTAATTCTTTTTCTGATAACGCCTCAAAATTTTTCAGCTGTGGGTGTACTGGTGGGTTGAAAGTACTCTTCCTGTTTAAAATATTAGTATTATCTATTCATCTTTCTTGTCTGTTAAAAAGCAGATCTAAGTTTCTAAGAAGTAGTTTCAAGTTTATTATAACTTTACTAACGTCTGATTTCTTCCTGAGAATGAATTTAAAACCTTTAAAAATAATTTAAAATGATTTTCATTGATGAACATATCACTGTAATTAAAAATGTGATATCTTTTAAAAGTATATCTATAAATATCCTTTGTAATCCTATCTTGAGGTGGGGTACTAATAGTTATCTCCTCCACTGGTTGTCTCAGAAGTACCTTTTCCCTCTTTTGTAGCTGTAATACACTGGTTCCCTGTTCTTTATCATCGCCTATCTTCAGATAGGCAAAAACTCTAAAGGGTTCTTCAGATTGTAAGGGGGTCTTCTCATGTCAAAACTTTCCTCATGAAATTGTGCATCTTGATTTTTTTGTTCCCTACCTTTTTTTTCAGCTTCGCCATAAGAGTTTAAATAAACCTTAGGTTTAGGGTAGTAAGTTTGCTCTCTGTATTCCTTTAAGTTTCATTCTACATAGGAAAAACAGAGAGAAAAATAAAAGTTAGAATGTATGAACAAGGCCGTGATATAAAGAGTAAAAACTGTAACAATGCTTTATATAAGCATAGTATGTCATTCACGAAGCTACCTTTAATTTTTTTGTGTATGTATGTTTTTTATATGTATTTGGTGCTTAATAAAGACTTATCAGTTCTAGAGAATGTGGTTGGCCTGCAGAAGTGCTCACTTTTTGGATTTTATAGTAGTAATGGTGACTTGAGCATTTTTATCTCTCGACTTTTTGGTTAGGAGAGGAAGGAAGCTTTGGCCTTCATATAGTTTCTTATCAATGGAGGATAGGAATGTGTTCAGAGCATTAAAGACTGCTTGTGCAGTTTAGAGGCTTAGAGTTCTCTATGCAGACCTCTGAACTGTTCATAGTTTAGCAGAATGTCTACATGCTTTTGTCTGTTAACCAGAAAATGTGAGGTTTTTTGACAAATCATTGAGGACTGAAGTTATTAAATAATGCCATTTGAATTTCAGATGTCATACCTTTCAGAAAATGCATGGTAATGCAAAACCCATTATGTTTGCAACTTTCTAAGTTTATAAAAGCAATATTTAAGATCAGTTTGTGACTTTGAGATTTTGTCCTCTAATTATTTTGGTTTTGTTCATAATTCTTGAGGTGGGAGGTTGAGATGTTGGACTCCATGACAGCTAAGCCTTGGGAAGTGAATATAAATAGGCCAGCATTCCATCATCCGCCTCTGCGATAGGGAAGAAGAAGAAATAGTTTCACGGATGACCATCTTCAATCAAACGAATGTTCACGCATCTGTATCGCCACTCAGTAACAGCTGTTGGGGATCTGACCGGTACCCCTGCCCATATCAGATGTTAAGCAAATCCTCCTGAGAGACAGTAAGGGTAAACTTTGGGTGAAGATAGGCCATGATTAAATGATTCTCCCATTTTTAAAATAGGCAGCCAGAAGTTTTGCTTCTTATGGAATATCTTATATTGTTGCTTTACTTTTAAATTGTTAATAACTATCCTCCAACTCTATTGTAAATATTTTCCCCACAATTTCTGTTTGTATTTATCCACAAATAATATGCAAAATTACTTTTTTGCTTGTACTGTAATTTTTTTTTGTTTGTTCTTTTTTTTTTTTAATCTGATGGAGCTTTTTTTCCCGGGCCTCTGCTGAAAATGGGTTCCTGACCCTGTCTGACTTTCCCAGTCACTAAATGTTAAATAAATAAATAAATAAATAAATAAATAAACTTCACAGAAAGTTACAAAAAAATGAATAAACAAATACCTGCAAACATCATTTAAATGTATTTGGAAGACAGCAATGCTAAGTATTTCAGAAGCTGTCAGGGTCTCTTACGCCTAAGTTTACAGTACTAGTTTGAAATGGAAAACTGCAGAATCTAATTGTACTAGTGCCTTTCTTTGTGTGTCATTAAGCAGAACTTTCTCTGAGTTGTATACATAACATAACACATTGTATAGCTGAAGAAAAAAGAAGTAACTGTCTATGCCAGATAAGCTGTTCCATTTTACATGAGCTAACAGAAGTGACTCAGGTAACTTTAAGAATCAAATTGCAAATAAAAAAAAAATGCTTAAACACTGATCTTGTACCCCCCCCCCCCCCCGCTGTTGAAGAATGAGATTGTTCGACCCTGCTTTTTTAAATATGAAAGCTAAGTGTCTGACTTTCCTCCTAGAAATCATTCACTAGTAGGGAGCTAGTTCTTTTCAGCAGTAGAGAATAGATATGTGCAAAACAGTAGATTTCCTGTCCCTACATCTACAAAAGAAGCAAAACTCCATAATACCTCTCAACTGTCCAGATTTTCGCAGAATGTCCAGACTTTTGTCACATATTTTTGGTCTGTTTTGCATAAAATTTTAGTTTTCTGGCAGATCATTAACAAATCATTGAGGGTTGAAGTCAGAAAATAACGATAGACTTTTAAGTTTCAGACTTCATACCCTTCAGAAAATTCATACTAATGCAAAACCTGTTATTCTATCAACTTTCTAAGTTTATAAGAGCAATATTTAAAAACTGTTCCCCATTTGGGCCTTTGTTCCCCCATTATTTATGGCTTTGTCCAGATTTCTTGCTGTAAGAGGTATGTCATGTAGATTGCTTTGTCACTGTGCATATCTGATTTCCCCTTGCTTGTCTGTATCAATGCACTTGTGAATACTGTAGGTAACAGTCAAGCAAAACTGAGAGGAGCATAATCTGGCACATTGTATGACAAGACATAACTTTTTTAGAAATAATTAGTGCATTAGTCTGGGCTTGTTGCATGAATTTGTCCATTTAGCAATAGTTTGTGCTATTGTTCATATGTTTTGCATGTTTTACTGTTTGTATGGTTTCATTTAAGTTATAGAAAGCAACTTTTTCTGGAGATGTATTAATGGGCCATGTTTTGAATATTTTTAAAATGAGAGCAACACATGGCAATGAATGCTGAAGTTCATTACTTGTTCATCTGCCAGTCACAGGGCTGGATTCGAGCCACAGTCAGATCTGCTTATACTTAGAAACCGCTATGTATTCAAAATGGTCTGGTCTTACCTGCAAGAAGGATTTCCAGTGATCCCAGTGCTGCTAGTGTAGAGGGAAGCCCTGACAACTGCCCAGGCAAATGGAGTTTGACTAGCGATTCAGGTACTTAATACTACTAGTATGAAGGATGGGCGGGCTTATCCTGGAGAGACAGAGCAGCAGTTGTTAATAACCTCATGCAACTAAATGCTGTTAGCCTTCAGAACACATTTGCAGACATTTGCTGTTGCATGAGGCACCACTGCTGCAGTGATGTGGTGCTCTCATCCCCTCAACTCCACCTAGGGGCTGAGGTTAGGGCAATCAAAAATGATGTTATTGTGATGCCAGTGACAAACAAAGCCCCCTCAAGGCTACCTGAATAATACTCGTCAGACACCTCTTATCTTGGTTCCATTTTAAACCCCTGCAGTGAACATATGAGAGACGTGAGGGTGAAAAGGGAAAGAAAATTGCATAGAAAAAAAATATGAAGGGTTTACATATAACTGAAGGACACAAATGATGACAGAAGTCCAAAACATAAATAAGCACAAGGTGTCAGTATTGACAATGTAATAGAATAAGACAAGTGATCCAAAAATAGTCGTGTGAAGTACTCAGTCACATTTATGACTCATCATTACACATTAAATAATCTGGATCCCTTATGCACCGGACACTTAAGTCTTCCTTAATGCATATTACTTTGATGTAGGGGTTGCAATCGTAGCTGCTCTGTGCTTCTACAGCTAAATATCCGTGTTTATTTCTGAAACATGAATTCTCTTTTGGTATCCCAAAGAAAGCAAAAAGCAGTGCACATGACACAGTCTTCTCTAACATTGCCGAAACATCATACATGTCTAATGATGACATGCTTAAGGGAATAGCCCTTTTTATAAGTTGAAAAAGGTGAATGTGATTTGGTTACTCAAAGGCTGGAGCACAAAGTATGATGGTTACTCAAAGGCTGGAGCACAAAGTGTGATGGTTACTCAAAGGCCAGAGCACAAAGTGTGATGATTACTCAAAAGCTGGAGCACAAAGTGTGATGGTTACTCAAAGGCCGGAGCACAAAGTGCGATGGTTACTCAAAGGCTGGAGCACAAAGTGTGATGGTTACTCAAAGGCTGGAGCACAAAGTGTGATGGTTACTCAAAGGCTGGAGCACAAAGTGTGATGGTTAGTCAAAGGCTGGAGCACAAAGTGTGATGGTTACTCAAAGGCTGGAGCACAAAGTGCGATGGTTACTCAAAGGCTGGAGCACAAAGTGTGATGGTTACTCAAAGGCTGGAGCACAAAGTGTGATGGTTACTCAAAGGCTGGAACACAAAGTGTGATGGTTAGTCAAAGGCTGGAGCACAAAGTGTGATGGTTACTCAAAGGCTGGAGCACAAAGTGTGATGGTTACTCAAAGGCCGGAGCACAAAGTGCGATGGCTACTCAAAGGCCGGAGCACAAAGTGTGATGCTATTAGGGAGTATAATAGTAATGCTATGGGTAAGGTGAGACAAGGTACCAGATTAAGGGAGACAAGTTACACCAGACATTACTGCAGAAGAATGAATTTCAGGTGGTTGCTAAAACATCTGGGACATTAAAAAAATCATTGGATACTTAACTCAGCAACCAACTAGATTTATGTTTTCCTTTTGCTGGTATTTTATGACAGGATAATATAAAAAGCAATACAGATGGAAGACTGAAAGGGTATGAGTTGGAAAAGCAGGGGAGGCAGTGAAAAGACTAGTGGAATAAGGAAGGGGGTTAGAAGAGGCAAAGAAAGATAGATGCAATGGTGACTTGCAAAACAAAAATGACCAGGGAATTGCTTAAATATTCATTCACACCTTGTAAATACATGTATTTGGATTCTGATGAGTGTACTTTTGTACAAGATAACATGTAACATACTTTTATTGGCAGGTACAAAGAACTATAGCTAAACAGATTCATATGGTGAAGCAAATCGGGAAAGGTCGCTATGGAGAAGTGTGGATGGGAAAGTGGCGTGGAGAAAAGGTGGCAGTCAAAGTGTTCTTTACAATGGAAGAAGCCAGTTGGTTCAGGGAGACAGAAATTTATCAGACTGTGTTGATGAGACATGAAAATATTTTGGGTAAGTGAACACAGAGCATTCATTCAACATACTTTTTAATGATACTGTCTGTCTTCAGAATTTAGTAATCTCTGCACTTTTAAACTGTGGATAATATAGTATGAACTGTATATAAGTTGTTCACTGATTGTAAATGTTTTACTGCTCTCGATCTCTTTTTCTAGAAGAAAGGTTTTGCCATGCTAGTACAGCAAACTATGCTGTCAGATGTGATTGTAGCACAAACTAAGTACTAGCAGGAACTGTACCAATAGACACGGTGCTTCTGGGAATGAGCAACAGCAGCAAGGTACTACATCAGGAAACAGTCTAGTTTTTCAGTAGAAAGTCTGTTGTCAGCACTTTTTATTTCAAGTTAGGCTTGCCCTTTGTATCCCCAGATAAACCTTTAAGTAGACATGTGGGGGGCATGCTCATAGGCTATATATGTGAAGAGGTAGGCATGTGGAGGGCATGCTCATAGGCTATATATGTGAAGAAGTAGGCATTTGCAGGGGCGTGCTCATAGGCTATATATGTGAAGACATAGGCATCTGCAGGGGCATGCTCATAGGGTATGTATGTCAAGAAGTAGGCATGTGCAGGGGTATGCTCATAGGCTATGTATGTGAAGAAGTAGATATGTGTGGGGGCATGGTCATAGGCTATTTATGTCAAGAAGTAGACATGTGTGGGGGAATGCTCATTGGCCATGTATTTGAAGAAGTAGGCATGTGCAGAGGTATGCTCATAGGCTATGTATCTGAAGAAGTAGGCATGTGCAGGGGCATGCTCATAGGCTATGTATCTGAAGAAGTAGGCATGTGCAGGGGCATGCTCATAGGCTATGTATCTGAAGAAGTAGGCATGTGCAGGGGCATGCTCATAGGCTATGTATCTGAAGAAGTAGGCATGTGCAGGGGCATGCTCATAGGCTATGTATCTGAAGAAGTAGGCATGTGCAGTGGCATGCTCATAGGCTATGCATCTGAAGAAGTAGGCATGTGCAGGGGCATGCTCATAGGCTATGTATCTGAAGAAGTAGACGTGTGGGGGCATGCTCGTAGGGTATGTATGTCAAGAAGTAGGCATGTGCAGGGGCATGCTCATAGGGTATGTATGTCAAGAAGCAGGCATATGCGGGGGTATGCTAATAAGCTAAGTATGTGAAGAAGTAGATATGTGTGGGGGCATGGTCATAGGCTATTTATGTCAAGAAGCAGACATGTGTGGGGGCATGCTCATTTATTTATTTATTTATTTAAATTTGTTGCCCGGGAGTGTCCGACTGGACGTAGGTCCATTTTCAGCGAAGGCCTGGGGAGAAAAGCTCCACAGTTAAAATAAACAGACAGTATTTACATTGGATTACATAGTGGTTAACAATTTACATAGCAATTACTTACAACATATTTACAGATGAAGAACATAGTACATCAGTAGACAACTAGAATCTTTATCTGTGAAGTGCATACCAGACATTAACAAATGTTACAAGAAGAAGAAGTTTGTGCTGTATAATAAGTACTGGCTTATGAGCATCTGAGCTTGCTATAATCAAGGTAGTTAGTGGAGTGGAAAGAAAGGTAGTGGTTGGATGGGGTGGATGATATTAGAGTGGGAGTTGCAAGGGCATAGCCAGCATGTTTTTAGTTGCGCTTTCAGTAAAGTTTTGAAGTGGGTGCATGATGGTATGGAGGTAATTGTGGGTGGGAGGGAGTTCCATAATTTGGCTATGGCACAGGAGAATAGTGCTTCACCAGCAGAGTTATTGGCTTTAGTGATCTGCAAGTGATTTTTGCTGCTGGATCTTAGTGGTCTGGAGGTGCGATAGGGTTGGAGTAGATTCTGGAGGGATGGGACATTTAGTGGATGGTTTACTAGTTTGTGGGCGAGTGAGAGTTGATACCACTGAAGGAGGTGAGGGAGTTCAAGCCAGCCCAGTTCAGCAAGTGAGATACAGTGGTGACTACGGTAGGATGCCCCTGTGGTGAATTTGGTGATTTTGTTGTAGCAGGTCTCTAGCTTGTTTAGATCACATTGCCTTAGGTTGGTATATATTGGAGAGGCATAAAGTAGGGTGGAGATAAGGTGGGAATTTGCTATTGAAATCTTTGCTGCTTTGGTGAGAAATTGCTTATTTCTGTATAATGCTCCTAGTTTTTTGTGGACTTTTTTTATAGTCGTGGATATGTGAATGTCAAATTTTAGTTTATTGTCTATTTCCACTCCTAGCAATTTGGTGTGTTCAGTTGGGTATATAGTGGTGTTGTCTTTTGCCGTGATGTTAAAGTGAGAGTTGTTTTGAGTATGTTTGGTGGGTTGGAAGATGAGTAGTTTAGTTTTGTTTGGGTTGAGTATTAATCGGGCATCGGATAACCATGTTTCAACAGAGGAAAAGGCTTCCTGTGTGACTTTTGCAGTTTTGGTAGGGACTGGGCTGAGCAGATGATGGTCGAGTCATCTGCGTTGTATGAGTGTGCCATGTTTGGTGGCAGAGGCTAGATTATTGGTGTAAACAGAGAAGAGTAGGGGTCCAAGGATGGATCCTTGGGGAACCCCTATGGAGACAGGTAGTTGGGGAGATATGTCATTCTGCCATACAACGGATTGTTGGCGGTCAGACAGGTAACTCTGAAACCAGTTGGTGACCGATTGTGAGAAGGATAGGTTATTGAGGACAGACATAAGTTGTTTGTGTGGGACCATGTCAAATGCTTTAGATAGGTCTAGGAAAGTAGCAGAGGAGAGATAGCCATTGTTTATATGCTGAAGGATAGTGTTAGTAAAGGAGAGTAAGGCAGTGGTGGTGCTATGGTTTGGTCGGAAACCATGCTGAGTACTGGAAAGGAGGTTGTTAGTAAGGAGGTAGTCTGAGACCTGAGAGTGTATGCATCTCTCTAGATTGGCCATGTATGTGAACATGTATCTCATTGGCCATGTATCTGAAGAAGTAGGCATGTGCAGGGGCATGCTCATAAACTATGTATCTGAAGAAGTAGGCATGTGCAGTGGCATGCTCATAGGGTATGTGTGTGAAGTCAGTGCACAACAGTCATAACATATATACTGCTATTAACATAATACCCAATTTGCTGTATTAATGTCCAGCTTGAAGCCTGAAGAAATACCCGCATAATCTGTTTAGTGGTAACTGTCATTATGAAACTATTTTGCTGCCATTTCTAGTGAATTTAGAGAAAAAAAAAGAAAGATATGACAGTATTGTCCAAAATCCCATAGACTCCAGGTGCTGGCACAGGCCAAAAAAAAAAAAAAAACAACAAAAGAATTGCTCACCAGAATAAATTTTGAATGCAGTCGTCGTGGTTAACAAATTGACTATATTGGTCATTCCTAGAAAGAAATGTCATATAAGAGGATTTGAGGCCTTCACACTCAAAATTCACATTCAGTCCCAGATGAAATTGTTCAGTTATTGTTATAAAGCTCTCAGCTGCTCTACAAATGCTACTCAAAAACATGTTATGATCAAAAACAGAGGTGCTTAGGCATAATGCAACCCAAAGCATTGCAGAAAAAGAAGAGGGAATGTATCTATTTATTTATTTTTAAATTTGTACATAAGTATTATCCATCATATCCAGGTGAATGGGCTGATACATCAGGACTATGCAACCTATAATCCATGCAAAAAAGAAGCACAAGCTAGCCACTTAGTGGTGTAAATATTGACTCTAGATGATAGTCACCCCATGAGCAAAAATGAGGAAAAGGGGGTTGTGGATATTGATATAAAGTGTGAAACACTGAAGAAACAAGAAATGAGTAAAATGAAAAAAGAAATGATGTAATGAGAACAAAACAGTCTGAGTCCGACGTTCAAAGAGAGGAAGACTACAGGGCTTTGTATGGAAACACTTAAATCCACACTGTGCATTTCTTACCTAATCATGTTTGCTTTCCTTTGAAAGTTATGGTAGGAGTGACCCAATGATGCAACAGTTAGTGTTACTGCCTCAAAGTAGTTGATTCTCTGCTTTGGTTCAGAGTTTGAGAGTCTTTACATCCACTTTGTGTCCATGTGATTTTTATTGGAGTTGCACTTTCTTTCTACATCCCAAACACATGCTGAGAAGCTAAATGATAATCTTCATAGTTATCCATAGGTGTGTCATAAGTGTGTCCATAGGTGTATCAAAGGTGTGTCCATGGGTGCGTCATAAGTGTGTCCATAGGTGTATCAAAGGTGTGTCCATGGGTGCGTCATAAGTGTGTCCATAGGTGTGTCAAAGGTGTGTCCATAGGTGTGTCATAAGTGTGTCCATAGGTGTGTCAAAGGTGTGTCCATGGGTGTGTCATAAATGTGTCCATAGGTGTGTCAAAGGTGTGTCCATAGGTGTGTCATAAATGTGTCCATAGGTGTGTCATACGTGTGTCCATAGGTGTGTCATAAGTGTGTCCATAGGTGTGTCAAAGGTGTGTCCATAGGTGTGTCATAAGTGTGTCCATAGGTGTGTCATATGTGTGTCCATAGGTGTGTCATAAGTGTGTCCATAGGTGTGTCAAAGGTGTGTCCATGGGTGTGTCATAAGTGTGTCCATAGATGTGTCAAAGGTGTGTCCATAGGTGTGTCATAAGTGTGTCAAAGGTGTGTCCATAGGTGTGTCATAAGTGTGTCCATAGGTGTGTCATACGTGTGTCCATAGGTGTGTCATAAGTGTGTCCATAGGTGTGTCAAAGGTGTGTCCATGGGTGTGTCATAAGTGTGTCCATAGGTGTGTCAAAGGTATGTCCATAGGTGTGTCATAAGTGTGTCCATAGGTGTGTCATACGTGTGTCCATAGGTGTGTCATAAGTGTGTCCATAGGTGTGTCAAAGGTGTGTCCATGGGTGTGTCATAAGTGTGTCCATAGGTGTGTCAAAGGTGTGTCCATAGGTGTGTCATAAGTGTGTCCATAGGTGTGGCATATGTGTGTCCATAGGTGTGTCATAAGTGTGTCCATAGGTGTGTCATAGGTGTGTCCATAGGTGTGTCATAAGTGTGTCCATAGGTGTGTCATAGGTGTGTCCATAGGTGTGTCATACGTGTGTCCATAGGTGTGTCAAAGGTGTGTCCATAGGTGTGTCATAAGTGTGTCCATAGGTGTGTCAAAGGTGTGTCCATGGGTGTGTCAACGGTGTGTCCATGGGTGCATCATAGGTGTGCTTCAGTGGAAAGGTATCCTACCCAGAACTGTTTCCAGGCCCTAAACAATCTCCTGATGGAAGAAGATCTGACTTGCACAGAGCCCAGAGTAAGAAAAATGGTTATTAACAAATAAAATAAATAAAAGCTGTTGCTTCAATAAGATCTGAATGTAACATTTCTTACTGCTTTATAGACAAAATAGTAACTAAAATAGTTTATATAGTGAGAAAGAGAGCTAAGCCAAAATGAGTACTCATCTATTCAAGTATGTTTTGAAATAAAAAGTGATCCCTTCTCAGCTGCAAATTTTTAGATATAGTATAGAGTCAAGTTCTAGTCACTTTTTCAAACATAATCTTAATGCTTTGTCTTTGTCAAGATACAGTAAGTATAGGTCTATATTAACTAACTCTCCTCAATTTCTTTCTTTCTTCCTTTGAATTAGGTCTGCATCCGTCATTTGTTGGATAAAGATCTTATTGAAAATAAATGCTTGATAGTTTTGGTGTTACTCAAACTGCACTATGCTTCATTAGTTGGGTCAAATACTTTGCAAAAGATTCTTGGACTATTAACAGCAGTGTATTAAGGTGACTGTGTCTTATATTGTAAATAAACATTAAGGTGACGGTGTCTTATATTGTAAATAAACATATCCTGTGCTCTACTATTCTCTTCTGGATACAGCACTTCTCTTGGCTTTGATGTTTGCATACAAAAGTTGTATTAGAGAACATTTTTCTGCATTTCTGTTTAATCATAATGCTTGCTTCATGCACATTGATGACAGGAATGATCACTTGTAATTATTATCAGCAAACATAAGCAGATGTACTTGAATGCCGTCTCACCTTTTTAAAATCTGCTGGTACTATATGCATTAGTTAGAATGCTTGCGGGTTACTGGGTGATATTGGCAATCTGTTGATGTCCCTTTCAGCAGATCTTTTTATTCCATGTCATGCCTTTTAAAATACCTTCCATATCTTATGTTATTGTGAAGAACACTTGGCTATACTAGGATTCTTTGTCATTTTGGTGCTTTCCTTTAGCACAGGACCCTGCGATTCACCGAGTGTGAAAGGGCGACTTTCCTTTTCAGCACCTGATGCAACAGCTTGCTAGGAGTGAAACGATAAATGACCACTAGATTAGATCTCTTTGAAAGTGATCCCTAACCAGAATGTGAACTGGGCGTAATTATTTGCAGTTGTTTGCACTATCCCACAATAATCAACATTTTCTTGTAGTACTAATTATAAGTACATCCTGCAATCTTCATTATAATTTTTAACAGTATTTTACCCTGCCATTTGAATATGCAACTTTTGTTCTGTAAAATTAATGCAAATCAAATGACTTACATGGTATTTAAAATGTATCAGCCATGTGAGATATGATACTATATGAATTATATTGACTGTACTAGCTTTCCAGTATATATAGTTGTATTAGAAGTTCTTAGATAACTGACCGTGTGGTACTATATGCAGTTTTACTTAGAATTTAGAGAGCATTTTAATTTCAGCTGTTTCTAACTGCAAGAAAACTATTTTGCTGTCCATTTGTTCTTCTTGGTATCTAGCTGTACTTTACTTCTATGAAGTATATCTACTTTCTTCAGTCCTACGACTGGCTCCTGATTTTTTTTTTTTTTGTTTTGTTTTATTAATGGGAAACTAATGAAGGACTATAAGGAAGTTAAAACAGTCCTATCTGCCTCTACTGCTTTTCACAAGAACCTTATGTAGTTCTGCATTTTTGTAAAGTGACTGTAATCTATTTCTATTTTACCTCACCATCCCATTTACCTATTTCCTCTTAGTTTCTCTTTTCATTTTCCAGTTACCTGTTCAAAAACTAGACTTGACTGCAGTGTCTTTAAAATGCAAAATATCTTCTCCCCATTTTTAAGTACAAGGCCTTAGATGGTGACACTTTCCAACTGGTGACCAGGAGCAGCGAGAAACACACTAACTACCACTCTTTCCATCTAGAAAAGGAAGTGCAGGTTCATGTCATGTGACACTTTGATTCTTGCATAAGCAGAAGTAAAGAGTATACAAGGCTAGAAACAGGTGTTGTGCAATACTCTGTAACCCTGCTTCTACTGCAACTTATATGCCATCCTATCCTTCCAAAGCAAATTAATATTCTTTCATTCCCTTCTGTCTGTCACAGACTCTCTCTCATTAGCTCTCCTTTTGTTTGAAAATCAAAAGAAAATGAAAGAAGAAATACAACTACAGGGAAGTCCTCCTCCATTAAAATTTGCTGTCTGCTGAGTTGCACATACTTGATAGTATCGACTCAACAGATTATTACTGTGGCCCACCTGTCTCTTGTTAGGGTCATGCTCCATTTGCGCTCTCCATCCTTGTGTGCCCTCCACTCCCTAGCCTGCCCCAATTCTCACTAACCCCCACTTCAACTACATTTATACATTCCAAACTGCTCCCACACTTAACTACATTTATACATCCCAAGCTCCTCCCACACTTTTTTCATCAAATCCTGTCAAACCACACATCAAAACACATATCCAGTCCAGGTCACTTGTTTGTGACTACTTAATTTCCATCTGACCATCTTGCACAATCAATAACTCTCCAGTCACTACCTCCTTTCTTTTCCTCCCTTCATAGCATGTCCATTTATCCTTCTCAACAACTACAACAGCTGCTCCTATTCAGCCTACTACCCACTATCTGCACCTCTTTCATTTTGTCACCCCTCAAAATTATTGCTCACCTTCCATAGTTTCTACTTCATCATAGGGCCATCTCCCAGTTTCCATTCTTCATTTCTGTCTTGAAATTTCCTGTCACTAATGTATATCTAATCACAATTACAAGTCAAACAGTTGTTTAATCATGCTACAGTAATGTAAACTACTATCGTACTCCACCTCCCCAAATTATCATAGGTCTAAGAACCTCCTGTTAACTACACTAAGCAACTTTAAACTCCTGTACACCTTAAGTACATTTTACCAGTAGTAACAGGAAATACCTGCCAAATCCACCCAAATGTTACTGTTGCACACACTCTCTCTGTGTCCTCTCTTTCAGTACTAACATACACTACTTCCTTTACTTCTCACGTAAAGACCAGCCTTATGCTATCCTACAAAGTCAAACCCTTAATCTATACTTTTTATATTATATCAGCAGACTTCTCAGAAAGAAATGCCTCATGCAGAGCCCTGCACACTATAACTTTGGCTACAGGAAAGACACGCAATGTAATTGGATCCCACACTACATTTATGAAACCCCAACTCTACAGTTATGTGGGGATACCCTCCCCAACCCTGACAGCTCTCCCACCCTACTAAATCTCACATACCTCCCACCATCACTCACCCTTCAAAGCCCAAATTTCCTCAATATAAACCACAGAACCATCATCAATAAAACATCAGATTTCCATGCCTGGTTAGCCTCCCGCTCTCCAAATATAGCAGTTGTCACTAAGACATGCAGGAATAAGACAAAAAAAAAAGATGAAGAATTTATACACACACCCCCAATCCTACCCCTTTACAATATCCTTAGTGCAGGCAAGAAAAAGAAGGCGGTACAAAGCTATTCTGTACAAAAATACTCTAACAATATCTCCGTCCTCAAGCAATCACCCTAAATTAAACAATGCTGAAATTATTATTTTCTTTCTTAAACTTAACAATCACAAATCTGCATGTTTTACTGCAACCTGTACTCCCCGTGAAACAATGTTGTCATTGCTGAGAAACTTTACTGCTGGGTATCCAGAAAAATGCCAAAAACATATATCAGTTTGCACAACTCATAAATACACCAACTTGACATAATAAAGCAACCTGTAAACAGTCTCTTATCCACTGCATCCTTACCTCTTCTCCTAACAATAGCATTGTCTCAGGAATTCTATCACATTCTCCCAATGATCAGTTCTCAACTTTTGCTTTAAGAAAAGTATGACAGCATTCACAAATAGCATTACTACAACCAAGTACAAAACCTCAAGTCCTTCCAAAGAGAGACACTCATTAATAACCTAAAACCATGCAAAGAGAACACCCTTAAAATGCCCCAAGGTGATGCAGTGCCCATTTCTCTCAACCTCTTAGCAAAAGAAATCTATACAAAGCCTAAAATAATGAGGGGACAAAGATCCAAAAGCAGGGACAATTTTTAAATATTGTTCTTATAAACTTAGAAAGTTGCTTGAGCAACAGAATTTGTGATAGCATGCTTGTTCTGATGACTATGAAGTCTCAGACTCAAAAGTATATAATTATTTTGTGACTTCAATCATCCATGTTTTGCCAGAAAACCACAATTTTTTATGAGGAATTGATTAAAAATGTGAGGCAAAAATCTGGACATTCTGATAAAATCTGGATAGTTCTAAGATATGGCAGTGTCTGAACTGAAGAGAATATATCTAGGTATTCTAAACAAGCTAGCTCCACTCAGAATAAAAAGAGTCAAGTCCAATCCAACATTGTGGCTGTCCAGAGAAACAAAACAAGGCAAGAGACAAAGAGAAATGGTCAGGAAAATATGGCAACAAGATAAAATCAAAACAAAGTTCTAGCACTCAAGCAAACAAAATTGAAGGACGGTTGTACAGTAAATGCCAACAATTTATTGCTGAAGCATAAAAAGATGAGTTGGTAATCTGGTTTCAAAGTTAAAAAAATCCTTCTTCAGTACCAAAAAGTAACGAATCTGTGGAAAAAATTATACCCAGTGTTTAAAAGCATGTAAAACAGGAAATTATATCAAAACATATTGCTTAGATATGCATCTAAATCAAAGAAAATATTAGTGAAATTAACACAAGCAATATCAAGACAAAACTATGCAGAATTAATTCAGTGAAAGTTAGTTTAGCCTCAAAGAAAGGCTGAGTAGAATAAAAACCTGTAAGGTCCGCATCTTATGCAATTTTTTGACTATTGGCACCATCTACTGGATAAAAATATATTAAAATGAAAAAGTGCATTTGCTTTCAAATTACATTGAATCTTTCTGCAAAAAATGTCTTTGTGTAAATGTGTGTGTGTGTGTGTGTGTGTGTGTGTGTGTGTGTGTGTGTGTGTGTGTGTGTGTGTATATATACACACATATATATATATATATATATATATATATATATATACACACACATACGCACACATATAGATAGATTAGATATAGATAGATAACTATATACATATATCTATACATACATGTATATATATATATATATATATATATATATATGTGTGTGTGTGTGTGTGTGTGTGTAGTTGTCTTAGTAGTCAGCACAAAACAAATTTTATATGATAATACAGCAAAATATAAAAATAATCAGAGAAATTAGAAGTTGTAATTTACTCCTGGTTTAAAGGGGACTCTGGAGTAAAGCAATCCACTTTTGTAATGTGTCGCATAAAGTATCCTGTCAGTTGTTTATATAAAGGAAACATTTCTGTTTTAACAGTACTAGTAGCAAGACATTATATATTCTGTGGCATTTAATGTCACTAAGGTGCTCAAACATCCTAGTCCTTGAACAGTCTAAATTTCATGCCCACTTAAAGGAAAATAGTCACAGTGACTGAGTTTTATACTGCAAATAAAACTATCTTGTTCTCTTCTATGCTCTTTTGGACAGGACACTTCTAATGCTCATAGTTTATTATGACTTTGATGTTTGTATACAAAATTTGTATTTGAGGATTGTTTTCAGCATTGTTCTGAATGTATGATGCTTGCTTCATGCACAGTAATGATGTGAATGATTGCTTATAATGATCGTTTGCAAAATTAGACAAATGTGCTTGTCACTAGAGACTTGCACACAAAGGCTGAGCTAGTGCAAACTACAAGGTATAGGATCCTTTCACTGGCACATGCAATCAAAGACCTGATGTCAAACACTGTAGTTGCATTTGCTGGTAAACTGTTTTGTTTTGAACATATATTTAGAAAATGTGCAATTTTTACATGGAAAGCATCCCTTAGGTGTTACTTCATCAATGTTTGTATTTAGCCAAGAAGCACACAATGCTTGTACTTTTATGTGCACTTTTATCTACTAATAAATCATCAGTTTCAGCATTTCTGACAGCTGTAAAATAGCAACAGTCACTTGGTATAACTTGGAAAAGAAGGTAAAAGAATGCCGATTTTGCAAAAAGAAAAGTAGGAAAAGCAAGCATGTCTCTCCTAGGTACAGCACTGCCTTGCAGTGAATGCCTTGCTGTCTTTAGTCCCATCAGTATACCCATTTCATATTGTCTTCATTGCCCAAATAGTCCAGAGTACAAGTAAAAGTACAAAGCAGTCACAATGCACATTGTCAGGGATGGTCATGGCATTCTGGGCAGTCTTGAGGCATTCTTCTACACAGAAAGTGGTCCACATAAATAGAAGATTAAGCAGTAAAACACTAAGCAAATAGTGCAGGCATTTAAAAATTAATAGTGAAAGTTGCATAGATTCAGCATTAACATTCTAGACTTTAGAGAGCATATGATGTAGTCACTAAAATGCAATAGAAAGGCAAAACTTAATCTGCATGGTATTATAGCATCAAGCTGTTGTGTTTCTTCTGAGGTCAAACTTCTTAATGCATTTTTCTTACAAGGCATTAGCAACATCATTGCAAGAAAACAATAATATGAACTATATTTCTGTTTCACTGTCCAAAAAAAAAATGTAACAAAAAGTTATTGTTTGGAAGCAGTACCAGCAGTCAAGGTCAGCACAGAAATAGTGGAGTATCATATTACTTTGGTTATGAATTTTTGTACTCACATGTGTATTAGTTCATTTGCATTGTGTTGTCATAATAACTGCAATATTTCCTTGCTAACTGTACATTTTTATTCTTTAGGCTTCATTGCAGCAGATATTAAAGGAACAGGCTCTTGGACCCAGTTGTATCTGATCACAGACTACCATGAAAATGGCTCCTTATATGACTATTTGAAGTCTACAACTCTTGACACTAAAGCCATGCTCAAACTGGCCTATTCTTCAGTCAGCGGCCTCTGTCACTTACACACTGAGATCTTTGGCACACAAGGGAAGCCAGCCATTGCTCACCGGGACTTAAAAAGCAAAAATATACTTGTCAAGAAGAATGGAATGTGCTGCATAGCAGATTTAGGCTTGGCTGTTAAATTTATTAGGTAAGTCAGGGTTTTACACTTTGATATATAATGGACTTATGCGTGTGACTTGTTGCATAGAGCACAGGACTCAAGAAGCTGCCTAGCTCACACATTTATATATATTTATATGACCTTTCTTTAAAATGTAGTTTGTTGAATCATACGGAAAGTCACTTTCCAATGCTTAGATTGATATTCAGACTGCCTGAATATTATCCATATAAGATGGTTACAAGCATATTGTAAAGCAGGCTCCTTCTTTGTTGTGGTATGATCTGCACCAACCACCTTTTGCTTGATTCTTGGAAAAGGTAAGTTAAAGTATGCAGGCAGGGCTAGAACATTTGTAGAAGTGTACTGGCATCAGTGTGTAGCTTTTTGACTGTGTATGTGCCTCATAGTCTTTGTGGTTTTAGACAGGTTGAGGGCTTATTAAATACTGGTGCTTTCCAAAAGCATGTAGATGACAGGTAGAGTAGTTGACCTAGCATAAATTTGTGGGCTGTTCTTACCATGCCCAGTCGCTCTAATGCCAGGAACATTCCACAGAATTCAGTCTCTATTCATGCCACTCCTCAGTCTGGATCACTCCTGTTAAGTTCACGTACAAAACAACGCTGAGTACAGCAACGGATGGTCTGTAAGTGTTCTATATAAGAATGCACAGAGAGCAGTTACAGTATAGCAAACACAAACCAAATCTGATTTGTTTAAGGGAGGCAACCACAGAAGAAGAACAAGAAGCTAATGCATCAAGTTCCCCTTGTATTATTTGTTGCAGCCGTAGTTCCTAGCTGAGTTACCGTTGTACTATTTGTTGTGGACATAGTTTATAGTTGAGTACCCTTTGTAGTATTTGTTGCAGACATAGCTGCTCATTGAGTTTCCTTTGTATTATTTGTTGCACCTGTAGTTCCTCATTGAGTTTCCTTTGTATTATTTCTTGCAGACATATTTCCTAGTTGAGTTTCTTTTGTATTATTTGTTGTGGATGTAGTTCCTAGTTGAGTTTCTTTTGTAATATTTGTTGTGGACATAGTTCCTAGTTGAGTTTCTTTTGTATTATTTGTTGCGGACATAGTTCCTAGCTGAGTTCCTTTGTATTATTTGCTGTGGACGTAGTTCCTAGCTGAGTTCCCTTTGTATTATTTGTTGCGGACGTAGCTCCTAGTTGAGTTTCTTTTGTATTATTTGTTGTGGACGTAGTTACTCATTGAATTCCCCTTGTATTATTTGCTGTGGATGTTGTTCCTAGCTGAGTTCCCTTTGTATTATGTGCTGCGTAGTTCCTAGTTGAGTTCCCCTTATATTATTTGTTGTGGACGTAGTTACTCATTGAATTCCCCTTGTATTATTTGCTGTGGATGTTGTTCCTAGCTGAGTTCCCTTTGTATTATGTGCTGCGTAGTTCCTAGCTGAGTTCCCCTTGTATTATTTGCTGTGAATATTGTTCCTAGTTGAGTTCCCTATGAATTATTTGTTGCGGACGTAGTTCCTAGCTAAGTTACCTTTGTATTATTTGTTGCACATGTAGTTCCTAGTTGAGTTCCCCTTGTATTATTCCCTGTGGACGTAGTTCCTAGCTGAGTTCCCCTTGTATTATTTGCTGTGGATGTTGTTCCTAGTTGAGTTCCCTTTGTATTATTTGTTGCGGACGTAGTTCCTAGCTGAGTTACCTTTGTATTATTTGTTGCACATGTAGTTCCTAGCTGAGTTCCCTTGCATTATTTCCTGTGGACGTAGTTCCTAGCTGAGTTCCCCTTGTATTATTTGCTGTGGATGTTGTTCCTAGTTGAGTTCCCTTTGTATTATTTGTCGCGGACGTAGTTCCTAGCTGATTTACCTTTGTATTATTTGTTGCAGACGTAGTTCCTCATTGAGTTTCCTTTATATTATTTCTTGCAGACGTATTTCCTAGTTGAGTTTCTTTTGTTTTGTATTATTTGTTGTGGATGTAGTTCCTAGTTGAGTTTCTTTTGTATTATTTGTTGCAGACATAGTTCCTCATTGAGTTCCCTTTGTATTATTTGTTGCGGACATAGTTCCTAGTTGAGTTTCTTTTGTATTATTTGTCATGGATGTAGTTCCTAGCTGAGTTCCCCTTGTATTATTTGTTGCAGACGTAGTTCCTAGTTGAGTTCCCCCTTGTATTATTTGTTGTGGGTCTAGTTCCTGGCTGAGTTCCCCTTGTATTATTTGTTGTTGATGTTGTTCCTAGCTGAGTTCACTTTCTATTATTTGTTGCGGACATAGTTCCTAGCTGAGTTACCTTTGTATTATTTATTGCACATGTAGTTCCTCGTTGAGTTCCCTTTGTATTATTTGTTGAGGATGTAGTTCCTCATTGAGTTCCCTATGTATTATTTGTTGTGGACGTAGTTCCTCGTTGAGTTCCCTTTGTATTATTTGCTGCGGATGTTGTTCCTCGTTTTGTTCCCTTTGTATTATTTGTTGCGGATGTAGTTCCTCGTCGAGTTCCCTTTGTATTATTTGTTGCGGATGTAGTTCCTCGTTGAGTTCCCTTTGTATTATTTGTTGTGGTCGTAGTTCGTTATTGAGTTCCCTTTGTATTATTTTCTGCAGATGTTGTTCCTAGCCAAGTTCCCATTGTATAGTTTATTTTGGTATAATGACACACTTGCATTGTAACCTGAGTAGGCTTACCTGGATTAAATAAGCACATT
This sequence comes from Protopterus annectens, assembly GCF_019279795.1. Classification (NCBI taxonomy): domain Eukaryota; kingdom Metazoa; phylum Chordata; order Ceratodontiformes; family Protopteridae; genus Protopterus; species Protopterus annectens. Next base: position 1,014,195,850 of record NC_056728.1, read on the forward strand.
AAAATAGTCAACTGTAAAAGATATAGAAACAGAACTTATTAAGACATTCTCATTCTGATGTCTTAGTGCAACAGTAGTCATTTAGACACACTCCAGATGTTTTTGTAGGAGAGTGTGTGTGCGTGTGTATGCATATGTGTGTGTACGTAGGAGGGGACAGCAGCTTTCCATCACTTCCATTATGAAATGCATAGCAGTAATCTTTAACCAAACAGTAAATCCTACATCAAGCATGTAATCCAGTTTTTGTTGAGCTTTCAATCCCTGTACTGTTAAGACTCATCCCTGAGAAAAGGTGCTTGCTTTCCCTAAAGGTAATATATACATTTCTACCAAAACTGAGTTGTAGGGAAGCTTGTTTATGGGATGTGAAATTGGGACATGGTGGAAAAGTGTATCTCAAAATGATGAGTTGAAGGACCCTAAGAAGGAAAGGCATATGCAATGTCTCTTCAGTTATCAGAAATTGCATGCACTCAAGTCCTTCAACAACAATTACCACTAAGATTCTGTCATAATTCATGTCGGTGTCAATGACTTGAGGCGAACATCTGTGGACTCTATAAAGAGAGATATAATGTAATATATTATTATTACATATATATAATATAATTTAATCCTGATTTACACTCGGGATTAACTCTAATCTGTGGAACTTGTTTAACTTGCTTACTTAGGTAATCTCTGTAAATAGTATGTTTGTAATATGTAACGCTGGTATTATGTAATGCTGTATTTGCTTACCCTTGGAGCTTTTCTCCCCGGGCCTCCGCTGAAAATGGACATGCATCCAGTCGGACTATCCCGGTCAACAAATGTAAACTAAATCAAGTAAAATAAAATAAAATAAAATATAATGGAGCTCTCAGACTATATATCCAAGGCAGGTATGACCCTAGAAATTGAGCAGCATTCTGCTGTGATATGAGCACAAAAATAATTAACTTCAATAATTGGCTTAGTTTTTGGTGTCATTCAAAGAGGGTCCAAAATGTGTCAGCCGGGGAAGATATTATCAACAGACCATGCTGTTGCTGCACCAGGGATGTCCAGCATCTGTCCCCTCTAGGTTTTTGATTATTGGCAAAGACATTACCCATGCCAGGAAGCCCCTCTCCCAACAAGCCCTTCTCACCCTGGAGGTGACTGAGATATGGTTTTAAATATGAGAGAGCACTCCAGCTGTGCAGGGTAGAACTCCTTCCACACATTTAGACCAACTACTGCACAGGAGGGAAAGGAAGGTGGAGGTGTCTCAGTCTATATCCAGAAGAGACTCATATGAAGGCTGTTAAGTCAACATGATGCACCAGGGCTTCTTCATGTCCTTATAACCATCAGAAAGGTCCCATGCCATGTATTAACTAGTGTAGAACTCCCTGTATGCAAAAGAAAACCACAATGCCTATCTAGAGGAACTAGAATCACTCAGTATTAAACCCAATAGCATTTTCCTAGCTGATCTAAACTATCCAACTATGGACTAGGAAACCTACACCACTACTAGTGCACAAAATAGACATTCCTGGAGTTTGTCAATACAAATGCCCTGGAATAATTAGACAGAGTACCACTAGGGGAATATCATCTTGCATTTCTCCTTACTAATGTGGGAATATCTTGCACCATCCCTTGTGTATCTTTATCACTTGTTAGGTCTGACCATAAAGCAATCTCCTTTGACATAAAACTGCAACCAGAGATCCCTTAATTTCTTTAAGGCAATCTACCTGCCCCTAAGTGATACATTGGTAAGCTTCAAATCCCCACCAAACCCATCTCCACTGAGTATGCAGAAATGTAGACACAACACGTTATACCAGGATGCAAACAGCAGCATAAGATGCAGCCGTATGCCGTAGGAACATGTGAAGGGCAAACCTCATAAACAAGCCCACATGGTGGAACTATAATATCAACGAACTTTATAATAAAAGGAAAAGAATTTTCATGAAAATAAAAAGAGTAATTCCCACAATGTTAGAGCCCTTGTGTCTGAATCAGCTCAGAAACCTAATAAAATCCAGCAATATAATGCCTTTGGCATGTATCTGTCCAGACACATGTAACAACTGTAATACCCACATAGATACCTCAATAAAAGAAAACAAGGACTAAACAGCATGCCCTACATGGATTGACTCAAAGTCCAGACACTATATTCAGTATCCTATAGACTGCTAATGGGTGACCTGTGTCTGGCATACAAGGCGTCCTCCGACCCATTACCAATAGATTTACTGCACATTAGCAAGTTAAATGGCATTAGAAGTCTAAAGATCTAAATCTCTTCTGCAACATCAACAGAACAGGTTGGAGGGACAGACATACTGATGCTGCTGTGGAACAGACTACTCCTCCACATAAGTCAAAGTCCACACTATCCATATTCAAGTGCAATATAAATTTATAAATGGGAAACAGAAAATTGACCCCAGGACTACCCCATGTACTACTAATGGAAAGAGACAGCTCCTAAATGCTCTGTCATACATGGGTCCCCTCAAATTATTTATGATACGATTCCACTTATTACCATTAGGGGTCATATATAATTATCAACCTTGGGACATGTAAGGCCAATGTATAACCAAAAGGGATAGGTTATTTTAAGCACTAAAAGAGAAACTAGCTAGTTTAAAATACCCCACAAGGGCAGCTAGTCTAGTACTTATGAACTTGTACTGAAGAGGAATGGCACAAGACATCCTTGGCATACTTTTCCATGATCCACTGTTCTGTTGATAGCGAAGACTGTCTTGTATGCAAATTGCATATTACTTTACAACAACTTCAGCTGAATTGTTACTTTATATGCACTGGAGAATTTCCTGCATACATCTAGACATTTATGACACCACTGGAGCTTATACAAAAACTTACTTGATTTTCTTGTACAAAATAATCATTATAACTTATTTTCCACTGGGTATCCATAATGAAAGGCATATGGTCAGATGGCCTACGCACTTAGAAAAGGACAAATACATTTATTGTATCAAGTATATACACTCCTGGAGAAAAGTTAACCATGTTGACTGCTATAATTCTACCTTATCTTGAACTACAGTGCCATCTACTGGCACTGGTCAGAATTGCTGATGCACAAATTCACCTTTTATACAGGTCAGTTGAACACTTTTATGAGTAAGAAATGCTACCAAAAACAAAATCGGAACTGAAAAGAACTGCCTTACTGTATAACAAACTGAGAACCAAAATAAGCAAATCCAGGTCAATCATACTTCCCACCCGATGTTTAAATAACCAAACAAATTGTACTGCTAACCAATTCAACACTCATTTTATACAGTTACCTCTCTTATTAACATCCCCAACAACCCCACCACCACTCTCCCCTATAAAACCACAAAGTAGCCAAATGATCTTTACCTTCCAACCAGTACCTACAGATATGATCAGGAAGCTACTTCTTAATCTGAAACCTACCACTCTGGCCTCAGATAAAATACCAGCTGAATATATTAAATGAACAGCAGAAGCCCTATCCATTCCAGTGCCAGCTTCTGTTTGTCCCATCCTATCCTGGTAACAAATGCAGTAAATAAATAAATAAATGTATCTTAAATGCAAATGTTGTTGAGTAATATAGGATTAGAACTCAGTCATTTGATTTAGCCTGTCAGTTTGATTATGTAAGAAAAGGCTGTTAGTTCTTATAGCATGCTAGAAGCAACATCTGCTACCTAAACATTGTTTATAGAATTAGCCTAGCTATCCTGTTAGGTGATGAACAAAAAAAAGTTACTCTATAAGTTTGTGAGAAAGTGATAATCTTGTGTCCTGTTCAGTAGCAAAAGAATCGTCGCAAAAGTGATTCCTGATTCTAACAAATTGTCCATTTTGATTGCAGATGTTTGTTTGGATATGTAGATATAAAACCACTATAAAACAATTCTGAGTTCATATTACACATCATACCTCTCAACCGCTTTGCCCAAGAAGTCTGGATATAGCCAAAATTAATGGAAGGAATAAACAACTATAGTCAGGAACTATTATTAAAGGAAAACGCCACCTTAAAACTCAAAAAACATATTTTTTTCATTGTATCTTTTGTTTTATTTAATGCCTCAAAATCACTCCGAGTGCATCTTTTACAATTTTAATGTGTTTCTCTCAAAATGGCAGATGATGGGGCCTGCCTTGGTAATGTGATTTTACTTTCTTGCTTTCCTTCCTTCTTCCCAGAATACATTTCAAGTCCTCTTTATATGACTCATGGCAGACATAAGGAAGTGGTGTTGTTTTCTCATGCCATTAAAATATAATGGCAGGACTGTGAAGCACTGTCATCTAAACACATTTTCTATAAAAGAACTGCTTCTCTGTTTACCTGACTGAGCCTCATTTATCTGTCTGCCAGAGCTTGTTCTATGCTATAAATAGCTGTTAGCTACTTGCAGCAAAAGAAAGCAGATAAAAAACAGTTTTTTGTAAGAGGACTCTTTTTGTAGTCCTAACAAACTTGATAAACCTCCCCCATATTCTCATGCTGAGGTGTGAATACTCTCACTGCAGTAAATAACCCTTGCTGTACATTTACAAGTGACAAGGGGATTCTAAACTTAGTCTGTCTGCTACTTCCCAATGCCTTCAGTGGAAGGATTTTTCTCTCCCATGAATGATGCAGACTTAAAGTGTGCTTTACTAGTTCCTCAATTATTTCTGTCATGTTCCCCCTCCTTTTTTCTATTTCATATTTATTTATACTTTGGTAGCCAGGAAATTGAACTGGTCCCAGGTCTCTTTTCAGCCACAACATAAGCTACACTGGCAAAGATAATAACGATTATTAAATGCACTTATCAATACAAGGAAAAAAATACTGACAGAAAGACATTGACCAAGACTACATGTGGAACACATAGCCAATGTGTGACAGTGACCGAGTGAATCATTGAGGAACATTTACTAGAATGTATACATTAATAATGCTTAACTATACTATGTTGTTTATTATAAATAATTCATTATATGCACACATATTTGCACACACACACACACATATATATATATATATATATATATATATATATATATATATAGTGTGTGTGTGTGTATGTGTTTCTGTATATGTGTATGTATATAAAATGTGTACAAAAGCGTGTGTGTGTGTGTGTGTGTGTGTGTGTGTGTGTGTGTGTGTGTGTGTGTGTGCACTTAAACACAGTTAAGTACTTCTGATTTCCTTTTCTTAGGTTCCAGCCCCAAAATCCGGACAACACCAAGAAAGGAGGGGGGGTGTCCATATTCATAAAGGACACCCACACCTCAAGGTTAGTGGCAACGCACGATGCATCGGAGACCATCCAGGTGCAATTAACCATAGGCACGACTGCTCTGCAATTTGTAGCATGTTACAGGCCACCCTCTCAAACTCAGGAACCTCACATGGCCTTCCTGAAAACATTGGAGGGGATAAATGTATCTCCAAACACCATCATACTAGGTGACTTCAACTACCCTAATATAGACTGGGAACACTACTCAAGCCCGAACACTCTAACCCAAAGATTCCTGGAGTTCATAAACTCAAATGCCATGGAACAACTAGTCACCATCCCCACAAGAGGAGAAAACATACTTGATCTCATCATCACGAACATGGGATCAAAATGTTCAACACCGAAGTATACCCCTCACTGGTGAGATCAGATCATAAACTAATCTCGCTGGAGGTCCTCATCCCGCCCCCACCTGAAACAAAAAGACCACAGTGAAAAACTTCTCAAAAGCCGATTTCACTCTTCTAAAAACTAGTGTGGTCTCCTTTAAGGCCCCTGAGCCAGTGGTAAACATTACTCAAACCGCTGAATCACTTACAAATGCCTTCTACCAGCACCTACAGGACTGCATGGATCAGGCAATCCCAAACAAAACTAAGACTCTCTGTACCAAAGGCAAGCGTCCAGTCTGGTGGACCCCAGCCATAAACAAGCTCTACAACAAAAGGAGGAAGCTACTACAAGATAGAGCAAAATCCTTGAAAGGTAAGACACCTTTGATCATTATAAGTAAAAACTAAGAGCTCTCATAAAATCATCCAAGGCAAATTTTGAGAGAAAATCGCCAAGGACTCTAAAGAGAATCATAAGGCCTTCTTTAGCTATGTTAGAAACCTAGGAGGAAACTCCCAGATATGCTCAGAATTAGTTCAAAATGATGTGAAAATTACTGAACCTACACACATTGCCAACATACTGGCTGACAGGTTCAGTGCAAACTTCTCCCCTCCCCCAAAACTAGAGATATCTATTCCAGAGGATTGTAGCCCCCAAACATCTCCAACGCCCAGGTGAGAACTGCCCTCACTAAGGCAAAAACACAGCATCCATGGGACGGATGGTGTCCCCGGCTGTGTGCTTCATGAACTCAACGAGGAATTAAACCCACAGTTAGGACAGCTGTTTAATCTTAGCCTCACCTCAGGATACGTACCCAAGGAGTGGCGACGGTGACTGTGGTCCCACTTCATAAGGGCGGTGCCTCCACAGACCCTGGAAATTACCGCCCATTAGCTTGACAAGCCTTATCTGCAAAGCCATGGAGAGGATCATAATGGAACTCATAAATAAAGACATAGGGAACTTGCAGACTTTGGATCCAACCCAGTTTGGCTTTGTCAAAGGCAGATCCTGCCTCTTAAACTTGGTTGACTTTTTCGAGACTGTCACCAAGGCCATTGATGAGGGAAAGGCAGTCCATACAGCCTACCTCGACCTGGCAAAGGCCTTGACACAATACCCCACTCAGGTATCATCGAAAAACTCATCAGCTTGAATGTAAACCCATACATCACAAGATGGGTTGCAAACTGGCTAAGTGACAGAACCCACAGGGTCAGAGTTGCTGGAGCCATGTCAGACTCAAAGCCTGTCACAAGTGGTGTCCCACAGGGCTCAGTCCTGGGTCCACTCTTGTTCGGCATCTACTTTTCTGAAGTACAAGCAAACACAGGAGGGTTATGGCTGACAAAGTTTGCAGATGACTGCAAACTGGCCATAGTCGAAAACACATCTGACACAGATATCCTCCAGAAGGGCCTCACAGAAACGGATAACTGGTGCCAGAGCCATGGCCTGAAGTTAAACGCCAAAGAATGCATAGTCATACCCTTCGGGAAAAACAAGGTTTCCCCTAGCTACCATATAGGTGGCAATCCACTGAGCACAGAAAAGTCATCAGGGATCTGGGGACCCAGGTTGACAGTAGCCTTTCGTTTGACACTCATGTTGCTAAAGTAGTTAGGAAAACCTTCTATATCGCCCACCTGATCATGAAGGGATTCACATCTAGATCAAGGGAGGTCATCGTCCCCGTGTACTCATCACTCATTAGACCTATGATTGAGTACAATGCCCCGTTCGGAATGTATCTGACCAGACACCTGCTGCAGCTTGAAAGGCCCCAAAAGTTCCTCACCAAAAGGATAAAGGGTCTCAAAAATATGTCTTATACTGCCCGACTGAAAGAACTCCAGCTCTATTCAGTCTCATACCGCTTGCTCAAAGGTGACCTGTGCCTGACATATAAGGCCATGTCAAACCCAGATTTGATGAATATGCTTCACCTCAAAAAATCTAGATCCCTCAGAACCACAAGGGCGGAGACTTAAACCTTGACACGGTTATAAATAGAACGTGCTGGAGGGACAGATTCATCACCCAGAGACTCCCTATGCTGTGGAACAAAATCCCGGTACATGTGAGGCAGAGCACCTCTCTGGCCTTGTTCAAGAGGAATTTTGACCAATGGATGGGAGATTGCAGATATACCCCAGGGATTACTTCAGTGTCACTGCTTGACAGAGGCACAGCAAAATGATAGGCATAGTTTTTATTCAAACTAAAGGGGTGGCGAAAGCCACATAACTATGGGCTAGGCTTATAAATGCCCTTGGGCAGATAGCCTAGTATGAACCTATGAACCTATGAACCTAAGGGCACATAGTAAATGTATGTTAAAATAAATTCAGCTATATATTATGGTTGCTCTCTGACAATGCAAGGACTGATTCAAAGTCACTAGGAATCTACAATGGATCTGCATTTACCAGATATGCATCCCCTCTGGAAAGATATCATACAAAGCATAAAAGACCTTTTTTTATGAACAGTATCAGCACCTAGTTGATAGGGTTGCCACCTGACTCTCTTTCTGCATGTGTGTGTGTGTGTGTGTGTGTGTGTGTGTGTGTGTGTGTGTGTGTGTGTGTGTGTGTGTGTGTGTGTGTGTATGTGTGTGGTAAATGCATTTATACTTTACAAGAAAAAATATTTACTGACTTTTTGTCACAGAAATCTTTGCTACTACTCAAGTTATCTTAAAACAAACTATTATAAATAACATTTAAAGTTTAGAATTTCAATACTGTGTTGCTGCTTATGTAAATTTGTCAGAAGAGTTGATAATTGCCTTTAAACCCGACTGATCTAATTGCTTTGTTTTGCTATGAAAGGGGAGTGTTAAGTTCTCTCCCCTCTGCAATAAAAACAGCGGAAACAATTCCACAGCTTTCTGTCTTTTTTTATATCAGCTGCTGTGTTCCTGACATTAGCAGGATTAATTACCAATCTAAGATTTGACAGCAGTACCTGACAGCGTAATATACAGATTTAACTGTGTCTGATATGTCATGCAGGTGGAGACAAATTTCTCTGCAAAGTATGTGAGAAGTTGAGTTTTAAAAAAAAAGTAGGCGGGCTTTCCCATCCCTTGACTCAAATGCAAGGAAATAAAAGTTTTAAAAAAACTACAAGCAGGTTTCTGGTACATACACAATGCTGGAACCATATTGTAGGGAGAAAAGAAACCTAAAGATTGAGTTAAACTGTATGAGAGGGCGGAGTTTTCCTTTAAATGTTACTCTAATTCATTTAAAAAGTTAATAGAAAAATGCATGTTTTCAACATACATTTTCTTAAAAAAAGAAGTATGTAATGTCTAACATTATTGACTGATTTTAATCATCAGTAATTTATAAGAGATGGAAGAAAAATGTGAGACAAAATCAGGGATTCCTGCAAAATCAGGGACAGTTGAGAGGTATGTTATAAATTCAAGCCTGATATACTGCCAGAAAGTTCAGCAATAATTTCAATCCATTAGTTCATGCAGTCACAAGTCTTCATATCACCTTTACCACCTTCACTACGCCTCCCACTGTGATTCAGACTTTCTAGGTTCTCCATTATTTTAGTTAATTAACAGTGGTGGGCCCTTCAGAGGTCTCCATGTCTCTCTAGTTGTTCACCTGCACTTTTCAGATTGAGTTTAATCTTCTCTTTGTCATGCAGTAGAGATCCTACATGGTTGTATTAGGGCTGATACCCAGGCATTTCAGCTGCCTTAGAAACATATATTACTGGATATCTTTCTCCAACACATCTAGTATGAGTTTCAGTCTTATAGACTGTCCAGTACACACGTATAAGTAAGGACTACATTTATTTTATTTTTATTTTTACATTTGTTGACCGGGCTAGTCTGGCTGGATACATGTCCATTTTCAGCAGAGGCCCGAGGAGAAAAGCTCCACTAAATACTAAGTACATTACATAAAAAACCATTACTTCTAAGAAATAGCAAAATTTTAGAATTCAAAAAGACCATCCAGAGGGAAGGATAATTTTAAAGAGAGACATATACACCATATGCAGTTCATTACATATTTGCATTACATATATGCAATTACTTATTAGCAATTTTACATAAATTATGCATAGTTAGAATTAGAAAAGTTAAAAGAGTGGAGCAAGAGACAAAAATAGATGAGAAATGTGTATAGAAAAGGTTAATCAGGTGCACTGCAGGAACAAAGCCAATGGTTTAGGTAGAAAAGTTTAATTTTCTGTTTGAATAGAGGCAGGGATGTAGTCAAGGTAATGTCACTAGGTAAGAGATTCCAACTTCTACCTATAGTGTTAGTGAATAGAGAACCACCTGCTGTATTGTTTACCTTTATTGATTTTGTCATAATTCTACTAGAAGAGCGAAGTGAGTTGAGATTGTTGTAAGGGATTAGGAGTTGAGAGATTATAGGGGTGTTGTCAGGAAGGTGTAGTATATTGTGGGCTATAGTGAGTTGAGGGATTATTAGGTAGTTTTGAAATTCATTCATATTTAAAATGCTTCAGTCCAAAAAGAATCTTGATAGAAGTCTGGTGCAATTCCTTGGATAACCCCTTACCTGATTAATTCTTTCCATAATGGCATATTCCTGGCATGGTGGCATGAACCTTTCATCAGGGGGGAGAGAGAACTTGAGCCCATCAACAACATCTGTTAGGCAGTCTGCATCCTCAGCATTATTAATTTGAACAAGAAGCTAAAGAGTTCATTTTTTCTGGTATGCCAAGTTTTGAGCAAGTTGTATTTTAGGCCAGAATAGCAACAAATCATGCCCATTAGAGAGGGCTTGAAAATTCTAGGTAAACCATCCTTTGTACAATTCATGTACATCTTCAGAAAGTCTCTTACTCTCAAAAGGAGGAGCAACGTTGTTTGTACTGTCGCTAAGGAGCAGCCACTCAGCTCCATACAATGACAGGATATTCTAGTCTGCCTAAAAAAACAGTGGGCAAAACTTTATCACAGTAAATATATCTACATATGCTCAAATTCCCTTGCAAGGACAGCACAAGTCTCGCTACGTTTCTGTACTTGTGTTCTATGTCCTTTTGTCCTATGTCTTGGTACTGTTATGGAAGGGCATTTTTAGTAATGTAATATATGTATGTAATGTGTAAGGGTGTGGTTGGGGGTATGTAACTGGTAGGGCTCTGGTTGTATTTATGTAATGTGTAAGGTTGTGGTTTTATGTATGTAATGTGTAGGGTTTGAGTTGTGTGTATGTAATGTGCAGGGTTTGGGTTTTGTGTATGTAATGCGTAGGGCTGGGGTTCTGTGTATGTAATGTGCAGGGTTGGAATTGTGTGTATGTAATGTGTAGGGTTGGGGTTATGGGCACTGGAAGATTAGATTAGCACACCTGAGTAAGGTAGTGCAGTGGGGTGAATATCCCCTGACCACCCTTTCTCATATGTGTTATCCCTAACCCTAGCACTGTATATGATGTATCACATACTGTGCAGTATATGTTATATCAAAAAGGGGCAGGGGTCATGGAGATTATATTGTGATTATTTGATATGATACCAAGGCATTATACTGATCATGGCCATGAAACACACTCAAACAAATGTATGATGTTAAGTTGTCTATCTCGCCTACATTCTTGCTAGATGGGTTCGAGCCGATCCTCGGCTCCGACTCAGCCATCTTCAAAAGCTCGAGACATGCTTACTGGCTCGAGGTCCCCTTATATTCCATGATGCCTGGTGCTAGATACCCAGATCTCATTTGCCACTTCTGCTGCGAGGTTGCTTTTGCTGGCTCAGGTCATATTTTTTGATTTTATTGTTAGCTTATATAAAAATTTGTATTGTAGTTAGTGTTTTAGAATAGTTATAGTAGTTCTAGTAGTCTAGTTATCAAGGGCGCCCGCAGGCAGGTGCAAGGGGGTGCACTTACACCCCCCCCGGAATCGGCTAGATAATTTCAAAGAAAGTTTTTTTTTTTTTTTTTTTTACGTGCGTTCTTCTTTAAGAAGAAAGAAGTCCTAACAGGACAGTCGCAGGTGTGCTGACATCATTGTCACTAAGTTTGTGAGCAGGAACTCACACAGACGGGTTTACAAGCAGCCAGGACCTGAAACGGAAACTCACACAGACAGGTTTACAAGCGAAACAGAATAGCACGCGGGAGTAAACGGACGGAAGATGTGGGACACTTTCAGGTAGAGGTGTGTGTGTGTGTGTGTGTGTGTGTGTGTGTGTGTGTGTGTGTGTGTGTGTGTGTGTGTGTGTGTGTGTGTGTGTGCGTGTGTGAAATGCCCCAGGTGTACATGGTGGTGGGTAGAGAATAAGGCTTGAACCCTGTACCTTGGGCCCAACTGGCAAGAGCCTGAATTCCCTACCCACCACCATTTGTAAAAATGTTGCAGGATTTTCCTTCATACTTTTTCTGTTCCTCATAAAATCTGTGGTTTCTGCATTTGTGTCCTTGTTGCCTGACAGCTACATGTTCTCTGGTTTTATTCTTGGCTGTCTGGAGTGTTTCTCCCTGGGCCTCTGCTAAAAATTAGCTTTTTTTTTTTTTCAAAGTCAGACTTTCCTGGTTAACAAAAGTTAAAAAAAATAGACACACTTCAATATCAGACTTCATATTCTTCAGAAAGTGCATGGTAACAAAAGCTTTTATTCTAGCAATTTTCTAAGTGTACAAGATGGATATTTGAAATGTATCCCTGTGTTTGGGACTGTATTCCCCCCATTATTGGCTTCGTCCAGGTTTTGTGCTAGGGTTGAGAGTTATGGTAAGAACTGAATTCACTGAATATGTTTGGGGGCTGTATTCACCCAGTATTGGCTTTGTTTAGGTAGTGTTTGGGACTGTATTTCCCCCATTATTGGCTTCATCCAGGTTTTGTGCTAGGGTTGAGAGTTATGGTAAGAACTGAATTCACTGAATATGTTTGGGGGCTGTATTCACCCAGTATTGGCTTTGTTCGGGTATTTATTGGCTTCATCCAGGTTTTTTGCTAATGTTGAGAGCTATGGTAAGAACTGATTTCACTGAATATGTTTGGGGGCTATATTCTCCCATTACTGGCTTTGTCCGGGTGTTATTTGCTAAGTGGTTGAGAGCTATGGTGAGAACTGAATTCACTGAATGTTTGGTGGTTGTAGTCACCCATTATTGGCTTTGTTCAGGTATTTTGTGCTAAGAGGTTGACAGCTGTGCTATGGTGAGAACTGAACTCACTAAATGGTAGCTATTTAAGTTTCAGTCTTCCTCTTTCGCAAAACAGTTGATTTGGCGTAGTGGTATGTTGCTCTGACTGTTTTGCACGGGGTCCCCTGGGTTCAAGACGTGGCAGTGAAATGTATGGTGGTAACGCAGCATTTTATTCTAGCAACTTTCAAACATTATACAAGCAATGTTTAAAATGTGTCCTTGGTTTTTGGCCTTTTGCCCCAATAAATTTTGGCTTTTCCAGATTTCTTGTGCTGAAAAGTTCAGAGATACAGCTGAGTGTCGAGTAGATTTTACAAGGAGCTGAGAGCTGCAGGGGAGCAAAAGTTTAGTGCTGCTTATGTTTAGTCTGCTTGCATTGTTAATAGCACAACAGATAGTGTACTTGCTTTAGATGCTGAAGGCTGTGGGTTCTACTCCCACAGTAGGTAAATGCATTGCTGATGCTGTATTGTGTTGTAAAGGGGTGGATGCTGCAGTCTTTTGGCAAAGATACCTAGTAACTATGAACCTGTTAACAGTTTGCTATCCATTCCCTATTGCGGTATTACTAGCTTTTCATTTTTTATTGCATGCAACAAAAGCAATTTATTCTTCAAGGGTAACAGGCACTTTATTTGTAGATTAAGCAATGACATATAAAGTGTTTGCTAGCAGCAACCTCTTTATTAGTTACAAATTTTTTCAATGTGGAGTTTACTACTTCAGAGATTGTGTATATTTTTTACTGATACTGGTGGACTTGAGTAGACTTTTATGATGGAAATGTTCTGAATTGGGCAGTTTTGTCATTGGTGGATGCTTTTTGTTTCATTGTTTACTGGAAAAATGTTCAAAACAATAAATTTAAAATGTCCTCTAACAACTGTACTGTATTGTACAAGGAATATAATGTAATATGGTCAGGAAGGTGTATCAAAGAGCACGTTATGTTCGAGGGGCCTATGATTTTGAAGACAGCCCAGAGTTAATATTTGCCATTGGCAAAATGTATTTTCTCTGAAAGTGGGTTTCAGTGCTGTTTCAATGCATGCGAGTTTCAAGAGCAGAGAAGTTTTAATGTTAGTCTATTTTCATTGTGAGACTGCATTGCTTTAACAGATATGTATTAGGGTTTGTGCTGTAAAATGCAAAATAAAACTTTCAAATGAAATCCTAAATCATCGCACAAGTAAAGCAGTATGCACATTAGCGTTTATGATAAATGGGGCAAAATAACCAAGGAATGGGACATTGGAATGGCTGCAGGGGGGAGGCTCCATTTGACCATGATTTTGTGAGGGGGGGGTAGCAAGCTCAGACAGCCCCGGTTGAACTATACCTCTCAGTTGTCCATATCTTTGCAGAATGAATAGATATTTGCTGCTTATTTTTGGTTTGTTCGTCAAATTTGTGGTTTTCTAGCAAATCATTTAGGAATGAAGCCATTAAATGACAGACATTGAGTTTCAGATGTCATAACCTTCAGAAAAATGCATGCTAATGCAAGACTGTCTTTAAGTTTATACAAGAGCAATTTTTCGTAGTGTTTGTATGTTCCCCAATATATTTGGCCTTGTTCAGATTTCCTGCATTAAGAGGTTGAGAGGTATGTGCAAATCACTTTGTAGATTAGGAATATCCAAACATCTCAATTGTCCCCAATTCTGGCTCAAAATGTTGCTCTCCCCTAATAATCCCTCCTCCAAAATGGCAATTTTGGAAGAAAATGTGGAGGGTTTACAATTATATATAATTGTAATGATCACTTATAGATTACCTTTATTTCAGAAATGCATGTGGATGCTCTTATTTTGTTAGCTGCTTCATGTTAACTGTTAATATTAAAAATGTGTCCCTTTTTTGACAGGTATTTTTGCATCACATTTTAGTCCGTTTTTCATAAAATTGTGTTTTTCTGGCAAATTAGTGGCAAGTCATTAAAGATTGAAGTTAGAAAATAATGGCAGACATTTGAGTTTCAGATTTCATACCCTTCAGAAAATTTGTACTAATGCAAGATCTACCTGTTCTATTTAAGTTTTAAGAGCAATATTTAAAAATTGGCCTTATTTTTGGGCTTGTGTCCCACTTCTAGTTCTATGTATGGCTTTGTCCAGATTTCTTGTTCTGAAGTTGAGAGGTATGAGTGTCAGATCCATCACTGTCAGCCAGAGACATTTCAAATTGTGACATACTTATTGCACCCCGCTCCCCATTGTAGTGGCTCTGGATGTGTCCATGGAAGGCAGGAGCAGTTATGCAGTGTAAGTGTGCAGAGTATTCCCCCATCCAAAGTAGATCACAAATACGACCGTGGCTTTTCATCTGTCCTTGATTTTGCAAAATGTTCTGGTTTTCTATCAGATTTTTGTACTGTTGATTTATGCTTCTTATTCAGGAACTGTATGCTGTCACAGTGCCCTGTTGCTCTGTTTAAGTAGCCATGGTTTAATGAACATCAGGTAAGCTTGTCAGAGATTGTAAGATGCAAGTAAGCTTTAGTAAGCTTGTCGGACATTGTAAGATGCAAGTAAGCTTTAGTAAGTATATTGTTAAAGAATTACCAGCATTGAAAGCCTTTTCGTTGTTGCCATGCAGAGAATATTTACATGACTAGATAATGTATAAGCCTTGGGTATTGAAATGCATATGACAGTATTTTATTTATTTATTTTATTTGCAGTTGGTTTGCCAGGATAGTCCATTGGGCCAAATGAACCCGTTTTCAATGGAGTCCTGGGGAGAAAAGCTCCAAAACTAAGTAGGTTATTAATAGATATACAAATTATACAATTACACAGAAGTTAATCATACAAGAAATAACAATTTGCAAATAATACAACAAAAACTAGAGCAAGTACAATCTAGTGATGAAATTAATAGGTAATACAGACTAAAGGGAAATTTAGCAGAAAAGCACTGAGAAATAAAAACATATTTGGAAGCATTTCATGACAATATTGAGGAATAATAACATATTAGGAAGCAATGCACAAAAGTACTGAGAAGCAATAACGTATTAGGGAAGCAATACTTAGGAAGTGTGGCCTAGTATATTCTTTCCGATTTATTGTAGGAATAATAATATGTATGAGTTAGGGTGGGTAATTAGGAAAGTTGCAGGAGGAAACAGAGGAAGAAAGAAGATGGAGTTTGCAAGTTAGTTATGTGGGGTGGGAGCAAGAGCATTCCCACTGGGATACTAGATGTGAGTGAAGAGATCTTTTAAATATAAAATGGTTGGGGTGGTGCGAATGGAAGGTGGTAGGGAGTTCCAAAGGCATGCAAGGCCATAAGACAGAAGATTTTTGCCTGGGGACGAGTTGTTTATAGACTTCTAATAGATTTTGATTGTTGGACCTTAATACTCTAGCAGGAAGGTGCATTTTAAAGGCTGATGAAAGGGAGGGACAAAGGGAGGGGTTGAAAATGAGCTTATGTGCAAGATTTAGTTGAGTATATGTGAGATAACTGGGTAGCTCTAGCCATTTTAGTTTTTGGAGAGAGGAACAGTGGTGGGTGGAGGACCTGAGGTTGGTGGCAAACTTTGCAATTTTGTTGTAGCAAGAGGAAAGTTGTGTTTTTAGAGAGGTCTGTAGATTAGTTAGGAGTGGAGCTCCGTAGAGAAGGGAGGGGATGAGAAATGAAGTAGAGAGGGTGATTCTGGTAGCAGGTGTAAGGTAATGATTTTGTCGGTAAAGCATACCTAGTTTTTGATGGGTTTTCTTGATATTTAATTGTAGGTGGGAGTTGAATTTGAGCTGGTTATCAATTTGGACCCCAAGTAACTTGGTCTCTGACACCAGTTCCAGGGGTAGATTATTTTGTCTAGAGATGTGGAATGTGTTTATATTGAAAGAAGTTGCCTTAGAGGGGGTGAATAACATTAATTTGGTTTTAAAGGTATTGAGTGCTAGATGATTCCTTTTCATCCATTGCTCAGTTGTTGTAAAAGCATCTTGAGTCAGTTTTAGGAGTGAGGGGATAGAGGTGGCAGCGCAGATAATAGCAGAATCATCGGCATATTGGATGATGTCTGAGAATGGGATAGAGTTGTGGAAATCATTTATAAATATATTGAAGAGAAGGGGACTCAGTATAGAGCCCTGGGGTACCCCAGTAGGAGTATTTAGAAATGAGGAGGTGGCCTTTTTCCATTTGACTGCTTGAGACCTGTTAGATAAGTAGCTGGAGAACCAGTTCAAGGAGGAGGGAGATAGGTTAAGTTTAGTTAGTAGCAGGCTGTGAGAGAGTGTCAAAGGCCTTAGAGAGGTCGAGTAGTAGGGTAGGAACAATTTGGCCAGAGTCGCGGGCTTTATTTACAGTTTCAAGGAAGGAGAGGAGGGCGGTCATAGTGCTATGATGTGGTCTGAATCCATGTGTGGGAGTTAGTAGGTGATTATCTAAGAGATGTGGAAGGAGTTGTAGTTGGATACGCTTTTCTAGGAGTTTAGAGATGGGGACAGAATAGCGATGGGGCGGAAATTAGTAACATTGTTGTTGTTGCCACCTTTATGTAGAGGTATGATAAAGGCCCTTTTCCAGACTTGGGGTACTATACATTCTTGGATAGAGCGGTTGATTAAAATGCTAATAGGGTAAGCGATTGCTTCAGCAGCTTTGCTAAGAAAGTAAGAAGGGATGTTATCAGGAGCATTGGTGCATGGCTTCAGTTTCATAAGGAGTTTCTTTATAGTAGAAGTGGGTATAGGTTTAAATGAGAAAAAAGGAGTGTGAAGAGGGAGAATTAGGGGCAGATGAAGCTGATGAAGTAGTAGGAGTAGGAGGAGTGGAGGGATGGGAGTTAGTAGATGGGAATGAGGAAGTAGTAGCAGTAGGGTAGAGAGATGGTTGGGGATGGTAAGGGAGTTTTGGAGAATGTAGTGGTGTTAGAGAAAGATGAGGTTAATTTGGAAATGGATTCAATGAAAAGAGTTAAATTGGGTAGCCAAGTCTTGGTCAGGAGCGTTTGGGTCTGGGGTAGGGGTATCTGGTTTGCTGGGGTTAAGTAGAGTAGAGATACCTTTCCAAAATTTCTGAGGGTTTGATTTTATTATTGTTTTGAAGTGTGGAAAAGTAGTTTTATCGGTCGAAGATTATGAGCTTTTTTACCTTATTTCGAAGTATTTTATATTCATTGTAATAAAAGGACAGGATTACAATATTTTCAGAAGCTCATTACATTTTATTGCAGACCAGTGTCTTATAGCAGTGTCTGTGTGTTAGTACACTTGTAGTTGGGTGGCTTTAATGGTATATGGAAAATAAGCATTGCTACCTTACTTAAAAGCCAAGCCCTGCAACAACTAGCTCCACACTGAAGTCAAAACACAATAGCTCTGGTGGGTAAATGTACTCTGTAGTAATCAAAAAAGGCAAATGTTTAAAATAACTACAGCTTATGTGCAAACACAATAGGTAGTGATGAAACAATGCTCTGCTAAAAATGCTTTAATGCTTCACATTGCTGAGCTGCAGATCAGTTGTCACTGGCTACCAGGATTTCACCCACTTCAGCTCAAGCACTGTGCCGTTCAGTGCAACCTTCCCAGAACTAATTCAAGTCTGACCAGAATTATTTGGTGTGTGTATAAGAGGGAGGTAGCATACCCCTCAGCTGCCCAGATTTTTGCCCCATATTCCTCCTAAAACGGATTGACGTTGCTAAATGAGACATTTCAGTTTTAGATGTCATGTCATTTAGAAAAATGCATACTAACACAAATCCTGTTACTCTTGCAATTTTCTAAGTTTCTGAGAGCCATATTTATAATCTATCCCTATTTATTTTAGGCTTTGTCCAGATTTCTTGCACTAAGGTTGAGGCCTTGAGGGGTGTGGTATGTTTGTGAGAGAGAGAGAAAGTGGAATGCCGAAGTTAGAGTTAGCAGGTGGAATTTTCAAGTGCATTTTCAAGGAACTGTGAGTTTTAAGGGAAGCTAAGTTCACTGCTGCTCATGCCAAGTCTATTTACAATGTGCAACTGTTTTGTTTAGCAAATGGTATCTCTGTTGTGGTATAAAGTTTTAAAGCTATGTTAGTAGCACCACAAGTAGAATACTTGCATCTTAATGTAAAGGCTTGAGGTTCTATTCCTACAGCATATACATTTGTATGCTGCAGTCCTCAGGATGTCCTCCTTTGGATGAGATGCCTAATAACTATGAACCTGGTTTTCAGCTTGTCATCCATTTTCTATTGCAATATACCAGCTTACCATTTTTTTAATTTAACATAGGCAATTTATTCTTTGACGGCAGCAGGCACTGAATTTGTAGATGAAACACTGAAATGTACAGTTGTTTTCTAGCAACAACATCTTCATTAGTTTCAGATATCTTTAATGTGGAATTATTCAGATTACTTTTACTTCAGCAGAGACACTCAAACAAGTGCTGCTGTATAATACAAGGGATATAATTCAATTATATATTATAATTAATACAATCAGGTAAATCAAATAACTTTTGCATGGCCCTAATGGTATGCAAGGAGCCTATTGCTTGAAAACAGTTCAAAGGTAAATAACCTGCCACTGGCCAGATGCATTTTCTTTGAATGTGGGTTTCAATGCTGTTTCATTGAATGTGAGTTTCAAAAGTAGAGAAGCTTTAATGCCAAGTCTGTTTTCATTGTAAGACTACTGCTTTGTTTAGGTTTAGTAAATGTCTCAGTGTTTGGGCTATAATGTTTGAAATAAAAGTTGTAAATTAAATCCAACTGCCTGTAATCATTGTAGAACTAAAGCATAAAACAGTATGCACACAGATTTGAACAGTGTCTACAGTAAATGGGGAGAAATAGCCAAGTAATGGGACACTGGAATGGCTGTGCAGGCGGGGCTTGGGGTGGGTGGACTTGGGCGGGGCTGTGTTGGCAGGGGGCGGGGTGAGCTATGCGGGTGGGGCTCTGGGTTTGCACCCCCCTGCAAAAAATCCTGCGGGCTCCCTTGCTAGTTATCTATTTGTAATTTAGTCTCCTTCCCCTTGGAAACTCGATTTTTGTTAGAGAGTTTTCCCCTCCCCCTTTTGCTTTCTTCAAGGTAGCCATTTTTAGTTAGAGGCTAATCCTTGTTCTTCAATATTTATATAGTAGTTTTTTATTAGAAATTGTTGTATATCAGTAGGTTTATTTACTATTTTCTTAGATATATAGTGTGTGTGTGTGCTGTTAGGGTGTGGTAACTTGTGTTGAGTGCGTGTGTTTTACTGGTTACCCACTTCCCTTCTGTTGCTTTTTTTCTGCGATTGATATTTCCTTTTACAGGAATGTCTAAAGATACGAAAGTATCTGGATTCAAGAAGTGTGACTCATGCTATCAGAAGATGTCACTGACAGATGGTCACACTTCCTGTGTCTACTGTTTGGGTGCCCTACACCTGCAGGACTCTTGTTTGGTGTGCAAAGCCTTTAGTCCAAGAGTCCTGCAGGAGCATAGGAGTAAGCTAATCCTTAGGGGTTTGCTCAAACCTGAAGGGTCACCAGCTAAGGCCCAGCCAGTGAAACCCTCTAAGCCAACGAAGCTGTCGGCTCCCAGTTCAGAGCAGTCGTCGGGTGTGGCGTCTGCTTCAACTTCGGTTCCGTCTGGAACCGAAGTACCTGTCTCCCAGTTGGCCCCCACTCTGGTGTCGGAACCATCAGGGAGCTGAAAATGCTCTAGATCTCCATCGCTAGAGTCATTACACTCTGCTCCGGGGTCGCCTCTGTTACAATCGGAGCGAAGTCACTGATCCCACTCTTCTCGGTCTTCTAGACTATCTGACCACGATGTGGAGAGAGTGGTGAGCAGGCTTCTAAAATCGCAGGCCCTGGCTAAAATGTTATCCAGCCCCCCTCATCGGGGTTTGGCTCCGCCCATCTCTGCAGTAGTTACTCCTTCAACTCACCCCTTGAGTTCGGAGCCGGAGCTTGTTGGGGTTTGGATCGTGGAATTGTCTGTGCCAATACCTACCCTTTCAATTCTGTCGTCGGCTCCGATCTCTTCCATGGTGCCGTCCTTGGAGGGATCTGGGTGCCGGGACTTCCTCGTCGGCTCCGAGGGGGTGAGTGGAATCAGACCCTTGTCTGACCCCATTCTCCCTCTCGGAGCTTTGGCGCAGGTGAGTTCAGCTCCTACATCAGATACGAAGCCATCTCTCTCGGTGCCGGGAAGGATTCTGGTCTCTTCGGAGCCGGAGCCTTCTCCACTATCAGGAAGGGGAGCCTTCGAGATCATGAGGAGTGTGCTGGCCTCTGAGTCAGCCCCACGATCAGCCTCATCGCCCCCCCCCCACATGGTGCCTGTGTCTGCCTCTGCCCCTCTTCCAGACCCCAAGCATGGGGAACAAGCGCTCCAGGGCACCCCATTGGGTGTATCTTCCTCTTCCGAGGCCTCAACTGATCATTCAGTGGAGCTCCCTGAAAGAGGAAATGCAAGAGGAAGCATGTTGACTCCCCTGAGTCTGTCACTTCAGATGCCGACTTAGAGGATTCAGAAGGGTCCCCAAGATCCCCCTCTGAAGATGTCTCATTCTCAGACATCCTTGAGATACTTAGGCAGAGGGGGAACTGGACTACCCTTAACCCTTCCGAGGATGAGTCGGTATTCCTGGACGCGTTTGGTTCCCGAGCCTCCACCTCCTGGGTGTCTCCGCCTTTCGATCCACTGATGTTGGTGGTGGCTCGGAAGGCGTGGTCAGCCCCAGACACAGTGGAACCAACCCTCGAAGACCCACAAAATTTATTACTGCACCACAGGACAAGCAATTTCTGGCAAAGGGTGTTCCCATTGATGCCATGGTGGTAGCAGCGGCCACAAAAAAGGAGTTGGCTGAAACTTCTTCATCTGTCCATCCCCCTAATAAGGAATCTAGGACGATGGACAGATATGGGAAGCAGATGTTTACCTTCTCCATGAGGTCACTGAACTACTTGTGCCCCTTTACCCGCCTTCAAAGGGATCTCCTTAAAGAGCTAGGAGATACCCTTCAAGATCCATCAGCTGCGGGAGCCCAGGATAAGGTTGCCTCCCAGCTGGCGACTCTTAATTTGGTAGTAAACTCCTCCATGTGGCTCATCTCTTATGCAGCCAATGGTGCAAGTAGGGCCGCAGGCACAGGCGTGGCCTTGAGGAGGCATGCTTGGATGCGGTTATGTAACTTTGCGGAACCCTTCAGGGCGTCTTTCACCAACACCCCCTTTGATGTTTCTGCTCTTTTTGGATCACAGGTGAAGGATACCCTTACCAGGTGTGAGCAGGAAGGCAAGACTCTCTCTGCTGTGGGAGTCCGTTTTTCCACTCCTTCTAGACCGTATCCCAAAGGTCAGAAGAGTGGGAAGATGTGGTTCCGGAAACCCCAGGGAGCTGTGCCTGACACACGTGGTGAGTTCCCCTCCAGGGGCAGAGGAGGGAACAACAATAGACACCATCCTCGGGGCAGAGGGGGTCCGCAAAATCAGGGCAACAGAGAATCTTTCTCTGACAAGCCCTTCCAGCATCCCTGAGGTGCTGCCTGGCTGTCCACCTTCGGAGGCAGTCGGGGGAAGATTATCACTGTACCCAAAAGCCTGGCAAAGTATAACACAAGACAAATGGGTACTGTCTATCATATCCGAAGGCTACAAAATCCCCTTCTTTTGCACCCCCTACATTCCCAACAAATCCCTTCCAGATGTTCCACCCAATCTAAGGGATCAAGCAGTTCAAGAAATGTCAAAACTGCTAAGAAAAAGAGTCATCCAGCCAGTCCCAGCAGACCAGCAAGGATCAGGAATTTACTCAAGGTTCTTTTTGGTACCAAAAAAGCCAGGGGACTAGAGACTCATTCTGGATCTCAGCAGACTAAACAGGTCTGTTCAAAGAATGAAGTTCCAGATTGTCACGCTACAGTCCATTTTACCCTTTCTGGGTCAGGACAATTGGATGGGCTCCATAGATCTTCAGGATGCGTACTATGATATCAAAATGGACAGACACTCCAGAAGATTCCTCCACTTCCGGCTGGGAGCCAGTCATTATCAGTTCAGAGCTCTGCCCTTTGGCCTCACCACAGCCCCCAGGGTGTTCACCAAATGTTTGGCAGTAGTTACCACTCACCTGAGACAGCAAGGATTTCAGGTGTTTTGATATCTAGATGACTGGCTCCTTACTGCTACCACCAGACATCACCTGCTGCGAGCCAGAGACTACACCATCCAAACTTGCTCCAAACTAGGTATCACAATAAATTTCAAAAAGTCTGCATTGTCACCTTGTCAATCTATTACCTTTATAGGCACAAACTTAAATACAAAGGACATGTCAGCGAGACTTCCATTAGACAGAGTGTTAGACATTCGCCGACATGTGCAGGTCTTATTAGGAAGCAAAAAAATTCAGGCCAGATTCGTCCTAAAAACCTTGGGTTTCATGGCAGCGGCTATCATACTAGTCCCCCTTGCTCGTTTTCATATGAGGATTCTTCAGTGGATGCTGTTCACCCAATGGTCTTTCCAGCAACTTCCAATGTCTCACATGATAATGATCACACAGACATGCAAAAACCAACTTGCTTGGTGGATGGTTTCCCCGTCAGTACCCCAGGGCAGACCATTTGCTCTTCCTCCTCCAGTGGCTACGGTGACCATGGATGCCTCCCTGATCGGGTGAGGGAGGGCATTTTCAGGGCAGAACAGTCCAAGGCACCTGGCAGCCTCACGAGTACCATCTGCATATCAATGTCTTGGAGATGAGGGCCGTGCTTTTGGCGTTGCAAGCTCTTCAGAACTCTCTTTCCACTGGGACCATTGCAATTCAAACAGACAATATGTCGGTAGTGTGGTACATCAACAAGCAGGGCGGAACCAGGTCCTACTCCCTATGTCAAGAAGCACTCAGACTCTGGCAGTGGGCGATCTCTTCCCAATGGTTTCTGATAGCAGCGCACATCCTTGGGAAGTCCAGCGTTATAGCGGACAGGCTGAGCAGAGCAATTCTCATGCCTCACGAGTGATCTCTCAATCAGACAGTGGCGGACCAAATCTTCCGCAAATGGGGTCAGCCTTGCTGCGACCTTTTTGCCACCCCCTTCAACAGCAAGTGCAACAATTTCTTCTCTCTCCTCCCTCTTCCCGGACACTCCCCCAGAGATGCTCTAGTTCACAATTGGCCTCAGGGACTTCTTTATGCATTCCCTCCATTTCCCCTGATTCCCAAACTAATACAGAAAGCTACCACATTGGGATGCAAGATGATCCTCATTGCCCCTTACTGGCCTCGACAAATTTGGTTCCCATTCCTGCATCATCACCTTCTGGAGCAGCCCTGGACCCTGGACCCAGTTCCAGACCTCCTGATCCATCAATCGGGTGGGCTGCACCAATCTCTTCAATCTTTCCAGCTCACTGCTTGGTTGCTCCACTTCCAACCTTAGCCAGGCTTCCGAACATCTCCCACTCGGTGTGTGAAATCATCTTATCATCACATGTCTACCACTAGAAAGACTTATGCTAGTAAGTGGAAATGTTTCTCTTTCTGGGCAGAGGCTAGAAATATAGATCCCTTTTCAGCCCCTGTGCACCATATTTTGGATTTTTTAGCGGAACGTTTTCATGCTGGATCTTCTTCTGCCACGATTAGAGTTCAATTAGCTGCAATTTCAAACTTTCATACAGGTCTATCGGATACTAGTATTATGTCCCATAAGCTTTGCAAAGCTTTTCTCAAAGGCGCTACTTTACTCAGGCCCCCAGTGAGAGATTCTCAATCTCCGTGGGATCTAAATTTGATTTTAGCTTCCCTGATATTGCCTCCCCTTTGAACCTGCAGCTTCTTGTTCTTTGAAGTTTCTTTCTTGGAAAACCCTTCTTCTGGTTGCAATTACTTCAGCCAGAAGAGTTTCTGAGCTTCAGGCTCTTTGTGTTCGCCCTCCTTATCTAGTTTTCCACAATGATAGAGTTTCTCTCAGGACTAATCCTTCCTTCCTTCCAAAGGTTTCTTCTGACAATAATTTGAATCAGTCTATTGATCTCCCTGTGTTTTTTCCAAATTATTCCAACAAGGCAGAGTACAAATTGCATCAGTTGGATGTTCATAGACAGTTACGTTTTACTTGCATAGAACTAAGCAAATCAGAAAATCAGACCAACTGTTCCTGTCCTATGCTGAGGGTAAACAAGGTCTACCTGTGTCGAAAGTAACCTCATCTAGGTGGTTGACATATATTATTACATTGATATATCAGCTAAGGAATAAAGAGCTTCCTGCTAAACCATACGTTCACTCCACTAGAGCTCTAGCTACTTCAGTGGCTTTTCAGGCAAGATTGCCAATGGAAACTATTTGTGTGGCAGCTACATGGGCCAATCCTCATACCTTCATTTCACATTATAAGCTGGACGTGGCCTCCAGGAGCAGAGCTGATTTTGGTTCCTCTGTTCTGAAGAGTCTGTTCCAATGAGCCACCCAAGATTGAGGTGCTAGGGACACTGTCCCAACCAGCAAGAATGAAGGCGAGATAGACAACTTAACATTAAGAAGTTATGTACCTACCGTAACGTTCCATGTTAGTTGTCTTCTTCTCGCCTTCTTTCTTGCATCCCACCCTCCATCCCCCTATCCTAGTAGACTGAGAAGAGTTCCTTATGTTTTTTTTTCACTGGCTGAGTCTTCTCTGGCTATTCCTTCTGACTAGTAGTCTCTCCAGTAGGATTTATGCATTCTAGGATAGGATTCCTGTATTATTATGTCTGCAGTTAGACTTACCAAACGAGATCTGGGTATCTAGCACCAGGCATCATGGGATATAGGGGGGGCCTCAAGCCAGTAAGCAGCTCTCGAGCTTTTGAAGATGGCCGAGTTGGAGCCGAAGATCAGCTCCAAACCCAACCAGCAAGAAAAAAGGGAGAAGAAGACAACTAACATGGAATGTTATAGTAGGTACATAACTTCTATTTCCTTCTATGCACAGATTTACCACAGCAAGCATTTACAGGAATTTAAATGTCAGTTAAATTTGTGCTTGTGGGGGCGTGCATATGTTATACTGTTTTTAATGTAAATATGCGTCTGTAGTACAGATTTGTTTCTGTTTACTCTTTTAGTGACACCAATGAAGTAGACATTCCACCAAACACTCGAGTGGGCACAAAACGCTACATGGCGCCAGAGGTACTGGAGGAGAGTCTGAACCGGAATCATTTTCAGTCATATATTTTGGCAGATATGTACAGCTTTGGCCTAATCCTCTGGGAGATTGCACGGAGATGTGTGTCAGGAGGTAAAAAGCAAGAAACATTAAATAGATCTTTTTAATTATTTTACAAAATATTAATGTCAGCCTTGCTCTGACAATAATCTGCAGTTTTACAAAATAGAATCCCTATTCTTTTTGCCATGTGTGCCAAAGAGGTCCAGCAAAGATATAAATACATTCATCAAATTCAACAATGACATTTTTGATTTAATCATTGTGTGTTTGTGTGTGTGTGTGTGTATGGTTGTGTTTGTGTGTGTGTGTGTGTGAGTGTGTGTGTGTGTGTGTGTGTGTGTGTGTGTGTGTGTGTGTGTGTGTGTGTGTGTGCGTGCGTGTGTGTATTTTCTGTGTCTTCATAAGGATGCCTTAAAGTAACATTATTAGGAATTCAAAAAATATTTAAAGGATGATTCCACCAAAATATCAAATTTTACTTTTCAAAAATTGTTTTTCTTTCCCTTTAAGTCTGAGAGGGTAACATAAAGATGAAACATAATTTAATAATTTTTCCATTTGTTTTTATGCTGAACTTGTTGCTGTTTGGCTTTTTACAAAATTTCATCTCTTTAAAAAATCTCTAGATACTTGGGTAAGTTCTGTGGCCTTTACTTTTGTAATGGAGTCTGTGTTATAATTTGGCCCTAATGTAGTTTTGTCTAAACTGTTGAATTATATTTGTCTCATTATCTGTAAAGCAAGACTGGGTGGCCACGGTTGTGCAGCGGTTAGCATTGCCACCTCACAGCAAGAGGTTCGCCGGTTCAATTCTCGGCTGGGGTGCCTTCTGTGGAGTCTGCATGTCCTCCCTGTCGTCGTGTGGGTTTCCTCCGGGTGCTCCGGTTTTCTCCCAAAGACATGCTGTAGGTGGATTGGACACTCTAAATTGGTCTTAGGTGTGAGTGTGTGCGTGTGTGTGTGTGCCTTCTGTGGAAGGTTGGGTGTTGGGCTGGCATCTCGACACTGTAAAACTCCACTGCTAATCATGAGCAGACAGGTGATCCACTGTGGTGACCCCTAACCAGGAAAAAGCCGAAAGAAGAAGATCTGTAAAGCAAGACTGATGTATCTCAAACAAGTATTACCACGACAAAACATAGCACAAAAGAGTTAATACACATTTAAATACCTAAATTTAAGTATCAGCCACTTATAACCAGCATCACACCTTAAATAAATAATGTGGCCTGGGGGCACACTGTTGAATTAAAAAAAAAAAAATTGAAAAAAATCAAATTTTTCATATTAGTTTTCTAGTATGAATGAATAAGACTATTTGATCCACATGTCATGTTTCTTTCTCATCAAATATTAGTTGTGCTTTTATTTACTCAAGATGGAGAAGAGTCAAATAGAAGACAAAGCTTATATTACTCCTAGTTTTATATCAGCATTTGATTTTTGAAATGTCTTCATATGCTAATTTCTGTAATATAATAATGTAATTTCTGCTGTATAATAGATGGCTGCTAATAAAAATCCATGGAAGCAAAATGATTCAAATAGAGCAATGCTGATAGTTGAAATTACAAAATTCTCACTGCAAGCTAGTGTAGGGAAGGCTCACAATAAAGATCCTTTTAATCAACAGGCACTATTTGATGGTTGGCTGTAAAATAAAATCATATAAGGTGATAGACCTCCGTTATGTCATTTTGGGACATAGCAAATTAGAAGATAGTAACAGCCAATTACAGTGATTGAGAGACAGTAGTAATGCATAAAATATGAAGATAATATGAAGAGATTAGAAACAGCCAATTACAGTGATTCAGAGACAGTAGTAATGCATAAAAGATGAAGATAATATGAAGAGATTAGTAACAGCCAATTGCAGTGATTCAGAGACAGTACTAATGCATAAAAGATGAAGATAATATGAAGAGATTAGTAACAGCCAATTACAGTGATTCAGAGACAGTAGTAATGCATAAAAGGTGAAGATAATATGAAGAGATTAGTAACAGCCAATTACAGTGATTCAGAGACAGTAGTAATGCATAAAAAATGATGATAATATGAAGAGATTAGTAACAGCCAATTACAGTGATTCAGAGACAGTAGTAATGCATAAAAGATGAAGATAATATGAAGAGATTAGTAACAGCCAATTACACTGATTCAGAGACAGTAGTAATGCATAAAAGATGAAGATAATATGAAGAGATTAGTAACAGCCAATTACAGTGATTCAGAGACAGTAGTAATGCATAAAAGATGAAGATAATATGGAGAGATTAGTAACAGCCAATTACAGTGATTCAGAGACAGTAGTAATGCATAAAAGATGAAGATAATATGAAGAGATTAGTAACAGCCAATTACAGTGATTCAGAGACAGTAGTAATGCATAAAAGATGAAGATAATATGGAGAGA
Organism: Protopterus annectens; assembly: GCF_019279795.1. Classification (NCBI taxonomy): domain Eukaryota; kingdom Metazoa; phylum Chordata; order Ceratodontiformes; family Protopteridae; genus Protopterus; species Protopterus annectens. The sequence continues at coordinate 1,014,224,257 of NC_056728.1, forward strand.
TTAGTAACAGCCAATTACAGTGATTCAGAGACAGTAGTAATGCATAAAAGATGAAGATAATATGAAGAGATTAGTAACAGCCAATTACAGTGATTCAGAAACAGTAGTAATGCATAAAAGATGAAGATAATATGAAGAGATTAGTAACAGCCAATTACAGTGATTCAGAGACAGTAGTAATGCATAAAAGATGAAGATAATATGGAGAGATCAGTAATTCAGAGACAGTAGTAATGCATAAAAGATGAAGATAATATGGAGAGATTAGTAACAGCCAATTACAGTGATTCAGAGACAGTAGTAATGCATAAAAGATGAAGATAATATGAAAAGATTAGTAACAGCCAATTACAGTGATTCAGAGACAGTAGTAATGTATAAAAGATGAAGATAATATGAAGAGATTAGTAACAGCCAATTACAGTGATTCAGAGACAGTAGTAATGCATAAAAGATGAAGATAATATGAAGAGATTAGTAACAGCCAATTACAGTGATTCAGAGACAGTAGTAATGCATAAAAGATGAAGATAATATGGAGAGATTAGTAACAGCCAATTACAGTGATTCAGAGACAGTAGTAATGCATAAAAGATGAAGATAATATGAAGAGATTAGTAACAGCCAATTACATTGATTCAGAGACAGTAGTAATGCATAAAAGATGAAGATAATATGAAGAGATTAGTAACAGCCAATTACAGTGATTCAGAGACAGTAGTAATGCATAAAAGATGAAGATAATATGAAGAGATTAGTAACAGCCAATTACAGTGATTCAGAGACAGTAGTAATGCATAAAAGATGAAGATAATATGAAGAGATTAGTAACAGCCAATTACAGTGATTCAGAGACAGTAGTAATGCATAAAAGATGAAGATAATATGAAGAGATTAGTAACAGCCAATTACAGTGATTCAGAGACAGTAGTAATGCATAAAAGATGAATATAATATGGAGAGATTAGTAACAGCCAATTACAGTGATTCAGAGACAGTAGTAATGCATAAAAGATGAAGATAATATGAAGAGATTAGTAACAGCCAATTACAGTGATTCAGAGACAGTAGTAATGCATAAAAGATGAAGATAATATGAAGAGATTAGTAACAGCCAATTACAGTGATTCAGAGACAGTAGTAATGAATAAAAGATGAAGATAATATGGAGAGATATTTTTTTCAGTTTCAAGGTGTGGCCATCCTTTAGCTGCCTCTTCTTTTTCTGTACATATTTATGCAATTAGGCTAGCAGCCTAAACCTTTAACAATGTCATATAGTTATGAATCTCCATGTACTTCACAGATTAATCTGTTTATATCACAGTAGGTTGCTGCCTTATTGCCTCATTTATTAGCAGCGACAGCAGTCAGACATCGATTCAATTAATTATTCCAGCAAATGCTTTTTTCCGAGAATGGTAAAGCAAACACAGGTATGAACTATATTACCTCTGTTGTTTTTCAGATTATGTCCATCAACAACATCTTCCGTTGATGGTCTTCAACTGTTTGCCTCCCTTTTTTACCCTTCTTCTCAGTAATTCTACTCTAATAATAATAGTAATAATAATAATAACATCACCAGTGTACATATATTACTCATTCCAGTTCGTGCGTACAGTTTAGCTGTAGGGGAAAAGGCCTTCACAAAAAAAATCACACCAGCTTGTTGGAAAGACATATCACAAGATTTTAGAAAATCAAAAATCTTTTTACTGTTTAAAAAACAACCCAAGGACCAGCCCAAAGATCAACATGAATATTAGTTCATTCATCATGGCTAAATCATCTAGATATCAGCATTTTATTAAAATGTTGTAAATACTGCTGTAATAACTAAAGCTCTATAGCTCTGCAATTGTATATGCTTTTTCCTTGAAAGTTGTTGCACATCAAATACTGCTATCCTTTCTATTCTACCTTCAGCTGTATATCCACTGTGTAATGTATCTCTTCTTACAAGTATTGGTAACTTATGTTTCAGATCATGACTGAAAACATTCTACACACCATCGACCTTCCTCGCTAGCTAATATCAGTAAATACAAATGTATACTTCCACACTGATAAAGTAAGCATTGTCATTTTTAACATACATTATGACTCCATTCTGAAGCATCCAGAAAGACCAAATCTGCAATATAAAGTCTTAAATCACACAGATTACAAATACTATTAAGGAAATTAATTTAACATGGCACAATAAGACTTTCTTTTATTCTCCATATTACATACATGTAATATATATTTGAATATAATTGAAACAGTTTCATATAAAAGGTGTCTAGTGTCACTTTATGTATGAGTGCAAGTAATTTAAAACTGGTACACTGATGATGAATATTAGGGTTTACTTGAATCACTAAACATTATGAAAAAGTGCTTTTAAGTTCTTTAATATGAAACTATTGCATCTAAAATATATAATTAGTCCATACTATTATATTTGATAAAGAATACTTTGCTTTTTTAGTCAAATAATCCTGCAGTCTGTGTAGCATATCCACATGTTTTAATCATCAAGTCACTTCAGCCACCTATAGATCCCCAGGCCACCAGTTTCCCATAATTCTTTGAGCCAGAATGTAATCCCATAACTTGCATACCTCATCCACCTCTTCCCGTCTCATTTGTTTCTGTTCCCCCATCACATTCATATGTTTACTTAGCGATATTTTTCTGTACTTATTACTATCTGTTGTACAGCATAAAGGCACTGTAAGATCGGTTACCCTGTGAATTGTCTTTTTTGTAGGTGTTATGTTTTTGTCACACAAATCTTGAATGAGGGTTTATAAATGAATGGAAGACTGAGTTAAACAACTGTTTTCAAAACCATGCATTACTTCAAAAAGTGAAGTCAGAATACAAAACATAAAGGAAGTGAAGCCTCTGTGAAGAAGGCAGTGCAGTTAAAACAGTAGAGGGCAAACATTCAAAATTAATATCCTTACAGAGGATATTGTCACTAAATTTCTAAATAATAAAGTTTCTGCAAATGTGAATTTAGCATGTTAGCCTACCTTCTGTTTTCCTCCAGGCAAAAGAAATTCCAGTATGCATGAGAATCGTTACCTGTTCCAAGTAACAGCCGCTGAATTCCACTGATTAAAGTTAGTGTTATAAATTATGTTAGTAATCAAAAAAGTAATATGTGTGTTATTTAGACAAAAGTGAGGAGATCTGACCAGTTTTCTAGTTTAATATACTTCTGTGGTAAATTATCACTACACTTCTCATAATTAGCAACTTCTTCAAAAGTTCACATTAGCTTTTCACCCTCTAATTTGTTATCTTTCTAAGTACAGAAAACCAGGCAACATGTGTATTAACTTAAATATGAACAAACCACTGTAATGAGACTAGTAGGATGTAAGACCCTATTTTGTTTATGCAAGCACTCCCTGTACAATCATGTTTATGCAGGCAGTTGCTGTACAATCATGTTTATGCAAACACTCACGGTACAGTCATGTTTATGTAGGCAGTCCCTGTACAACTATGTTTATGCAGGCAGTCCCTGCACAATCATGTTTATGCAGGCAGTCCCTGTACAATCATGTTTATGCAAACACTCATGGTACAATCATGTTTATGCAGGCAGTCCCTGTACAATCATGTTTATGAAGTCACTCCCTGTACAATCATGTTTATGCAGGCAGTTGCTGTACAATCATGTTTATGCAGGCAGTCCCTGTACAATCATGTTTATGCAGGCAGTCCCTGTACAATCATGTTTATGCAAACACTCACTGTACAATCATGTTTATGCAGGCAGTCCCTGTACAATCATGTTTATGAAGGCACTCCCTGTACAATCATGTTTATGCAGGCAGTTGCTGTACAATCATGTTTATGCAGGCAGTCCCTGTACAATCATGTTTATGCAGGCAGTCCCTGTACAATCATGTTTATGCAGGCAGTCCCTCTACAGTCCATCCTGCCATTCTTTACCTATTCCTACAGCTGCTGACTAACATGCTATAATATTCTCCAGCAGACTGATCTAGAGCCTGACCAGCATTTCTGTGACATATGCCCTTTTCCATCAAACAAGTCTTTCCCTTTCCATGTTTCACATTCCGTGTCTCTAATGCTCATTCTTTTTCTTGTTATCTTATCTTCCTCCCCCAATATGGTGACAGTAATATGAGTCCACATAATATTATTCTCCCCATCTCATTTGTATTCTCCATCGAATGTGCATGGCATAAACCTTCTGTATTCTATCACCATTATTATAGTGGACACCCCTGACACTGCCTCCAATGTGGTGAAGTCCATTTCTTTGTAGTGACTTTTGCCATTATTTTGGGTGTGACATTGTCAGTGCACCGCCCATAAAACAATTACATCAGCATTGTGTCTACACCCTCTGCATGCAGACTAGCATACTACTTGCACTACTAAGATCATGAATGACATATGGTCCCAGATAATTTTCTCCTTATATTCTTCTGTGTTATTGACATATGTATGTACAATAAGAAAGAAAGAAAAGCTAACAAGAAAAACACGTTTACACATAATTAAACTTTCCTTTTTAATTATCTAGTTTTAAAAACTGAAGAAAAATGGGTTTAGAACATGGCAGGAAGACATTTTTCCTAGCAATCATTATGTATTTGTAATCAAAAATGTATCTAGTCTTAAGTGTTTTAGAACTACTGTCTTTATTCCACTTCAGATGTTCTGTTTTTTTTTTTTTTTACCTGTTGAAATTTCATTTACAATGTGTGTGATATAATTGCAGAGTTCAAATGCTTATACAGATATAACCATTTGTAATTTTAAGGCACAGACCAGGGGAAGTTGGTTCAGCTAATGCCCAAGCATATTGAAAAAGTTCCACATCTGAATATTATATTATTTGTTTTCAGTATGTCTCAACTTTCCCTTTTCAGTACTTCTTACCATATTGGACTTTGCAGAAATATCCCCATACAGTCATCCTCTTACTGCTAATGTTTACCTAGTTATTTATTTAGTATTTCAAAACCAGACAGATTGGTCCAGAGATACTTTTCATCTACAACCAAAAAGCAAAAACACCAATAATAATATTTAGAGATTTACAATTCACATAGGTAGTAATACACTTTCATACTTTTACAGTCCGAGCTAAACATACATTGAAATTACTTTAGATTATGTATTGCTACAGTTCAAATGTTGAAATGAAATATGTTTGAAATACTAACATAAATTACCAAGGTGAGTACAGAATACAAGTAAGTAAAGTGCATAGTCTCCGAAAAGTTCAATTAAATAGGAAATCTAAGGTAGAAATTTAAAGTTATGTGGTACATATATATTGTGCAAATCTGTGCATTAGTGATGCTTATATTTTCCTGTTTGTTATATTCTTTATACCTGTAGCAATGACACACATTCTGCTCTTTGTTGTAGTATTATATTTGTAATAATGTTTATATTATGTTTGTTTTGTTTACTTTATTTACATAACTGGCCCAGGTTGTACATGAAAAAGGTCTTTGGAGCAGTTCTTTTAACCCATAAGAAAAATAAAACAAAAATAAGTAAAACGCATGAATAAATAAATAAATAACTGGACAGCTCTTATGCACATGCATCTCCATTTACTGACGTGTATATTTCATATGGACCATTTAAACTGCATATGTAGATTCTTTACAAAGTTTTAAATTATATGATCACTATGCTATATAAATCACTCATTTATTATGCCATTCCAATGTAGTTTCAGGTGTACCCATTTAAATGTATACATCTTACAAGGTAGTTCCCTTTAATCCAGCCACTTTATTACTATTCAGAAAACTCGCATCTCTTCAATCCTCCTTTCTACTGGTTTTACTTGTTTTGAAAAGGTGCCAAGTAAAATAAATCTCCTACTAGTCTGTTCAGCATGAAGGCTTCTGTGAGCAGGCTGCTCTTGAATCATGTACTTCACAAAATTACAAAGTTTAATTCATCTCAGTGTCTGGGAAATTATTAACCCTTGCCCAGGCCACCTACCTCATTTCAACAGAAGCCCTTTTCAGTTGCTCAAGACTGCTCCTTTTTAAACTATATTTATGCCCAGTGACATAGTTTGACATTTAGCATTATTATTAAAGGACTTGATATACATAAAAAAATGAATAAATAAATACAGTTTAAAAACTTACTTTATATTGCATTGTTGCAATATCTTAACAAGTGCCAACAGTTGTTCTACTACAAATATATTTGTTAACCCATCACAGAAGCAAAACCTCACATCAGCTACATACTCTAGGGATTAGAAAAGCATGCTGTGAAAGTGACACATATTACATGCTCATTGCATATAAATGGTGTTACAAAAAAAACAGGGATAGGTCATAGGCTAGTTACACAAAATTCAGGACGTATTATCTCACACACACATTTGGTAAGATCTGTATTTGTGCCATGAAACCTTGAAACACTTAAAGCACACACTTGGCTGAGATTGGTAGATGGCACTGCACTCCATAATGTGAGCTAATATCACAAGGTTGTGAATGTTGTACTGCCTCTGCATTCAGCAGTCAAATACCTTTTACAGCTGTGGTGCATCTATACCTGCCAGATTGCAGTTTTCCTGAAGTGCAGTTCCCCAAAACTTCACTGCCTATAATTGTGTTTTGCTCTCTCTCCCCTGGCTAGTACAGCCTTGGAGTTGGTCATGTAAGTAAGAGTTCTATAGTTGCCCCCTCAAGTGGGATTCAGGGGCTTTACCTCAAAATAACAAGTGTTAGTTTCCAGAAATTCTAAATTCAGGAAACTAGACTTTGATAGATTTGCATCCCAAGAAATTTAGACGATCCACCGATAGTACACAGGTTGTAAAATGTATACCGGTCAGTACCTGTGCTATATATGCAAGGCTGGCCATTTTGCACAATGCATCATTTTAGCTAGGCAGTGTTGTTATAGCTGTAACCTGTCTAACAGAGTAAAAACTCTTTTCTTCAAAGATTGATCTTGTGAGCCCAGTAGGTATAAGAATACATCTGTTTCTACCAGCAGATAATCTGGGTTTTGATATTAATTTGTTTTGTTACCACCTGAGACTGTATGGCAGAATGTTCTCAAGTGATATACAGAGTTTCATATTAGTGACATTAGATGAGTAATATAGCTCTGATAAATAGACAAAGATTGTTCCATTACAGTAATTCCTGCTTGATATTTTGTTTGATGCTATTGAAATGTTTTATTTTATCTTTAAATCAATTATAGGGGAACATGTTTTCACATACTTTCAACAACTACATGGAATCATCTTCTACGAGAAAAAAAATTACAAAATGCTCTTGGTAGCTTCAAAAATATGCTTAAAAATCTTCTAGAGGAGTTCATATGTTGTTGTTTTAGAGACACTATATAGCTTGTTGTACAAAAACCACTAGTTCTTATTAACTGTATCTAGGACCTTAATGATAACTTAAATGTAAAAAAAAAATTCTGTATAGTTAAAAAATTTATGTAATTATTTAATGCTACTGTTGCATGTCTGTGCATTAACATAATATTTGTAATACTTGTATAATATGTGTTGTTCAAATGACAATTCTATAACTTCATGCCTGTTTTTCAAGTTTACTTTTCATTACCTATATAGTTTTATCTTATCGGATGGCTTTCCTGTATGTACTATGATCTAAATTTCATTGCATTCCACTTGATGGAGATTTGAGCATGAGAGGTGGGTTTTAGATATTGCGGTGTATTTTGTATAGTTTTGGGCAAGTGTTTACTTACCCTTGCGAAAACTACATGACTCGCAATTTTCATTTTCGTTATTTTCATCTCGAGAAAGTAATGTTTGACATTATGAGTTTTTGGTAATATATATATATCATTGATTCTGTTTCATTAACTGTGAATGAACACTGATTGACAAAAAACATATAAAAAAAGTTCTTCAGCAATTATAATCATCTAAGCAAAAGAACCTAAACCAAGTGATTGCAAGTGTAAATAAATGCATTACATTTACAATCACAGAAAATTACTCAAAACTCTGCCTTTACATGGGGGACATCATACAACACACCATGTACAGACTGTGCATCACACCCGTGGGCATTAAATAAAGTAACCCCATGGTTGCATGAAGCAGGTAAAGAGGAAAGTCTTGAATTATATTATAGTCAAACTGCTTAAGTTCAGCTGTAAAATCATTTGATCACTTTCACCACTGACATAACATTACCAAAAACAAGATTAAAGCACGTATGCCATGACCAAATCAATGGCACCTATGTGTGTGTGTGTGTTTAGGTAAACACACTAATTATAAAACAAATGTGAAAGAACTTAACTGATGGCCCATTTCCTAAGTGCAATAATGCACTCCATGGTAGGTGCTAGTAGAAAATAATGGACTTATCCCTGGAGGCGAGGCCCTCTGCCTGTGATGTCGGGCCTTGCAGCATACAAGGGCACTCAGGTATTTCTCTGTAACACCTACTCTGTCAGGCATTGTTGATTGCCTATAGTATTGACATAAAGAATGCTAGTGCACTAACCATCATCGTTGTAAAGAAGACTTTTTAATGAAAACATGGCTGTTTGCATTTTTCTAATAGTTTCTTTTTTCTGATCAAATGATGTTTACATTTGTTTAACTTATGCTTTTAAATTAATCTTTAGGAAAATACTCTGGAATGTAAGCATGTGTGTAGGATGCTAGAGGAGTGACATTCTCCAGATCAGAGGAGTCTGGCAGTTAAAATGATGTCAATATAAGAAGCCGCTTCATCTAGTCGAGGGTTGATTCCCTGTTTCTATTTCTCTGTAGTATAACTGTGAGACTGAGGAGGTCATTTAACCAGACAGTGTCCTGGAGCAGTTGGGAAATTGTTTTAGACTTTTCATAAGTGTCATGGGCCATATTCCTAGTAACTACCTATGAACCTATATGTTACTGAGTTAAATGTCAGAACAAGTAGGCTATCCTGTGCACATACAGATTCCTTTCTTCAACTAGATATTGAGATGATCAGTTTTATTGTGCTCTTATTCTATGTAGTTATTAAAAAGAAAGATAAAACTTTCTCCAAGTATTAACCATAAAGGATAACCTGGGTTCTTACTTAAATCCACTTACATAGTGTGATGTAAAACCAAAAATGCTTCTGCTAAAAAATTTGATTGGACCCCCTCAAACTAATTGCAGATGCTGAAAAAAAATCCAAGTTCTAGAAAGACATGCAGAAAAGTTAACATAACTATGCAAGTAATTTTTAACATATGTTTGTTTAATTGTTAACTAGGTAAAATAGATGGTTTTGGTCATAGTGCACATAAATTGCCTCGGACACACATATATACATATATGATGTGTGTGTGTAGGAAAGGAATGTCAAAACCAGATCACAGCCCTATGGCTCCTGACTTCCATCTGCACTGTCTGTGACAGGATGTAGGAATGAAATGGTCAACTTTGGGATGGATCTTTAGAGGCTTGATGTCCATGAACATGAAATTTAATCTATACAGTAATTGAAGATCATGGCTCTTTATCCCAAACACTCATTTACTCTCCCTGGTATCAGTGTATTTAATGTAAAAAAAGAAGTCATATTCTGTCTGTAACATTGTCCTAATGAATTCTCCCTCTCGTGGATTAGAGGGAAACATCTTAATGCTACAAATTTTGTTCAACAGGAATCATGGATAGATTGTGATTCAGAGGGAAAACAGCATACAAATCTGAGAAAGTAAAAGTCACAGGAGCCAGATGGCATGCCTCGTGAGATCCTAAAGCAGTGGTGTCACTAGCTTCTTTGTTGAAGTTGTTTACCTCACCGCTGAGGGAGAAAGTGTATTTGCTCAATGCAAAAGACTGCTCAGATGCCCTTTCATAAAGCTAGGGATATATGCCATCCAAGTTGCTACAGAACATGGATTCTGTCTCATTGGTAGGAAGGATTATGGAAACAGTGGGAAAGTTTTTTTTCATTTTTGTAAAATAAAGGGTTACCAAACATCTAAGGCATCTTGTCAAATTAACTTCAGTTTTATGACTAGATCAAGCACATTAGGGAAATGCAATGAATATGCTGTGCCTACATTTTGGTAAGCTATTTGTTTCTGTGCTACCTTGATGGTTACTGGAGAAACTTAGTGGAATGTGGTGGGCCACGTTTGTGACTTGGCTCAAGAATTGATAGAAGATGACAATTCCAGTGGTGATAATGAAGTGTGTTCTTCTGACCAGGAATGATTACTGGGGTGGTAGAAGGGTCAGTAATGGGACCTGTTTAATATACATCAGTCATTACAGTGCTATTGGAAGGAAAGACCACCCTGCCTGCAGATGACATTAAGATATATAATCAAGGGAGACAAAGGTATCAATCTAAAGAAAGATCTTAGGTAAGTTGGAAAAGTTGTCAGAGGTGGCAGTTAAAGTTTAATGAGAAAAACTATGTTACTTCACCTGGGAGGTGGAAATCCAATCAATATTTTATGAAATGGGTAAAGATTTTTTATTTTTATTTATTTTATTTTACATTTGTTGACCGGGCTAGTCTAGCTGGATATATGTCCATTTTCAGTAGAGGCCCGGGGAGAAAAGCTCCACACATAACATAATCAAGACAGTTAGACAAATTGTTAATAAAGACTTACACATAAAAATATACATTTAAATCAACTAGTTAATAAATTTACACTGTTATAGTAGAAAAGGATTTGGTTGTGTTGGCAGTCCATACATTATTAGAATTAATGTGAAATGAAGGCAAATAAGGCAAGCAGAAGACTGAGTTGTATAGTGAGGAGTATTGTTATATGAAAGGCTTGATGCTTTTCTTAATTCCCTTTTCAAAACTGAGCAGAACATTAAATGATGCCCTGATATTTAACATTTTTAACAGGGTATTTATGTACTAGTAGAGTCTGACATCAATAACTGCATACCTTCATTGCAGCATATTAAATTAATTTGAAGCATGAATGCAAAAAAGTAAACAGCTGTCATCTTCCTTATACTTTTTAAATGTAGTTTGGCTAACTTAAAAAAATAAATTAATAAAATTCAACCGAAGAAACTAACTGCAGCAGCAGTTGTGAGGACCTACCATTTCCCTTTGCTTCACTAAATGCAGCTGTCATCCTTAACATGTATGGGAAAATAAAATAAATTTAAAAATCTAACAAAAATAACTACAGTAGCAACAGCAGTTACAACAGCTTTTTCTTTCTCTTTTCCAAACATGGAAAAAAATAAATAATAAAAAAATGAATGCAAGTAACTGTACTACAAAGACCTGCGTGTGTGTGTGTGTGTGTGTGTGTGTGTGTGTGTGTGTGTGTGTGTGTGTGTGTGTGTGTGTGTGTGTGTAGTATTTTGTGTTTTGTGTGTCTGATATTACTGTTGCTATTAGTTATCTGTTCCTTCATTCATATGATCACTATATAACACTGAAGGTATACACAGTCATGAAAGTCATTGCAATTGCTATGCACATTTGTGTTTGTGTGTTTCTATGACTGACTGTGTTTTTGCCTCTGCATCAGTGTGTGTCTGTATGTGTGTTTGTGTGTATGTGGTCAGGGGAGTTGCAGTGTTTTGTGCTGTATTTGACTGATATTACAGTTAATATTGTTTTTGTGTTCCTTTATTCATTTGATCACAGTATCACATTAGAGGTGTACACAGTCACGAAAGAGATTGTAATTGCTGTACACATTTATGATATGTTTCTGTGTATATGTGTAAATATCTGTGGTTTTGCCTCTATTTCTGTGTGTGTGCGTGTGTGTGTGTGTGTGTGTGTGTGTGTGTGTGCATGTGTGTGTGTGCGTGTATTGTTTAGTGGTTCCACTACAGAAAGGGTGTTTAGTACCCTAATATGTATGGTTGTGGTTAGGGTTAGGGTTATCAGATTTGTCTTCCTTATTTGATCACTTTCAATGTAAAGTAAGGTGACAATATATATGGGTGATGACAGTAATATGCTAATTTCAGCACATGACTTCAGGACTGGCAAATGCACTCCACACCATTTTACCTCATGAGCAAATTCTCTAAAATGTGCTTTTAATGAAGGCTGCAATACATAGGCACTGTACACAGATCATATTCAATTACCCACCAAACAAGAAGTTCTACACCAACTATAGGACAGGTCAGTTTACCTGAGAACCAGGTGACCACAGCCAATCCCAAAGACTGATGTATAGCCAGACCCTTGTCTAAGATGGACAAAGTGATACATAACATGATCTTACTCACAAAAGGAAGGATGACCACAGCTACACACCATCCCAGATGTAGGAACAGCCAGGTCCATAACCAGAAATGATGTATGACTACTGGATAACCTTTGAGAAATGAAAATTCAGTTCTCAGACTGAAGGCAAATGGTTTATTACTCCTACATACTTCATGGTCCTAGGATACACATACTGAACCCAACTGAGCCCCAGAGTAAGGGCTGGATTTATTGCTGGATTTGCTTCTTTGTCCTTCACAAGTGACTGATCCAAGCATGAAAGAGCCCCAGAGGTCCTAAGTGAGTGAAAGAACAAAATGCTGTACAAACTACAAAAGTGTTAATGTGATGGCTAAAATCAGACAGCAGTACAACACAGTAAACTAAACTTGCTTAGAGAAATAAGACACTAAGATTTACAGTGCATTTGCAGTAAGGTAGTAATTAAATGCAGACAGAAAAACATTGTTGCATATATGCTGCTGCTGTAACTATTTCCTAACATTTTAAATGATCAAGTAAATGTTTTTTCAGCTATGTGACAAGAATGGTTCAGTATGGCATGTTCTGACACTACAAGACATGCACAATGCATGTCTTAGTGAACACTGGGCAGGGCATCCTGTTCTGTCGTGTTTAGTCAGCACTAGAGTCTTGGTTCAATCTCTCTCTTGTCTAGTGTACATTATTTACATGGGTTTTCCTTTTAGTAGTTTAAGTTGGACACAACACTGTAGATCTCAACAAGAAAATTGTCAGTCAAGAATGTCAGTGATACATTTCCATGAACTCTTTGGTAACATTCCTAGGCTCAAAGGGAGTGTAACAGGATTGCAGTTGGATGATCTTTCTAAAATGATTTTTATGCCCAGGAAGTCCTACAGCCATCCTCCATTCTTGCATTACTGCTGTGAATTTTAAGGAGAGGCTGTACCTGTCACTTGCTCACAAGTTAATGTTGCCTCATCTCTTGCCATCTTTCTCGTCTTTATCACTGGCATCATTTCCATCTGACTGTCTGAATTCATACCTTCCATACATTGTATAGTGATGAAGTGCCTCTTTGCTCCTTTGACTCGGTACTTCTGCCAGATCTGTAGTAGTCAGTAGTCTTGAACTTCCTCACCTATAAGCTAGCATCTGTCTATTTCCTGCTTTGTTGGTCATCTTTTTATTTTTGAAAGTAGAGTTTTGCTAGCTTTTTCTGGCCTTTTTTTTTTCCTGTTGTAATTTCACTACTTTTTAATCCTCCCATATGATTTCTACTTTCTATTAATTAATCCAATTCCCTGAATGTTCTTTCTTGTTAATTTCTGATGGTTTCTCTTTGTAGAAGTTTTTTTGCATATGAATCAGCCTCATTATCATTTGTAATGTGTTTACTGTAAGTATGCATTCCTAGTAAAGTATTACTAAATGTAAGGAAATATGAATTGCTGTGAGCTGTATCTTTCCTCGGGTCTACCTGACAACACCAACACATCACAACACCGACAACGAAATCACCAACACCACATAACTGTTAGTTATGTACTTACCATAACGATAGATGTATGCGATCCATCTCACCTACATTCTAAACTGATGGGCTCGGAGCCAAGAATCAGCTCTGACTCGGCCGGTACACTAGCACAAAGTCTCTGATTGGCTGGGCCAACCCCTATATCCCAGGATGCACTACACCCAAGCCCCCAGATCTTGTTTGCCCACACAAAGTCCCCTTCACATGCACCCAACTCACAGAGATACGTGATCCAGAGAAGAGAATAAGACCTTCAGTGGAAACCCCACAAAGCGTTTCCTCCAAATCCTGCAGGTAGGGGGCCGGAGGGCCGAATGTAGGCAAGATGGATCGCATACATCTATCATTATGGTAAGTACATAACTAAAAGATGTAAGGCGATCGTATCTTGCCTACATTCTAAACTGATGGGACCGCGTCCCTAGCACCTAGATCCTGGGAGGCTCATTGGAAAACACTCCCGAGCACTGTGGAGCCAAATGACGCCCAACTCCTGAACTCCAAGTCTAATTTGTAATGAGCAATAAAAGAGTGTGGAGAAGACCAAGTGGCAGCAGCACAAATTTCATCTACAGACAGTGTGGAGTGGAAAGCTGTTGAAGTTGCCATAGCTCTAGTAGAATGTGCTTTAACTGGAAATGGAAGGGACCTTCCTGTTGATGAATAAATAAAGGATACACAATCCCTGATCCACCTGGCAATAATGGCCTTAGTGACTGGTTTGCCAATTTTATTATCTGCAAAGGCAACAAATAATTGATCTGATTTCCTGTCCTGCTGCGTTCTATCCAGATAAAGACATAGTTGTCTATGCACATCCAACTGGTGACATCTGTATTCTGCATCGGTGGAATAGTCAGGAAAGAAGACTGGAAGCTCAAGTGATTGCTGAAGAGAAAGAGCAGAAGAAACCTTAGGGAGAAAGGATGGGTTTAATCTCAGGGATACTCTGTCCTTATGGAAAATGAGGTAAGGAGGATTGGCAGAAAGGGCTTGAAGTTCTGAAACCCTTCTGGCCGAAGTAATAGCTACCAAAAATGCAGTTTTCCATGACAAAATTTTTTTCTCACAAGTTGTTGCTGGTTCGAATGGAGGGGACGTCAAAGCAGCAAGGACCACATTCAAATCCCCTGGTAAAACTGGCTGTGATATAGGAGGACGAAGCAACCAAGCTCCTTTAAGAAAGGCCTTACACAATTTGTGACTCATGAGAGAAGGGTCAAAGGCAACATGGTAATTGGAAATCGCTGCTAACTGCACTTTCAGCGTAGAAACCGCAGAGCCTTGTCTAAAAAGAGAAGCCAAAAAGTCCAATACTGCTGAAACAGGGGCTGTCAGGGGATCAAGGTTATGCCGCTGAGCCCAGAAGGCAAATCTTTTCCATTTGCTAAAATAAATACTCTTGGTAGAGGGCTTATGTGAAGAGGACAGTATCTGAACCACCTCAGGCGAAAACACATGCTGCCTGACTAAGGTCGGAAGTGGAGCAACCAGGCCGCTAGCTTGAGAGTCCGTAGAGATGGATGGGCCTGCCCCGACTGGTGAGTCAGGAGGTCCGGGACCGGGTCTAGGATCCAGGGACCATCCACCGCATACTTCTTCAGGAATGGAAACCATACTTGACGGGGCCAGAATGGGGCTATCAAGATCATGAAGCTTCCCAGACGGATAGCCTTCTGAATCAGTCTGGGCAGTAGAGGAAGTGGAGGGAAGGCATAGAGTAGACCGGAGGGCCACTTGTGAACTAGCGCATCCCTGGGTTCTTCCCCTTGGGCAGAAATCAGGGGAGAAGTAGTTGTCGCACTTCGCATTCAGCGGACTGGCGAATAGATCGCAGCAAGGCAACCCCCACCGGGCGAAGATCCGACACGCCACTTGGTTGTTTAGGGACCATTCGTGAGGCATCAGAATGTCCCTGCTCAGCCTGTCTGCTATAACATTGGATTTCCCAGGAATGTGCGTTGCCACTAGGAACCTCTGGGAAGCAATTGCCCATTCCCACACTCTCATGGCTTCTCTGCAAAGGGGTTAAGAACTGGTTCCTCCCTGTTTGTTAAGGTACCAAACCACCAACATATTGTCTGAAAGGATCTCGATTGTCCCCAATGGGAGAGAGCTGTGAAGTGCCTGCAATGCTAAAAGCACTGCTCTCATTTCCAGGACATTGATATGTAAGCGAGTCTCGTGGTCTTGCCAAGTGTCTTGGACAGTCCTGCCCAGATAATGCCCCCCCACCCTGTCTGGGAAGCATCCGTGGTGACAGTGGCAACGGGGTAAGGGGGGTGAAAAGGTCTGCCTAGGTTCAGGTTGGAGGAGAGAAGCCACCAGTGGAGATCCCGCCAAGTGTCCGTGATTAGAATCGGGTGGGACAACGGGAGTTCCTGAAAAGACCATTGGCTCGAAAGGAGCCACTGTAGAATTCGCATGTGCAGCCTTGCCATCGGAACTAACAAAATAGTGGCCGCCATAGATCCTAAGAGTTGAAGGACTAACCTGGCTGCAGCCTTCCGACGGGGCAATAGGTCCGTGACCTGGTTCTGTAAGATCCTTATCCTTTCTGTTGGGAGGTAGGCTCACATTTCTATGGAGTCTAGCTCTGCGCCTATAAAGGAAACACGCTGTGATGGCAGCAATACAGACTTTTCCCAGTTGAATGTTATGCCTAGCAATTGACCTAATTCGATGGTGGTAGTCACAGCTTGAGTGAGCAGATACTTGTTGGGGGCAGTTTGCAAACCAGAGTTGGGACTGTGTGCTTTTAACTATTTTGGACATTTAAACCTTTATTTGTTTTGTGATTACGTTTTGGGCATTGAAGCACTTTATTAACTGGAGCCTTGCACGATTGTTTTTAATTATACTTGAATATTCAATTTTGTGAGTTTTTCACATCCGCTTCCTGGGGCTTTGGTGTTTTGAAGCTTCTGTGGTTTGTGGACGTTTATTGGTGTTATCTGCTTGAATACAGTTTCTTTTTGAACTTCTTTTAGTTTTCCTTGTACTGGGTGTGAGTGTAAGATCTCCAGTAAATGTAATTGCATCTGTATATCTACACATACAGAATGGTGTACAAGCATGCATGCTGGATATTTCTTACATGACGAAGAGCTGCGGTGCTACAGCAAGAGGTTCTCCTGTTCGATTCTCGGCTGGAGTGCCTTCTGTGTGGAGTCTGCATGTCCTACCGCAGTTGAGTGGCCTCCGAAAGACATGCGTGAATGGGCATGCCTTCACTGAAGGTTGGGTGTCGGGATGGCAACTTGGCACCATAAAAAAAAATCGACTGCCAGTCAGTTGTGGACTGGAGTTCTGTTGTGGTGACCCCTAACCAGGAAAAGCCAAAAAGAACAACAACAAAGATACTTGTGAGGAAAGATGCCACTCATAGCAATTCCAATTTCCTTATATTGAGTAATACTTCACTGAGGATGCAGACTCGCACCACACACATTACAAATGATAGTGAGGTTGATTCACGTGCAAAATACATTTATAAAGAGAATACTTCAGAAATTAACAAAAAAGAACATTCAAGGAAGCAAGTAGTACCCTTGTGCTGATCACAGTGGAAAAAAAGGTAGTTGTGTGAGGACAACATTGCCAAATGGAGGCTATAGTGATGGTTAATAATAGAAACAATTTTCAGAAATATTTGTTTTATCAACCTACACATACAGTATAATTTTAGAGGTGAAAATAAATTAATTATACAGTATGATTTCTGAAGAATGACTTGCAAAATTTTAATGAATGTTCAATACGATTTTCAAAGGGAAGTATGTACAAATTCTACAAGTCAATAGTTATGTAATTGTAAATAAATATTCTACCAACCAATCCCCAAGCTTTAACTTGGCAGGGAATCAACTTTCCAAGTTACGCTGCTTAAGATCTAACCTGACAAGAAATGAAAAGTTAGGATGAAGAACATCTTGTGAGCTTTCAGAAGGCTGCAGGTAGACTAAAATAGTATTGGCTTAGAGCAAACAGAAACAAGTGTGATTTTTTCAGAAATTAAGTTGCATATCGTGATTAAGCAAATAATGACTACACAAGTTATACCCCAGGGTAGCAGGGCGTATACATCAGGCTTGTGTTGCAGATGAGGTAATTCCTTGGTCTTTTGAGTGATTATACACCATATTTCCTCTTCACATTAGTTATCACTATAGACTATTTCTATGTGAAAGATTTGTGTAAATGACACTGAAACAGTTCTGTACCACTCTGTTTGTTTAGCAGTGACTACTGAAATAACACTGCAGATATCTGAAAGAGGATACTGATAAAACTACTTGTATGTTTATTGACTTTTGTATTGTAAATATTGTAATAATTTGTTATAGTTATTCAAAACAATTGTATATATAAAATGTACATTTGTTTCACAGCTTTTGACTTTGTAATCTCCCAGGCTGAACCTAAAACTGGTCCATATGGGTTAGTCATCTATGTTGATAAATGCAAACATATAAATAAGTTATCAAAACTTCTAGAAAATCTCTCAGTAGTATAGCAGTTATTCTGAGACTATGTCAAACTGAGCCTCCCTCAAACTCCAAATTATTTAGAGCCTCCCTGAAATATCAGTAAAGTTCTTTGGCAGTACAGAAAAGCACAAACCTCCTGTAAACGTGAATCCCCCCTCTGTACTGAATCAAGCACAAACACACAAATACTTGAAATAATTAAGATTTGGTTTAAAGTTTAAAGTTTTGTTCTTATGCTGTTTATCTGCAGTCAGATTTAGTCCTTAGTCCTTCTCTGAAACAGGCCCTAACCTCTCAAGGGATGCTGCGCTCACCATTTGAGAGCAACTGCACTAGAGATATTACTGTTGGAGAAGTCTGAATGGCAGTGGATAGACATCTATGAACAAACATTCAAGGGGTAATGGGAAATTATTACACTGGACAAGGGCTTTATCCATGTGCACCTTTTAGGTTATCGTGTATTATTTCTTATTTCAGAAATTATTTTGGTTCTCCACATGTACTCCAGGCAGTATAGAGAGATGTACATTTGTTTCAAGCCATTTAATTAAACTTGATGTGAATATACATGAATAGAAAGAAAAGCCCTCAGATATGCCTATGGAATGCAACATTTTAAGCAGTATTTATTTGAAGGAGGTTTATGCTAATTAACATTCAAAAATCATTTTCAACTTTCAGAAAAAGTGTTTTCATATTAAATTTATTTCAGAAATTTTTGCCATAAAGAGCACATCAGTTTTAAGTGTAGTTTGCAGTCAGTCTGTACCTTCATGGCTAGCATACAGATGCATATCCTACGCATGTACATTTTATTCAGCATATTTTCTTCTTTGTAGGGTGTGTGATCTGCCATGCAGTGTGAAGTATTCTGTGAGACACACTGCATGTACGCTGACCATTACTGACCAGTCAAGTCTATTATTTTCTTTTATTGATTTATTCATAACTTAATTAGGGTATCTTGCAATAAGTAATTAAAATAAAATGACATAATTTATGTCACTCTGGTATTTCATATTAAAAACATTTTTAGAACAGCACTAATAAAATATCACTGAGAGTTGAACAGCACTAATAAAATATCACTGAGAGTTGAATTTAGGAAGCAAAACCTCATGAAACTGCATGAAATGTATTATATGTACTATTCCAAAGACTCAGATACTAATGGCTTTAGACATCAAGGCTAAAGGGAGGCAGTTGACCTAAGGCAGAAATTTGACTATGTCATGCTATACCCTTCATAGGTTCTAAAACAGCTCCCCTGGTCTTTATGACAGATATCACTGATATTATTTTTTCTAGGGATAGTGGAAGAATACCAGCTACCATACCACGATATGGTACCCAGCGATCCATCATATGAAGACATGAGAGAAGTTGTGTGCATCAAGCGATTACGACCTTCTTTCCCTAACCGGTGGAGCAGTGATGAGGTAGGAAATTAATGTCACTAAATTAACTGACTTATACTCATAACTTTACTGTAAAAATCTGGTATATCTAACAAGCTGAGTATATTCTCAATTGTCATGATTTTACAGGAAAAACTGAGAGATCAAATTGCAAATAAAATTCTGCTATCAGAGTCACTGTAAACTTACCAAGTTAACAAGCCTAAAGGTTTATGCTCCCAACCAGGTCAAGAAAAAACACAGAACACTTAAAAATGTATCTGGCAGAAAGACTGCAGTCAATGAAGACTTTGCATTTTTTTTGTTTTCTACTTTTAATTATGAAAGGTTTTAGAAAGATTATTATGTATGTATTTATTTAATTATTGTAAAAGTTTAATTTGGCTTTAATTAAGTATAATTTGCACTGAAAATAAATAGTCAGCCATTTTAACTACTAAGAATGAAGTAACACATTTAATTCAGAAAACCATTTATGAGAAGGGGAACAAAACCTTTGGACAGCTTTATTTATACATTTATTTATGTATTTATTTATTTATTTTAGCTACATAAATAGAACTATTTGTGATATAGTTTGGTTGTCTGGCAGACCTGCAGACATGTTTTATATGTGTTTATATGCCAGGGTAATCCTATGGGTTAGGCTTGTAAAGGCTCCAGGGCCATTAGCCTAGTATACACTTATGAACATATATATACATATACATTTCATGAGAGAAATACTAGAAGCTGAATTGTATTGCAAAATTAACCACAATACATGCCAGCTTCTCACCCTGACTCAAAATAATTGAGCAACATTTAGCATTTCCTCATACTTTGTGATCGTGTCATATTCGTGCTAACTGCTTCCGGACTGGGAGGTTGCACAGGATACGATCATCTCTTTAGATTGTCATACCACACAGACTTGTGTCACATGACTTACCTTTGATGTAACAGTCTGTCATAATAAAACACAACTATCTGCATAGTATTGCTTTTTTTTATAACTGTCCAGAGGTTCCAGGCATATAATTGTCTGCAGTTATGTAAGATAGCCTTTATCAAACATTTTATGTTTGACATGAATTCCTGAAAAAAAAAAAGTGGTTAAATGTCCCACATAATCTGTGGACAGAGAAAAAAGTTGAAATAATTATATTATTTATTTATTTTATTTTATTTTATTTTATTTTACATTTGTTTAATGGGAAGGTCCGACTGGGCTTTTGGCCCATTTTCAATGGATGCACAGGGAGAAAAGCTCCATGAGGATAATTAAATGTGGCCAAGATGTACAAATTTTTAACAAATACAAATACAATTTTGACAAGTACAAAAAAGATTTTTAAACAATTATTACCAAGAAAATGCTTTATAAGGTTATATATACAGATAATTATGTAGTTATTCTGGTTATAGAGAAGAGACATAGATAAAATATGACTTCTAGAGAAATGAAGGGGAATTAAAAAGTCAGCATGACTGGACAGGTATTAAAAAAACAGAGATGTTTAAGAGTTGAAAGTTGACAGCATTGTAGATGCAAAGGAAGATTTGAAGTAATAGAAAAGGGAGGGTTTTAGCCTGTTTTAGTGCAGGAGCAGAGCCAAGTATTGTTTAGGTGCTCTGTTAGCATTGTCTTGAGTGTGGATGAGTTGGGTATGCTGAGTATTTTTTGAGGCGTAGTATCCCAAGTTTTTGCTACTTTTTTGGGATATAAGGAGGCACTATGGCTATTATTGGGTTTAGTTACTTTCAGTAGGAGTTTTTGAAAGGCTCTTAGAGTCCAAAAGTTGGTATGGGGCTTGATAAGATCACTAGGTAGCTGTTCTGCAAGCACTCCTCAAGGTGTGTCGATCTCTATTATTGGTATGTATCCTGCCTAGTATTGCAGCTTATTGCATAACTCCTGTGTTTAGATCACATGAACTAATCAAATCTCTTTGTTTCAACAGTGCTTGAGGCAAATGGGAAAACTTATGACTGAGTGCTGGGCCCAAAATCCTGCTTCACGTCTCACAGCCCTGCGGGTAAAGAAAACACTTGCAAAAATGTCAGAGTCCCAGGACATTAAGCTCTGATGGACTACCAGAGGAACCAGTAAAAAGGCCCAAATTATGGACCCACCCTTTCTAGTCTAGCCCAAGAAGGCCTCCTAATGGTTGAAGAAATAAATATCAGCAATCACATAAAATTCCTTTTTGCTGTGACAGTAGGCTGAGGTCTGAAGGAGAACTACACAGTGTGATCACGCTTGACACAGGATATACTTCAAGATGGAAATGGAGGTTTGCTCAAAGAACATGCATCTTTTCAACCATTTATTAAAGAAAGGTTGGATGCTTTCTGTGAAAGCTCGTTTTTTATTTTTGGACAGTTTGAGAAATAAGAACAGCTTTAAATTGATAAAGACTTTTAATTTAGTTCTTTATGCATATTACATATATATATATATATATATATATATATATATATATATATATATATATATATATATATATTGTTACTTTGGATGTGGGGTGGGGGACAGAGATAGTGCCTAAACAAATAAACAAAGCAAAAGGAATGTCCCATAGAAAATGTTGGCCTCCCAATAAAACATGCCACGGCAATGAAATATTGATACAGTATGAAACATCACCTGTGTATAAAGTTTTGCAAGTTTCATATTAAGTTGTTTTTGGGAAGTACCTGTATATCTATTTCCCAGGATGATATCCAAGTCATGTGGATGCTGTAAACAAAGCTGACTGTACTAAGGACAATCTCAAGTTGATAAACATGTACAGTCCAGTGTGAATCCTGTAATGTTACAGTATTGGGGTAATGTATGAAGTGGACTAATAGATTATTGCATTTTCTGCACACAGGACTTGGAGCACTTTACTTGCCTCTGTCAAACTCATTTTTCCAATTGTCAAATGTTTAATGCTGTCCCTTACAATGTTTTACATAATGTTCAGTAAGTAGCCTAATGCCAAGTTAAGAAAAAGGATTACCAGAAGCTGTGAGGCTGATTGCCTGATGAATAAATTAACTGTCAAAGGAAAATTGAAAATAAAGAAATTTTCAGGTTAAGATTGATTTGTTTGATGCTGTCTC
Source organism: Protopterus annectens (assembly GCF_019279795.1). Lineage (NCBI taxonomy): Eukaryota > Metazoa > Chordata > Ceratodontiformes > Protopteridae > Protopterus > Protopterus annectens. The sequence continues at coordinate 1,014,247,001 of NC_056728.1, forward strand.
TATAATGGAAGTATTCTTGGGGGTAAGATATTACTTCTGATGTGCAAACACTGAGAAATCTTGTCTGTCCTCATTGTCATGAACATGCCAGTTTTCTAGACACTTGAAAGCAAAAAATAAATTCTACAAATGTTATCAGTCATCTCTGATCTGTTACTTTCATAAACAATTTTAAAGAATAAAAAATGGTCTCTAAATGACATTGTTCTCGTTTGGGATGAATACCTTTTTATCAAGAAGCCGAACATGGTTTTCTTGTTTTTTAGTCTTTTTCTCATTATTTTGAATGAATTTGCTTCGTCTATGACATCATCTGTTTTTGAGGGTGCACTTTTCAGTTTTCCTGTGTTCTGTGACTAGCTGATATCTGATCCTTTCTACAGCAACTCATCAGGAAAGATCTAGCCAGAAGTCGGTAGCCTTCAGAAAAATTATAACTAATAGCACTGGAAACCAGAAAAGTTGTAGCACGTTGTTAGAAATGTATGTAAAAAGAAAGCTTGTATATATATTACTTAAGAATCTTGCCTTCGCTAGAGGCATGGTGTACCTTTTCCTGCTTGTAGTCCTGGCCACATCCATGAGAGGCAACAGAGGCAAACATGTTATTTTTTATTTGTTCATTTGTTAACTGGAGAGGTGAGCTGGTCCGTACACCTTCAGCCTGGGCGAAATATTACTGAGTGCATGCAATGTAACAGATGTTTTGAAGCATTTTCAAAGAATTTTGATAGCCGATTACAAAGTTTAACAACAAGCAGTTTTGATGGCAACATTTTGACAGAGTTTTGAATACTACATATTGTCAAGGAATTTTGGCAGCAAGCAAAACTTTTGTATTAGTAGTTTTATAGCTTTTTTGGGTTAGTATTGCAACAGTATTGACTGACATTGCTATGCTGGGATGTAAAGTAAGGAGAATAACCTTGAAAATGCAGATACCATCATAATGAGAGTAAAGGCCAGAATTTGCAAAGTGCACTAGTATGCATGCTTGTATGTATGCATCTATGTGGGTATATATTTATTCATTTATTTACATTTACTTTGTTGCTTGGGTTTGCCTATTTTCAGAGTAAACCCACAGATGGAAAAACAAACAGACATGAGAAAACTGGTAGTGATACACACATCTGTAAAGCAATATAATGTCTTTTGGCTTTTCCCGGTTAGGGGTCGCCACAGCAGAACTCCAGCCCGCTAATGATTGGCAGTTGATTTTTACGTACTGACTTGCCAGGCCTGATGCACAACCTTCAATGAAGGTACGCCCATTCACGCATGTCTCCACGCAGAAGATGCTCTAGCTGAGAATCGAACCAGACAGCATCTTACTGTGAGGCGACAACGCTACCGCAGCACCACCACCGTGGGTATCTGTAGTGCGCACTACTCTGTCCTGAACTAAATCTGGTTCTACCTTATTATTGCTATTACTATTACAAGTTCATCCTGCTATAATCTTTTTTTTTTTTCTCTGCTAATTTCCTCTTGCTATAGTCATGCTATTAAGTTAATATCAAGTAGTGTGTTGAACTTGTACGTACATTATTTGTTCTTTATTATCTGTAAAGTAATATAATAAAGAACAAATAATGTATGTACAAGTTCAAATCTGTAACATGTTATCTGTTATCCATGGTATTCCTGATAAGAGTTTAGAAAGTAGTTTCTAAATCATTATATAACATTGCTTGAGTAATCCTTTGAAGTAGTCTTTGTAAAAGTCTGTTGTCATTTACCACAGCAAATGCTTCAGAGAAATCAAACAGGAGGCACTGAGTATATTGCTGTTGTAACCCAACTAGAGTAGTTTGAGTGCTGTGCTCCAGATGAAAGGTATGTTGACAGGTAAATAGCTCATTGTAAAGGATTAGGAATTTAAGTAGTTGCTCTACTCTTTTTAGCATCTTAACTAGTAGGCTAAACATGGCAGGAGACCTGTAGTTTTCAGTTTGATGTTTCTCCCCACCTTTAAAGAAAGGGATGAGTTTATCTTCTTACAAATGGATGGCCCATGCTTTCTATTAGACTTCTGCTGATAATAATGATGGAGGGGGGGTAGACAGCAATGTTTGATATGAGTTTTATGAGTTTATATAATTTCGTCTAACCATCATGTCAACGAGCGTCATTTCATCGAAAATGCCGTTCATCAAATTCTCCTTATGTGGGGGGGGCTGTGCCCCCACACACTGCTATAATTATATATACCAACTCTGAGATTGCACTACAGTAAGGGAAGGGCAAATTTCCTGATCCACACTGTACAGTGATCTCAGTATGATCAGTTCTACGAAAGGCATGTTCGATGTAATTTCACTGAAAATGACATTCGATTAACTGATTTTCCGATGAACTAATAGGGACCAGAGTTTTACATAACATGGTGCTAGACTGCCTATAGATGATCAATGATACATATATATTCTTTTTTAAGTGGGTGTTGATGGTTACTTGCAAGCTCAGGTGAGAAATGGTAGCAACAGTAAAAGGTGTGAATAGTTTCATCAAGCTCTGAAAAAGAAGTGGCTCATATGCTTCGTCGGTTACTTTCCATCCTACATTCTTTCAGGAGCAGCCATTACCATCACTGCTGTAGCCATTGATTGCATTATGTGCAAGCATATTCTAGAGATTAACATACATAAACAAACATTTATGCAACTGTTCTCTCTTGTTACATTATAACATCACATGCTTGTAAACTGGAAGGTGCCTCCTACAACATCTGTATATGCAAAGTCACATTTTTCGAAAAGTGAAAAAAATGTGAAGTCATATGGTGCAGTGTAAAAATATATATTTCTATTTTTATCTGGTTAAGCATTTGTGTGTTCACAGAAAGACTGTTTAAAAGCTTCACCTGCATATTATCACATTTTAACACATTGAAAGTTCAACCAGATAAAACCCTACCGGCTGAGCCTTCAACTCAGGGCAACTTTGAAAAAAAGCCACCACACCCCCATTCAATTGTATATAACAACACCACATTGGAAGAGAAACAAAATCATGAGAAAAGGGAGGTCTCTGCTTGTTTGGTTTCTGTGTGAGTGCCAGCACCGATTTCCTATACAAAACAGTCTTCTAGATGACTACATTGGGGAGCTTATCTCAAGCAGGTACAACCTCATTGACAAAATATTTGATGAGAGGTAGGGAAGCCATGTAAAAGTATGATATAGCAATATTGAAGTCATTATTTAGTTTTATAAATGTATGCAGTTATAGTTATCACTGTTTTATTGTTATGCCGTAATTTGTATTGAGAGAGGCTCCGTGTTTTAACTCCTGAACTTCTACTTGCAAGATCTGTATGGATAAAACATTGACTAAAAAGGTCACACAGAAAAAACAATTGGTTAAAAAGCAAAAAGAAAAACCTAACAAAGCTAGACTTTCCACTATGTGGTTCCTTAAACATCTTGTATTAGAGGCGACATAGGATATATGTAAATTACCCTTTAAGGACATCATGCATTTCAGCTAAATGGCAATTCTGAATGCCCATGACTTTTTCTTTTAAGTCTATTTATAGAGAAATTCAGGCCAATAAAGTCAAACCTCACTCACTGTGGGAATGCATGTTTCTGCCTTCTTATGACATCATCAACACAGCATAAGTGGAATGTTTAGCTATCATTTGGAAACACAGGGTTTTCATACCCAGCTGATATCTATAAACCTTAGGGTGACTGCAAAATATCCCAACTAACAAACTAAAACAATGAGTAAAAAGGTCACACAGAAAAATCAATTGGTTAAAAAACAAAAAGAAAAATCTAGCAAAGCTAGATTTTCCACTGTGTGATTCCCTAAACCTCTTGTATTAGAGGTGACATGGGATATAGTAACCAACAATATGTAGTTTGACTTTCAGGACTGGTATTAGTTTGTATTCAAAGGGCATTTGAACTTAAGGGTATAAGGTAAATATGCTGTGCTGCTTTCAATAATAGCCAAGCCTGCCATATCCAAATAAGCTCCATGCTGCACATTTACAAATCAACTGTAATCATTGACACCCTAGGATTTCAGCCTGTGCCCAATGTGCACACATGCATAAATACACATGGAAAATATTTCTTCATAGTATGGTGTAAATACTGAATTTTCAGCTCCAACACCCTATTTCTAAATCTTTAAATTATCCTTCTGCCAGTTAGCCAAAACTCAAAAAAGAGCATGTTTTACTGTTTACTGTTAAAATAATCCAATCTTTAAATATTCAAATGGTAGCATTTGCTCTAAGCAGTCACCCTTCAATGGGAGAATGACACACAGCCACAAGCACATGTAAAACGCATATACCTTTAGACCAGTGAGTAAAACATCAGCCATCAGGATTTAAAGTTGAATAATACAATTATTTACTTGGAATTAATAAAACAAAGCACTACAGAAATGTTAGAAAAATACTCAAAAGGACAGATACTATTCAGATAAATCTCTCTAATGTCTGACCTAAGAACAATCTGCTATTGGATAAAATATACACTGTACCTTACCATCTTTGACTTTTAAGATCAGAATAGAGCTGTCATAGTCCTTACAGGAAGTATAGCTTAATCTCTGTCTCCAAATATATTCTCTAGCAAGAAAAGCAGCAACTTTAGAGGTTCTGCAACTTTTAACAGACTAGTATTAATAGTCTTAATTAGGATTTCTCGTGGTTGTTTCCAAATTTTAGAAAACGTTTTCATGTTTTTACAGTTACATTTCCAAGGGGAAGAATAGAATTTAGCATGACAGAGTCCATATGATGGAATCATGTCTAAACAAGTTCACATCTCCAAACAGCATCAAACTCTGCAGCAGTACACACATTGTACAGAATAGAATCAAGGTTTTACTTTCAGCTGTAAACTGTAGTGGCAAATAGAATTGTATTTTCTTCCACATATTCACTGAAACGATAACTTTAATGTACCTGTTTTATCCTTTAAACAACTCTTTTTTTTTTTCATTTAATGTAGATACTTCACTTCTAATGCATTTTTTGAATGAACAGCAGTGTTTTGTCAGTTTATTACAGATTTCTTCACAGTAACCATATTTTCTTTTGACATACACTATTCTTACGTTCTTGCTTTTTGGGGTACTAGCCCAACACATTTTCTTTTGAAACACTAGAATATGATTTTCCATTCCATTTTTTCTTCTTACCAATGTTATATTGCTAGGGGTACTCAGCAAAGTATAGTTTATTAGGGCCAGATGCCTGATTAGATAGTTTATGCAACATTTAGATCAGAAGAGACTACAGGCCTTGACTCGTACAGAAATTACATGTTCCAGTTCAGCCTCAGCTTCAGACATCCTCCTAAGAAGTAATTAGAAAAGTAGTCAAAGAAGGTAGCCACAGTTTAGTTGATGTGACAGTGCCATCTGGGCTTGTGGATGGGTCCTGGTGATGTGCTTTTGCATTCTGTGGCCCTTGTGTTTTTGGGATCAGAGGCCTCTAGTGAAACCCCATTGGAGACCACCATGCCTGTGAATTAAGATATATCTCACCAAGCCAATACCTCTCGTATGGAGTTTGGTCCATGTATTCTACCTATGATACGCAAGTCTGAATCACAGTTTGCTGCATCAATCAAGAGTGATGTCCAGTGATGGAATATGAAGTACTGGAAATCTATTCATCTGTCTGTCTGTCACCTCAAAGTTGGCAGTCTCACAGCTGGAATCAGAAGCTCAAATTTAGGATGCTTTTTTCCAGTCCCTTGTAGTTGCCTGGGCAATGGCCGGGTATTTACTTCTCCTTACCACAAGGTATTCCCAAGGAATGAGTCTCCTTGACTCATTGGTTCTTTCAGATGTTGAAGAGTCTTCAGACAAATCTAGATTAACCTTTTTCTTCTGGAGTCCAGACTGGGATCCCTCTCCAGAGAGAGATGATGATGTCTCAGACAGAGAATGAGAAGAACTGGATTACACCTCCCAAACATCTTCCTCTCATGAGTATGATACAGACACTGATGATACCATATCCTCTGCTTTAGATCCAGAGGAATTATTATTTTGAGAAACTTTAAAAACACTTTATGTAAAATGACAAATATTTGTCAGATACCCAGAAAAGGTATTTTGATTTACTAGATCTGGATGCTCAGATGCTCCTAAAATTGTATCAATTCCTCTAGTCTTGAGAGCTCCACAGCATGTATTCTTGGTAGCTCCTAAGGAAGTGGTCAGTCACCTCCCCCCACCATGAAAGAATCCTGATAGGTATTACAGGGTCCAAGAGTTTCACAAGTTTATTTGCAAGAATACTATGGCAGATGCAGCAGCATACCTCACAACCTGTTAGTTGAAGAAATCTGGATAAAGCTTGACAAAATGGAGGGACAAAGGCTGAAAAATAGGGACAGAGTTTAGGGTACATTTTTGGCTAGGCTTATATAGGAGCTAGGGCCAATAGCCTAGTACCTACCTATGAACCTATAAACTTAAGTTGCTAGAGTAACAGGGTTTGCATTAACATACATTTTCTGAAGGATTTGACATCTGAAACTCAAACATATGTCGTTATTTGATTACTTAATTCCTCAGATCATCCAGTGATTTGCCAGAAAACCACAAATTTTATCAGGAATTGACCAAACAACTATGTAAAAATCTGGACAGTTGAGAGGTATGTGCAATAGTGATGTTTATGAATGCAGAAACATGATCAAAACTGGTACCTTCTTCCAGTACTCATTCTAATGATAATGAGAGCAGAGTGCTGGACAGATTTTGGAAACAACATGTATACAGCTTCCACTCTGGCTTGCGGAGCCATTAATTACCAGATACATATGACTTTATTTGAAATTGTTGCCCTAGAATGCTAAACGGGAAAAATACATGAGGACTCTAAAGACAATCATAAGGCCTTCTTTAGCTATGTTAGAAACCTAGGAGGAAACTCCCAGATATGCTCAGAATTAGTTCAAAATGATGTGAAAATTACTGAACCTACACACATTGCCAACATACTGGCTGACAGGTTCAGTGCAAACTTCTCCCACCCTCCCCCCAAAAGGAGAGATATCTATTCCAGAGGATTGTAGCCCCCCAAACATCTCCAACGCCCAGGTGAGAACTGCCCTCACTAAGGCAAAAAACACAGCATCCATGGGACCGGATGGTGTCCCCGGCTGTGTGCTTCACGAACTCAACGAGGAATTAAACCCACAGTTAGGACAGCTGTTTAATCTTAGCCTCACCTCAGGATACGTACCCAAGGAGTGGCGCACGGTGACTGTGGTCCCACTTCATAAGGGCGGTGCCTGCACAGACCCTGGAAATTACTGCCCCATTAGCTTGACAAGCCTTATCTGCAAAGCCATGGAGAGGATCATAATGGAACTCATAAATAAAGACATAGGGAACTTGCAGACTTTGGATCCAACCCAGTTTGGCTTTGTCAAAGGCAGATCCTGCCTCTTAAACTTGGTTGACTTTTTCGAGACAGTCACCAAGGCCATTGATGAGGGAAAGGCAGTCCATACAGCCTACATCGACCTGGCAAAGGCCTTCGACACAATACCCCACTCAGGTATCATCGAAAAACTCATCAGCTTGAATGTAAACCCATACATCACAAGATGAGTTGCAAACTGGCTAAGTGACAGAACCCACAGGGTCAGAGTTGCTGGAGCCATGTCAGACTCAAAGCCTGTCACAAGTGGTGTCCCACAGGGCTCAGTCCTGGGTCTACTCTTGTTCAGCATCTACTTTTCTGAAGTACAAGCAAACACAGGAGGGTTATGGCTGACAAAGTTTGCAGATGACTGCAAACTGGGCGCCATAGTCGAAAACACATCTGACACAGATATCCTCCAGAAGGGCCTCACAGAAATGAATAACTGGTGACAGAGCCATGGCCTGAAGTTAAACGCCAAAAATGCATAGTCATACCCTTCTGGAAAAACAAGGTTACCCCTAGCTACCATATAGGTGGCAATCCACTGAGCACAGAAAAAGTCATCAGGGATCTGGGGACCCAGGTTGACAGTAGCCTTTCGTTCGACACTCATGTTGCTAAAGTAGTTAGGAAAACCTTCTATATCGCCCACCTGATCATGAAGGGATTCACATCTAGATCAAGGGAGGTCATCGTCCCCTGTACTCATCACTCATTAGAGCTATGATTGAGTACAATGCCCGTTCGAATGTATCTGACCAGACACCTGCTGCAGCTTGAAAGGCCCCAAAAGTTCCTCACCAAAAGGATAAAGGGTCTCAAAAATATGTCTTATGCTGCCCGACTGAAAGAACTCCAGCTCTATTCAGTCTCATACTGCTTGCTCAGAGGTGACCTGTGCCTGACATATAAGGCCATGTCAAACCCAGATTTGATGAATATGCTTCACCTCAAAAAATCTAGATCCCTCAGAACCACAAGGGCGGGAGACTTAAACCTTGACATGGTTATAAATAGAACGTGCTGGAGGGACAGATTCATCACCCAGAGACTCCCTGTGCTGTGGAACAAAATCCCAGTACATGTGAGGCAGAGCACCTCGCTGGCCTTGTTCAAGAGGAATCTTGACCAATGGATGGGAGATCGCAGATATACCCCAGGGATTACTTCAGTGTCACTGCTTGACAGAGGCACAGCAAAATGATAGGCATAGTTTTTATTCAAACTAAACGGGTGGCGAAAGCCACATAACTATGGGCTAGGCTTATAAATGCCCTTGGGCAGATAGCCTAGTATGAACCTATGAACCTATGAACCTATGAAGTTCTGTTTATATGAAGGCAAAATTACTGGCTGTTGTATAGATAGTCAGTCAGGTAGCTATCCTGATTTTTAAGCTCTTTAAGGAATTTTAGGCCCTTTCAAAGGCAAACAGTTTCTTTCTATAAATTCTTGGCTTTTATCCTCTCCAAATAAAATCAAAAATAATTACCTGCCATTTCTTCGAGTCATTTGTACATACTACATGAGGTGGTTGCCACAGTAGAAATAGAATTATAGACAAAACATCATCTTAAAAATTAGGACTCAACTAAGAAAATGAAGAATTAAATTTTTCTGTTTGGAGTACAAAATCCCAATATGTTCCGATAATTTTGCAGAATTCAAAGACAAAGTAGAAGCTGGGTTTATTGTTTATGTAAAACTCAGTTATTCTATTTGCAGCGCCACCTTAAATGGAGATATAGGGAGATGTAGTAAAGTAATCTTCACTTCTTTTCATGAGTGGAAATTTAGTTTTGAGATATTTGAACTGAGCCCATAATACCACTGGCTGAAAATCAAGTTGACAATACCGTCTCTGTATATTTAAACTGAATAGCTTGGCCACATGATAGAACAGCAAAGTTGATTCTAATGCGGCAACAGCAGCATAAAGAATGGGGGGAAGGTAGCCCTGTTGGGTTACCCTTGTTTGTTGAATAGGTATAGAAAGGATGCCATTAATATTAAGTTGGGCACACAACTTCCTTTAAAGAACCTTGATTTGTTTATAATGGTTTAAAGAAAAGCTATATTGTCGTCGATAGAAAATTCCATTCCAACATGTCAAATGCTGTTTGAAGTCATCTAGTAGCATCCCTGATACATGATGACATATTTACTCATGTAGTTGTATGATTAATCATGATCAAATAAGATCAAGTCCTCCTACGCTATGCTTTATAAACCTCTAATTTCTCATTTCTAGCAGTAAGGCAAGTATTTTCACATATATTTTACATCTATTTACACCAGGGCTGTAGGTCTTTAATTAAAGAGTATAAGCAGATCTTTGCCAAGTATTTGAAAGAATAATATTGTAGCACAGTTCTGCTCCTTTGGAAAATACCCTTGTTATTTTATCTCACGGTAATAGTTACTTGACAGGTGGATCAGGGTCTCATTAAAAGCTTTTTAAAATTCTTGGGTGAGACTTTCGAAATCAGGGGGATTTCTCAGTGTTGAGTTCTTAATGCTTAATGGCCAGTTCATATCACTTTAATAACAACTGGTCTGCCCAACATCTTTTATGGACATTTAACATTTTAGAAATGTGCCTGTTCACTAAGTAAGTTAGACATTCTTTAAATGTAAGCTGTGCCAGTCTACTATGCGAATTTACATAATCATGCATGGTGGCCTTATTAAGTTCCAGTGTGTTAGTAATAATTACTGCACTGGACCTCTTTAAGCCCATGATCATGAACTCTAAATTCTTTTCTTAGCATTTTTCTGAAAGGTAAAAAGGGGACGTAGGACCTCTGGCCTAATAAAAAATGTATATCTTTCCCATTTTTGCTGAATAATAACAGTGGAAATAGTCCTATATGGTTTTCTACAGTTAAATGCAATTGAACTCTGGAGTCCACAAATCCATGTGGGATTTATTTGTTTGCCAACATAAGTGAAACAGTTAAACTATGAATTGTGTCCACTGATCAGGGCAGGATGATAATGATGTCAAAGATCGGTGCCAGTATTTATTTATCCAAGAATGTATTCTAGAGTACATATTATTATTATTTATTTTTTAAGCCATAAAAGTTCAAACTTCCAGCATACAACGTTATTTAGCTTAAATGGATTAACCTACTTCCATCATTTTCACACATTGGTTTGTTTTCATTATACATCTTGTTAACTTGACTGTCGAATGTCATTTATATTTATCCAGGCTAAGACTGAAATAGGCCTATTTGGATCAGTGCTCTACTGCAGATGCCAAAATGAATAAATAAATAGATACAATAAATCCACATTAGGACCATAATCATTTTCTAAAACATTAGTCCATGACAACAGTAACATTTGGTCCTTGCTAGTATGCTTTAACTGCCAGCTGAGTTATCTCTGGATAAGAATAACTTTACTCTACACAGACAAAGAGGCACAACTACCAATAGCATTCCTTATCCAATAGTGTTGTAATAAACTTACTGAAGAAGAGTTTAATTTAGTCTCCTCTAAAAAAATTGTAATTTCTTTTCATTTAGCAATTTACCCACAGTTTTGAGCACAGACTGTGCATGGAAACCCCTAGCATTTTTTGTAGCCACCTTGAGAAACTAACATTCGTTGTAGCCACCTTGAGGAACTCAGAAATTTGTTGACAACAATGAAAGAATTTGTAATTACACCTACTAGAATGAACTGGTTAGGGAACAGAGCACACAACAGTGCGCATACCATAGAAACAGAGCTGCCAAACAGTAACACAATTAGCAAGACAACTATACAACTAGAGGAAAAACTACACTAACAAATATCAGCCATTATATCCTGGCTGCTCTGCAGTACATAGTAATATCATAAAACACTAAAGCAAAGAAGAAGAGAGAAAAAATTTGATTTACCTGTGATCTCATCTGATACATGTACACCACTACAGTAATAACACAAAAAACAAAGAGGAGCTGTGTTAACATTGTAATATTAGAATAAGGTACATAAAACATCTAGAACTGTATCAACAACCTATGGATACTATTGCTAACAAAAACAGCATATCACTTTTAATATGCTCAGTCACCAAAGTGACCAGTCTATATTATCCTGTGTTAAGGGTACATACAACCTAACTGATTTTTCCCCATTAGCTTGCAACCATGAATTCTCAATCATTTGCATATCCCCAAGTGTAAGTTCAACTGCAGGAAAGGCAAATGCAGCAACTTGAAATGATGTGATATAAAAAACACAGGAAATAGCGTAACCAACTCTTTAATGCCGCTTTCGTCCGTAGACTTCCTCAGAATAAATTCACAAACAACACTCATAGTTTAAATACATAAATAATTAACTACCCTAATTAATTAAAATATATCAATTAAATTAAATTACTTAATTTTCAAATTTTAAAGACATACATACAGATAAAAAAAGAAGAGAAAGATGCTTCATAAAATATGTAAACAAATCAAATCATTGCTTTTGTCTACCTTTAATTTTTGATTTTTAAAAACATTTCATACTTATAGCATCATTAAGGCCTGGCCGATGGTCAGCCTTTAACTTTATCTGCCACTCTGCCTCCCTTTGTAATAACAAATTTTTAAAATCACCTTCCCTTAAATCGATACTACACACTTCTAAAACTGAAAATAAAAATTTTTTAAAAACAGTACAAACTAAAGAATGTTTAAAAAGGGCATTATTAACATCCTTAGTTTTGATTGCATATAAATGTTCTCTTATACGTGTTCTTAATTCCCTAGTTGTCATGCCTACATAAAATGCAGGACATGACAAACATTGTGCAATGTAAACAACACCAGTACTTCGACAGTTAACATAACCTGGAACTGCATATACTAACTCAGAAGAACTTATAGAAATATACGGACCTATTGCTATATATCTACACATGTTGCAATCATTACAACAATACATGCCCTTCTTAACTGATTTAATTTTAACATTTTCAATCTTATGCTTCCCTAAAATATTTTTTAAACTATTATCATTCCTTTGTACAAATACTGGCTGTTCACCTAAAATATTGAACATTTCCGCATTTCCTCTAATAATTCGCCAATTTGTTTTAATAATGTTTTTAATACCCTTACTGTCAGAATTCATGTCAAGTGTGCATATGATTTTATTATTCTGCAAAGTATTATTCGTTTTAATATTATCTATAATAATATTATCCTCTCTTAAATTTAATAATGGCCAAAAATCTGTCTTACGCCTACTAAGAACATTATTAGCTATTTCCTGTAATGTTGTTAAAGGATAACCCCTGCTTACAAATAAAGATTTAATATACTCAAACTCATCTATAACCTCACACTCTTTGGATGTCATCCTACTGGCTCTAATAAACTGGCCTTTGGGAATGTTTGAAATAATATGTGTGGGGTGTCCACTTTTATAATGTAAATAACCATTATTAAATGTGTTTTTTCTATGTATGGTGCTATGCAACCTCATATCTTCTTGATCCCAACTTAAACATACATCCAAAAAATCAACCTTATTGCCTTTCCCACCAATTACAAATTTTATATATGCTGACAAGGAATTGATATATTTAAGAAATATATCAGTATCAATATCCTTCTGATCTATAATAAAAAACAAATCATCTATAAAACGACAAACAAAAACTATTTTAAATTTACTTAACAATAATGGTAGAAACTGTTGTTCCCACATTGCCATAACCACATTAGCATATGCTGGAGCAGCTGGGGAACCCATTGCTGCTCCTTTACATTGTCTATAGTAGGTGTTTTCAAATAGAAAAAAATTATTTTCTAAAATTAATTCCAAAAATCTACAAATTAATGAAACAGTATTCGTGGAAAAACCTTTATAATACACAGTTAAATATTCCCGTACTGCCTCAATACCTTGAACTAGTGGTATACAGGTGTACAGCGACACTACATCTACTGTGAGCATTGTATGTTTATTCGGATTGAACTTAAAAGTGGAAAGAAATACACTTAATTTAGTCAAAAAGTGCCAAGAGTCACGTATATAAGACCTCTCATTCACAATAATTGGTCCCAATAATGCATCTATGACCAAAGCTAAACCTTCTGTAATTGAATGTGATGCAGACACTATAGGTCTAAAAGGTGGATCAAATATGCATTTATGACACTTGGGAATCCCAAAAAATATTCCTATACGGGGATGGTCTATGACACAAAATTCATACAACTCAAGACTAATATCCCCCTCCATCAAAGCTTCATATAAGTACGAATGAATACTGCGCTGCCGTTTGTGAATTTCTACTAATGAAATAATAACATATTCCTGTTCATTTTTTAAAAGTTTCAATAAACCTTTGGTATATGCTTCACTAGTCATTATAACAATATTATTCCCTTTATCACTTTTCATAAATCTGTATGTACCATTCAAAGATTTAAGCTTTTTTAGCGCTCTATTTTCTGCTATTGTCAAATTATGATGATAATTACGACTGTTACTTAACAATGCATCAATGTCCTGTATACATAATTCTTCAAAAGTAGATAAAGTGTGATGTAATTTAGGACAATACTTAGAAGGTTTACAAAACACTTTACTATTAATAGTGATATCATGTAATAAAAAATGTAAATTCAACTTTCGCACATATTTTTTAACATCCAGCACAGTCTTAACATAATTGGCTTTGAAATGGGGGACAAAATTCAACCCTAATTTAAGTACAGCTAATTCATCAGAGGAAAAAACATAATCAGTTAAATTAATAACACTAAACTGACTAGAAACTGGATTTACATTTCGTCCCCCGATGAAAGGGAATTCAGAAAAGTCCGACTTCTTGTTAATACAGTATTTGTTGAATTTAAATGTTTTTTATTGTGTACAACATTAGGCGCCTTAACTTGGTTAAATGCTTCTTCTTCATTAGGCCCCACTATTAATTTATGAATGTCGGATCCATTGCCACTGATTTTATTAACTAGTTCAGAACTAGTGGCATTTTCATCATCCACAATAATATTGTCCACATCTACAATATCTTTGTTGGTCTGACCTGACCTTATGTTACTACTGTGGACCGTATTTGAAGCTGAAACCAACGGTGGAAAATGCTTATCATATGAACCAAACCAATTATTTTCAGTGGCATTTTTTATACCAGTAGTAAAATTTGCGTTTTTTACACTGGTATATTGATCAGCACCCTTGTACATTCTATTATATTTCTTTCCTGAAACTGAATTTACAAAAACAGTATTTGTTTCATAAGCCTGTAAGTCCCGTAACAATTTACTTTGTTTTCTCTTTATATTTTCCTTGGTAGGTTGTTCCAAATCTTGTATCAATTTTGAAAACAAATCACTAACACTATCAGCATCAAATTGTTTCTAAAAAACAACTCTAAGCTGATAATTTCATCTTTAATTGCTTCCAACTTCTTGTTGTTATTATCGACCAATAGTTTTAGAAAACTCAGTCCAGCATTGTTGAAAAATACAGTCAAAGTCTTAAAAAACGGATCGCTTACTTGTACCCCATTCGGGCATTTAAAAAAGCATAAGCCCTTTGGGATAATGTTTAGCTCAATACACCGAGCAAAATAACAGTTCTCATAATAAATGGAATTGTACCTTTGTAATAATTTGGTTAAATGCTCTCGTTTGTCCGTAAAACACAAATGCCATGGTGTATTCTTAGACGGTAGTACTTCTTGTCTGCCAAACGCCATGAATGGATTATCAGCACGGTCGAAGAAACGTTGTGCAGTCGCTCGACCAATGATGCCATGTTGATTCGTCTCTCCATTGCTGACGTCGTTAATGATGCGTTGTTGCTTCTGCTCACCAAGAACAAAATTAGTTGTTACTCCATTCTTCTCAGCGCCAAACACATTATCAAGGCAAATTACTGTGTCAAGTTCTCTAAACGAACCATCCGGACTGGATGATTTTACGGCTTGGCTTTTCTCATTAGCATTAGCTACTAAGAACTGTAACGATCCTTTGATATCAGTTAAAGCACTTATAAGCAAAGTACCCAAATTAACTTGCTCTGTAGATGGTGTCGGGTGTATACTCATGTTCATTAACGGATCCTCTGCTGCTTCTGCCATGGTGCACGTCAAACCAAAAACCAAAAATACCAAACAGTCACAAATAAAATAGCAGGAAAGGCAAATGCAGCAACTTGAAATGATGTGATATAAAAAACACAGGAAATAGCGTAACCAACTCTTTAATGCAATGATTTGATTTGTTTACATATTTTATGAAGCATCTTTCTCTTCTTTTTTTATCTGTATGTATGTCTTTAAAATTTGAAAATTAAATAATTTAATTTAATTGATATATTTTAATTAATTAGGGTAGTTAATTATTTATGTATTTAAACTATGAGTGTTGTTTGTGAATTTATTCTGAGGAAGTCTACGGACGAAAGCGGCATTAAAGAGTTGGTTACGCTATTTCCTGTGTTTTTTATATCACATCATTTCAAGTTGCTGCATTTGCCTTTCCTGCTATTTTATTTGTGACTGTTTGGTATTTTTGGTTTTTGTAAGTTCAACTGCCTGACTACTTATGACTGACAAAGTGTCTATCACAGCGTTAGCAGCCTCTGCAGAATGATGGGTATTACATTCAGAGTGCATTCCCACAGAAATACTCTATGTGTTGCCATTTGTAGGACATTCCTGTGAGAATAACTGGTTCCTTGGGCTCCCTTGAATAGTTAAATTGTGTGGACTTGCCATTTTTACTTCTTTAATTTCTCTAAATCCTTTGAGTTTCTAATACCATGATGAGAATGGTCTCCATTCATAAGATAAAGTGAATACCATGATGAGAATGGTCTCCATTCCTAAGTCAAAGTACGATTAAAGTTCATGTAATTAGTATTGTTTCACTCTGATGTCATACAAATGTGCTCTTTGCAGCACCCACAATGTGCCCAGTAATGACTCCTTCTGCAATTTGTATGGAGTTACATGTATTGGTAGCATATCTAAATATGATTGTAGACTCTTTTTTTATAAGTCACATTGTTCCTACTACTGTTGGAACTATCTGGGTATCTTTCTTCAACATTGCTTTAATTTCTGCTTGCATATTTTTTTATTTATTGAACATTTGTTTAACAGGAAAGTCCGACTTGGAACAAAGCCAGTTTTCAGTGGAGGCCCAGCAAGAATTGCTCCAGATGCATGTCTATGTCTCTGTAATGTGGGAGGAAACCAGAGTACCCAGATAAAACCCACATGAATGCAGGGAGGACATGCAGACTCCACACAGAAGGCACTCCAGCCGCGAATCAAACCAGAAAACCTCTTGCTGTGAGGTGACAATGCTACCGCTGCACCACTGCACCGTCCTGATATTTTCTGACTTTGTATCTGTCTGTACGCAGAACACTGTAGTCACTGGATGTGGCAATTTCAATGATCAGTGCTAGTTTTGTCTTCTTTTCTTGGACCACTATATCCGGTTTTCTAGCATATATCTTTTGATCTGTTGGTAATGGATAATCCCATGTGGTGTAGACTTCATCATTTTCTATGATGCTTTGTAGCTCATGTTTACAGTACTTTTCAGCCACTTCAGTACCATAATGTTTGCACAACCCCCAGTGCGACAGTCTCACCACATTATTATGCCTTTCAATATACAGTCCTTCTGCCATTAGTATGTTGCAACCAGCAATGAGATGTGCAACTGTTTCCAATTCTGTTTTGCAAAACCTACATTTGTCTGTTTTTCCCACATTCAATGGACTTTGTAAACCAACGTGTATGTAGTCCACTATCTTGTGCCGCCAATATTAACCTTTCATCTCTTGGTTTGAATTTGCCTCTCCTTAACCATTTCTACATTTGTTCCTAATCAACATGACATTCTTCCAGATGTTTTCTATACTTGCAACTATATCTATGCATTTTCCACATTTCATGCCTTCTCATCTGGTCCTTCACCTTATATTATTTCTTTTGCTTTTTGGCACATTCAGTTGCTGACTGGTTTTTATCCACTTGTGGTTTGATTTCCATTCCTGCTTGATGCCAATATGCTTCTGCTAGATTAAGCAGGGAAGTCATCTTCGATTTATTCTCCTCATGTTTCAAAACTTTCACTACAGTTGGGTCTTGTGAGGTCAGCAGCATGGCCGGCCTTAGGCATAGGCGAACTAGGCGACTGCCTAGGGTGCCGTAAAGGCCAGCCTGTTAAAGGGCGCAGTTTTTATTTATTTGTGCATTTATTTTTTTAAGAAAGCGTGCGCTCTTCTCTGCTATACTTATAGATGATTGATACCAACCCACAAAAGTTTCAGCACTGAAAGTTTGAACAATTTAAATGACCTTAAATAGAAAGACGCTCACCACACTTAATTTGATACTTTCCCTTTTATTGTTATCGATTATGTCCCGTATCTGTTGAAAGAAAACAAATATGCTTTAACACGTGTTGCTAATTGTGAGCGAGGGCGCTACACCAGCATTACTACAAGATATCTTGGATATCAAGTAACCACAACAAACTGCAAAAGCCAGCTGCATAGCAAAGCTTTGCTTTGACTCAGGAAACTGAAACAGTACGAGGCTCGTCAGGCTGAATATTTTCTTTATGCTTCGTTGAGGTGCACTTTCTGTAATCGTGTTCGGTTTTCAAATACTATACTTGCAGTGTTGGCACAGTTGAGCTGAGCTATGCATGGACATCTAAAGCTGTCAACGGGACTCTTGAACTATGACATTTGTCCATGGCAGTCCTGGTAGTAATGCTTCTCTATCACTAAGAGCACAACTGGTGTACTTGTGTTTTCAAGAATCTTGCTTTAAGCTCATAGGTCAGGCAATGAGTCAAAGCACCTCGTTTTTTAATTAGATTTATTATCTGTGTGAGATGCTTACTTGTGATGGAGCTACAGATCTGAGCTGATCATATGCCATGTCAAACTTTACTTACTTGACTGCTTTTTAGGTTCTGATTTTTCTCTCTCTGAAAACTGTCCTTCCACGTAGAAGCTTTCTGCTTCATTATTTGCAGTTTGAGCAGCAGTAACTGTTTTTGAACATATCCAATTTTCTGTAATATTGTACAGACCGTCATTCCTAGTACTTTGCCTACCAGTGACTGAATCTCCTAATGGTCGGACTCCAGCCACATTTTGGCAGCTTATTTCATCTTCTCTTCAACTGGGTGGAAATTACTAGAAAATTATAATTTTTCCATTTCCCCCTTTCCTTTGTGGTGGTCTTGTGGATTTTTATTTTCATTCGATTTAAACAAAACAAAAAAACTTCTAGTGGAACTTTCAATCTTCCCGTGCACTTGTGTGCAGCTATTCTGAGTGATAAGGTATCTTCACAAGTGCCTGTTATGCAGGATCTGGATGGCTCTGATTTCATGCTGTGCTATGGTTGGCACCTTCCTTTTTCTTCATAGGTGGTTGATAGGTTTATTCAGTGTTTTATGGAAGGGCATGGAGGTGATGTGGTCACTCAGAAAAGTGTTCTCCTTATTCTGCGGAGCATCTCATCTTCCTGTGTGTCCTACTAGGTAGCCACTACCTGGGCAGTGTTTTTATGTGATTGGAAACAAAGGTTTCCTCCTCTTGTGAGTAAAGTAGAGTGAACCTGAACTAGTGGCTTCCTATCTAGAAAGCCTCCTGATAATCATGTAAAACAAAACATTTAGCATGTGAACATGAGGGAGCAGGCTATAGTAGTACAAGTTTACTAAGGTGTGTATGTTTGGGGGGGGGGGGGGGGCACAGCGGAATCAAACAATTTTTCATTTTAAGACCCATCAGTCTGAGCAGAATTCTGTGTAAAGTAAGGGAACATATTAATGACACAGAAGATGTACTTTTTTGGTAGATGTGGTTTAAGGGACGATCTTACCTTTGAATCATGCAGTATTCATTGAAGAGGTAAACAAAGAGCAGATGGTACATACTGTGTACCTTTTGCTCGTTAAGGCTTTTGGCATTTCCATGTAAAAGAATAATTGACATTTTTAAAGCACCTTATATATAATTCAGTGAATAAAATGTTGGATAAGTGAGAGAATGCAGAAAGTCATGGTATGAGATTACCAGTATCTCCCATATGACTGTGTACTGAGGTAGTCATTTGAACTAAGAGGTTCCACAACAGTCCTTCAACAATTTTCTAGTTTGTGATAATCTTATAGTCAGCAGAATATGAATCTTGTGCTTTCGTTTTTCATTTTTATTTTTTTTAATCTTCTGGTCATCTTCTGATTTGGGGGGGTGTTGCTCCAAGTACATAGCTGTTTTTTTTACATTAACACCTAAACGAGGTCCCACCCTTAAACCAATAAGCAAAAAAATAGTGTTTTTAGATGCTAAGTTGACACAAATGTGTATATTACACATGACTGACACAGAAATATAAGCGAATCATGTTCTGTTATTGCTAATACATTTATGCATTTGCAATGGCATGAGAATAAAAGTTGTCATTGGTGTAGAAAGCTGCAGTGTTAATTTGTCACAAAACAGAACTGTCTTTCACATTTTTTTATTTTAATTTGTGTTATTCCTAAGACCTCACAAATTTTTAATTCTAGTGTAAATAGAACTATAGCACTGTACTGTTTCCTGCTTCTGACACACCATGAAGGTAGATTAAAAAAAGTGTTTTTTTTTTTTAAGTAGGGGAGGGAGGCAAGCTCCTCTCCCACATTACCACACCTGCAGGTATAAATATACTAACTCCAAGATTGCACAGCAGAGGAATTTATGGGTAATGTCTTCACACAATCAGTAACCAGTCTTGCTGTATTACACAGTCATTGTTTGATAAAAGAACAGATCTACAAAACAGACGTGGCATGTATGATTTTGAAGAAACAGAGTTTGACAGATGGTAGTGGATCCTTGCAAATACTAAGTTATATTATATCTAGTCGTGCACACATGGCCCTTTGTACAGTTTTCCTGAACCAAAATTGCATAATTCTGGTCTGTGTGTGTGTGTGTTTGTGTGTGTGTATACACTGCTAGGAGTTGTATTATTCCTTCTAGATATCAGAATATGCACAGATATAAAAGAAAAGTCTCTATAACTGTTCGGTAAGCTTTGAGAGACACTTTCTATTTCTGCTGGACTGTTTGCATCTTTCAGATGTCTGTACATCCTGCTGTTTCTCACTTTGTGGAGCCCATCCTAAAGTTGGAAATGTTAGTTTCGCCTTGCATGATCCAACAAGTCCATCAGATGTCCCCAGAATACTGCATCTTTTTATTCACTCTTGTTAATCTTAGAGGATCAGCCCATTGATAGGGACTTCTTCATTCCTCCCTTGCTTTTTTACCACAGACATGAGGATACTTTAGTATGTATGGCCATTTTCACCCCCCTAATGGCTGCCTTCAGAATTTAATTTCTCACATTTCTCCTTTCACTTATTAGGGATAGGTTGTAGCAAAAAGTACAAGTGCCATAGCAAAGCTGGGGAAAATGGGATATTGAGCAGGTCCAGGTCTCAGACTTGTTTATATATTGGTAATGGTAATTTAGAAGTGCAGAGAGTATCGACTCCTGTTTTGGGACATGTGTCTTTACCCTTGAGAACACAATAGTATTTGGTTGCCTTGTTGCTGTGTTCCATGAGCCAGGCTGTAATTGTGTTTTATGTATACTGTTGTTCACTGGATTATCCAACATCTAGTTGTTATAGGACCATCATTGGTGATGTTTTATTAATGCAGACTTCCAATAGGTAGGTGGCAACTGATAACTTTGTTATATTAATTGTTACAATCTATTTTGCTAAAGTTATCCTTGCTTGCTTTTATTATCCCCCAGCTCTCTTTCACGAGTTAAACACATTTTTAGGACTGTACTTGTTCCAGAAAATAGCTGAGCTAGCAAGTAGTTTATAGGATTATCAAAGCTGTAGCTTAGAATTCAATTACTGAATCTTTTCACTGTTATTGCTTGGCCTAGTATTACCGAATAATGTATGTCCGAATGTTAATAAAATTAGCTAGTTGCAGTGTACCTTACAGAGCAAATGGTAAATCATCTGGTGTTGTACATTCATTTACACACTGGGACTAGCTTCATTGTTTACTCCCTTCTAGTGAGTGTTTCTGCTTTTGGCACAAATAAAGGTTTCTACAGTAAGACATACATTTTTAACAGGTTCATTGGTGTTAAGTGCTTAAAGCCAGAAAAACCTGATTGAAAGCATGTATTCCATCAGGTCTCTTATACAGTTCTTATTTTCCTGAAAAGTCTGTTCTACATCCTTTGGCATTGGCTAACCCAGTGGTCCATCATAACTGTATTACTAATACCATTCTTCAGAACCCCAGTGCCCCGGTGTTTAGTTGATGCTGAGTTGTTATATGAACTATGCATAGCTGATTCAAAGTAGTACCTGCTTGTTTCATGTCTTAATGGTCAAGCATAATTTTTCTGTGTGAAGTTCAAGAAGTAATAAAGTATAAATTGTGGCACACACCCTTTTAACATGTGTCAAACTGTGCATAGCTTTTATTTTCACGATAAAAGACCTTTGCATATTTTCAAGGTTAGCTCTTTTATATTGCAATACTGATGCTGGAATGTTGACACTGAGTTTCAACAGTGAGCCTTTTGAAAGTCTTTTAAAGATATAACAGTATATGAGATAACCAGGACTTTTACCCTCTTGCAAAAGACTGAGAAGGGATCTAATCTTTGCTTATAAAGTTCCCAAGAATTAATTTCTGTTAGAATGCATGAAGCTTTTAAAAGGGCACAGTATTTTAGGGAGCTTAGGAGTAAGTCTGTTTTGAGAACTGCCCTAAAGGAAAAATATTTCAGTCAGAGGATAGTTAGTGAAATGAATAACCTACCAGCCCACACTAGACGAGTAAAGGAATAACCTACCAGCCCACACTAGATGAGTACCCACACTCGATACACTTTAAGTTCCTTTCTCACAGTCATCAGTGGAGCAGAGTAGGCATCAATAAAACCTCCTGGAATTCTTCTCTGTTATACAGTATTATATGATATGCTAGTTCTTACTGCTCATTGGGTATTAATATTGTATTGACAATGCAAAGGTTAAAATTCAAAAGCATTTTTGAGTACTACCTGATGCTTTCAACCTAACCAAGAATGTATTGGAGATTATTTTGTTATTTGATCCAGAGTTTATTTTTTAGCTGAGGGTTAAACATGCTGTTCTTCTTGGCGTTAGCATGCAAAGTTTACTGCAGTACATTTAGAAGAATTGTGTTATAAAGATGTATTTGTTTTACTGAAGTAAATTTAGCAGTGCTATGTTGGTGTGCAAGTTTTATTGAACTACATTTAGTGTTGCTTTGGTGAGCACGTTCTGCAGTTCGTTCACCTCACTGTCAAGGTACAACCACTTTTGGATAGCATTTTTAGGTTGAGTAATAGAAAGACAACATTAGATGTAATGGGACCCAGATGAGAACTCTGTGACATGCTTCTGGACTCATTCCTCCATCTGGAATATGTTCACGTAATTAGAACTCTTTGTTCTGCCTTTCCACAATTTGTAGATTGATAATTATGGGTTTGTTCCTCAGTTTACCAAGTATATAGTGATGTCTGCATGAGTGTGTGTCACAGACTTATGCAGTGTCCAGACAGGCCACTTTTATACTTTGTATGTCTAGTCAATTGCACTAATGATATGTATACCTCAAATAAGTAAAACTTATAAGGTTTGTACAACTAAGTCTTCTTGTAGTAGTACATGCTTAAGTGGAGCATCAGTGAGTCAGTAAATATTAATCTACATTAATAATATTAGCCAGGAGATATTCTGGAAATTTATCTAATAGATGGTTAAGGCTGATTGCTGTGAAGTTCATGGAGTTAAAACAAGAAACTACTGGCATGTAACACTGCACTTCTAAAAGGTGTACTGACAATCTTCCTCCTCCTCCTCTCAAGAAGTCATGTAAAGTCAAAGAATATTGCATGTTACTGTTTTTGTTAGACACAGATAATTTCTACTTGATATATGTTTAAATGTTTGCGACTGTTACTAATTACTAGCTACTTTGGATTATTTGTTGAAAGCCTGTTAATTCTGTGTTTAAATAAAGATGGTGTTTAAAAAAATCAACTCTATTTGTATTCAGGATTAGACAGTTAAAAATGAAATATTAAAAAAATGTATCAGAAGAATATGCAAATGTGTAGGACTGACGACCCACCACTGGCCCAGTAATCAAGAAACCTCAATTCTCACCACTGGCAACTGTGTATGTGTGTGTGTGTGTGTGTGTGTGTGTGTGGGGGTTCACTGGGAGGATAACAGGAACACGCATAGTATTTCCAGATGCACCTCTCTGCATCAAGTGCAGTTTTCCTTAAGAGCACACAGAGACCACAGTCAGTCTAGGGCTGGTTTCTCCCTCTTTCTCCAGATCCCCAGTAAGACTCACCACAGGCACAGCTCTAGAGTTGAGATCTCTGAGTGTCGAAGCCAAGGCCTCCAGCACCCTCTCTGTTCAACCAGTGCTTCATGTCCATGCACAATTAGCTGACACACACACTCTTTCTTTTTGAGATTTGATTTAGACACACAAACGCACACATCTGGGAAAGGCTGGCAGAGGTTTACTAGCTATGCCTTCTTCTGCCCAGACTATAAGGTAGTTATAACTGCCAGCAGACACTCCTGCTAGCTACATTAAGGCTTTTACAAGGGTATCCAATATACTGAGTGCAATTAATCTTAATACAGATGGTAATTTGACCAAGAGCAAGGCTATTAGGAGTGGCCCATATAGTGTCACCAAGTAAATATGCAAGTACCCTCAAGCCTTAAATATCTCTGCAAAGATCAGCCACAATGAAAAGTTTAAATATATTTAATAATAAATAATGAAAAAACAAGGAAATACTAGGCATATATTCACAGTGACATCAGTGTTCAAATCATAAGCTTCACTATATTTCTGACTGTATCTAAGAGCGTTACTATTCCTTACTTAATAGAGCAAGGCAAATGTTGTGGTGAATGGTTCTTCTTGTTTTCAGGCCCAAGACAGAATACAGAATGCTCTGTCTCACTAAAAGACTTCTCAAAATAATATCTAAAATATTACTTCTAAGATAGATTGCAGAATGCCATCTCTTCTGGTCATCTGACTTCTAATTCCCATGCAAACCCCCCATTGCTGGAAGCTGGCAGGACTTGGCTCCTATCTGTAAAAATACACACACAAGGGCTTTTGCTCAGATCTTAGGCAGGTGCTGGAAGTTGTAAAACAATTGCATACCTCCATGCTTCCAGAGTAGTAATTGGTTCACCCCAAAGAGAATACAGAAAGCTCCCTAGTACAGACTGTTTCCAGCTGCATTGAAACCTGCGAGATAGCATCTTTATGCCCTAGCCTATAAAGTGATTTAATTTTAGATATTTTTTTAAAGTTTGCAGGACCGAAGTTAACCTCCTGTTTGCCAGTTTCCTCTGTTGTAACTGTTTAAGAGTATATGTTTTAATAGTGCATGTACATTTCTGATCTCTATTCAGTAGGGCACACTGTCGATGCATTTCAAACACAAGCACTTTACAAATACCATTTCAACACAAACATCTTTACAAATCTTTACAAATCAGTTTGATATACACATGACATACAGTTGTAATGCATTTGTAACACAAGCCTTTTATGGCTGAAATTTTCTGAAATGGGTATTTTTGTCATTGTTGGTTTATACATTTTGTTTCTTTGCTTAGAATGCTTAAAACTACAAATTTAAAATACATTATAACACGTGGTTCTGTATTACATAAGGAATATAATTTAATGCAATCAGGAAGTTGAATCAAAGAACAAATACATGTATGCATGGCCATAAAAATTTGTGCAAGGAGTCTGTTTTGAAAACAGCCCAAATGTAAACTTAATCCTCCACTGACCAGTTGCATTTTCTATAAATATGGGTTTTCATGCAGTTTCAGAGGCAGAGAATATTACTGTTCATGCTAAGCCTGTTTTCATTGTGAGATTGTATTGTTTAGCAAATGGCTATCTGTGTGTTTGTGCTATTCTAACTTAAGCTACTGTACACAGGGAGGAGAGAGGTTGCTATTCTACTTTCACTGAGGTGTAAGGCTCGCCTACCCCAGAGTAAATTAAACTGTTTAGATTAACCTAAGCAACCCTTTGACCCAAAGCACAAGGGCTTCTATTTTCTGAAGACATGACTTTTATAGTAAAGTATGTGTGAAGGAAAAACAGATTAAAGCAGGTTTATTAAAGGAAATTTCCACCTTCACTTGCAGTTTAAAGTACATTACAAGGTATCCTTTCTTCTATGCATTTAAATAATTAAAGGAAATGACTGGATTGGCTTTCTTGGGGCGTGAATGACTGGAGCAACCTACCTGTGAGTATGGCTCATAGGGGTGTTTCATGTGTATGGTGTGGGTGTGGCTTAAGGGGCGCCAGAGCACTACTTCGCCTAGGGCGCCATATCAGCTAAGGCCGGCCCTGGTCAGCAGATATGTGTGGAGTCCTACGATTGCAGATCTGTACATGTGATCAGTTTCAAGGAGGCCCATCCTTCTTTGGAATGGGGAATATATAATCTTGGTATGCACTGATTTTATAAATCATTTGATGAGCATGAAGCATCCTTCTTGTTTTCCTATCTAATCTATACAACACATTTTGGGGTCAGTCAGTCACTCCAAAACTGTAAGTTAGAACAGGAAAAACAAATTAGTTTATAGCTTGGATTTTGTTCCTGGATGTCAATGCTGTTTTCAGGTTTAATTTAAGTCTTCTAAAGTACTCCTTACTAAGTTTTATTCACATTTGTTTATGTTTTATTGTTGATCCTTCATCAATTCCCAAATATTTATGCACTCCCTCTTGCATAAGTTCTTTAATATCACATTCTTGTCTCAAATTGATGTTTTCTTTGTACTGCATTTTTCCTGTTTTAAAGGCTGCATTTGCACATTTATCAAGACCAAATGACATTCGTATATCAGCTGAAACAGTTTTGACAACTTGCAGTTGTACTTTCAGTTCCTCATCTGATGAGCTATACAGTTTCAAATCATCGACAAAGAGAAGAAAGTCTTTACACTTTGTTGTTTTCTAGGAGCCAAATTATAGCCATAGCCTAAGCTGTTAAATAGACAGCTTAATGGGTTAAGGGCAAGGCAGAATAGCAGCCATGACAGAGAATCACCCTGAAATATACCCCCTTTGAATTTTTATCCCTGGAGTAATAATTTATCCTTTATCATGGCTTAATTGCAAAGTTGTCTGCTACTGTTTCATGGTCACTGTAATGTAGTCGATCAGTGTAGGGTGTATCTTATACATTTTTAAGCACTCTTTTATCCATGAATGTAGGATACTATCAAATGCTTTTTTGTAGTCAATCCATGCCATATTTAAATTCTTCCCCTTTTTGCAGTTCTCCACTATACCTTTATTTAACAGCAAATGATCCATATTCATATGTTCCATATGACTTTCTTTTATTGCCCTTTTGTTTTATTGCCATTACTGAGTTTTCTTCTAAATAACTGTAAACTCTGTCAACATCAATTCCAGTGTATAGTTTATATGTCGTTGGAAGGCAAGTTATTGGCCTATAAATTTTAGGGTGGCTTGCAGGTTCACTCTTAAGTAGGAGCATTGTTTTTCATGTTGTTAGCCAGGTTGGTGTCTGTTCTGGGTGCACCTTTAAGTAGCTCTTACTCATGGCTAAATCTTCATGCAAAGATGTTAATACTTTTAACCAGATGTTAGGTAGTGCATCTGGGCCTGGGGTTTTCCAGTTTGAGGCTTTTCTTAACTTTGTTTCAATATCTCTGGCTGTTACTTTATTCCATTTCATATCCTGTACCTTTAACCTTCTTATTCTTTCTTTTACTTCTATCCGTTTAGCATTTTTGTTATGTTCCACAGGATCTTCATAGATACTTCTCCAAAATGTATCTATTTCTTCTTTTTTGGTGGTCTTTCAATTCCTTTTCCTTGTTTCCCAATTCTCTATAAAATTTTTTGGGTCATCAGTAAGTCACTTATTTTGTACTTTTCCTTTATATTTATCTCCACATTTTCTAAGTTTTTCTGCCTGTACTGAAATTTTTAGCTTGTTATTTGCGATAGTGCATGATCAATCTTGGTCTGTTCTAATACTGCGCATTGCTTTTATCACATCTTTCTTTCTTAGTATTTTGTTGATCTGTTCCCTCTTCTATAGTCTTCTAACAGTGACACTTCTTGTCCTAACTGCTTTATAGTTTTCTCTATTCGATATTTCCATGATGGTATTCGATTTCTCCCTTGCCTTTCCCCTCACTACCCTGTGTTCTTGTGGTAGAATTTTATCAGTTATTAATTTAGCTGCACAGTAACATATCCTGTTTACTTCTGTT